>NW_016107430.1:434576-452541 GCF_001604975.1 Cebus imitator | reverse complement strand
AAAAACAGAAAAAAAAACTATCATTGAAACGCCTTTGTTGTATTCTCTTCTTTCTACGTCTTCTATGCCTCCTTTAATTTGGTTCCAGGCTGCTTTAATATCAGTTCACCTTTCATCATTCTTCATGTTCCATCTGTTAAAATGCCACAGAGTTTGTGTTCTGATATGTGCATCTGATCATGCCACTACCTAACTTAATAAAACCTCAATGGCGTATAATGTGCAATTCGATGACTAGAAAACTCCTTAGAGTAGCATTCAAGTTCCTTCACAGACAGAAGTGAGTGTAAGGCTCCTAGAATGTCTGCTCAATGAAGTTGAGTATTTTTTGTTTTGTTCACAGCTGTATTTCCACTACCTAGGAACTGTGCCTGGCACATAGCACAGAGTCTCATGCTCAACACCTAGTTGGTACATGAATACATACATTTACCCTTACCTTTCCTCCTCTCTTCCTAGGCTCATGATGTTGAATGTTTCTGACATGCCCTACTCCTACCCACCACCCTGTCTTCCCTGAAATATCCAGCTTACCCTGAAATCTCATATTTAAATGTTAACTATTTATGTGGAATTTTCTCCACCTTTTCAGTAAGCATTTACAAAAAAATTTTTGCTCCCAATATATTTTGTTTAGATATCTACCATCACATGTGATAAATTTTACTATAAATATTTGTGTATATATTCAGAGGCTGTTTTGCATATCTATCCATCCCTAGATGCTAGTCAAAAGCTGAGTATATAAACATCATTCGGTAGATATTTGATAAATGAAAGAAGAAACATGCATAATTTCAGAGGCCTATGAAAAATAAGTATTTTTAAAACCCCCAAACTTTGAATCTAAATATAAAAGGTAGATGTCCTTCTTTATTTAAACACAAAATTTGGTAAAAAGACATTTAAAAGAATACACACAATTTCAAACAAATATTTACATACTTTAACTACTGGATACCCTATGATAAATCTGGGCATAGGTGTCATGCAGTGTTGACATTTAAGATAAATGCCAGAGAAATAAAAGTAATTCTAAATAAACTCTATATTAAAAGTTACTTTGTAAAAGATCTATGTAGTTTTTGAAAAATATTTCTCAAAAGAAAGAAAAAATATGAAGGAAAGGTAGGAGAGAAGGAAAAAGAAATGCTAATACTCTCAGATTATTCTATCATTCTATTCAATTTAATTCGATCTAAACTATACCAGAAATGACACATATGGTACTGATAAAAATTAAATTTATCAGCATATATTACTCTGACCAACTGTAAATTATTTTGTAACTTGAATAATGCTCTCTAGCACAATTTGTACAATGTTGTAAATGACACTTAATAGACCTAGCTTTGTTATGAAATGCAGGGTAAATGAAAGAAAAAATACAAATAAAAGTAAGTGTCAAAATATTGGGGCTAAAAGGACTCCTGAATTCCAATCCACATGTGGAGAGATTTACCTATATGGGGCTCAGAATGCATCAGGAAACTCTATCATTTCAGTCAACGGAAATCACTGATAGAATAAAAAGTCTTACTGTTCCTCCTTTTTACAAAGAAAACAAATAGACAGAGAAACATATTCCAACCCATTTCTTATACCTTTTCTTTCCTAATAGATTTTGCTGGATACATTAAATAGATGCCATGAGGTTTTGTTAGCTTACTTGGGATTGCTGACTGTGACCAACTAACTGGAAATTGATTACGCTTGGGTACTGGTATGGTAATGAGGATCACTCATTGAAAAACTTTGTGTATTTGTTTCCTCTTTGTATGCAGAACTGGAATAACTCATTAATAAGATAATTTTCATGCTGTCCTCAAATAAGGATTTCTGATAAAGAGATACCTAATATCAAATTTATATTATTTCTTCACCCTGTCTTCTCTTTCAACTTCTTTCTTCTGCCTTTTCCTGTTTTATGGGCTAATGATTATTTTGACTCTTCTTGCCTCATTTAAGAGACAGCACCTGTAGTTATTTATTTACTCTGTTGCTCTCCGTAAGATTGAAAATTAATTACTATACCTTTTGCAATTGTTTTCCCCTGCTGTTCAGACCACTTTGCCAGTAGGGATAAGCATGAGAAAATGAAGAGCAACATGATTTCTTAGAGCTCTGGGGAAAAAAAGATGATCTTAGATTGCTTAATGACTACCATGTTTCTTTTTTCTTTCTACATTGGAGTTTTTACCTCTTTAAAGGGTTGTTTTGTTTTCCTTGTGTCTTTTTCTTTCCTAGGAATATCCCCTACAGATGGTATGATAAACTGTCAGCCGAATTAAATTAATTTTGCTAAATTGAGAAAACGTTAATGTCCCTTTTTGAGACAACAGAATTTCTCCTCCAGATCCCCAAAAATAACTTGTGCAGTAGATTCCCGTGGTATATGCCACTCTCAGACTGTCACAGATGTTAGCTACTAATAGGATTTTGTGTTCGATGACAAAATTTTCATGTGACTGTTACTTTTTTAACATAAAATTGTGACTAATATATTTGGCTTATATTTTTAAGAAATTAGTTTCCTCCCAAAGGAGAAGCTTGGGTGAAATATTCTGGTAAATAAAACGATTCATTTCTTAAATGTCTTGTTACATTGTTTTAAAAAAAAAAATGATGCCACTATATTCACCTTGTAAATAAAATTACTCATAATTAACAAAAAGAATAATTTAAGTTAGAAAGATGTTTAAATATTAAGAGAAAAAGTATTGGTGCCATTATTAAAAGTCTTCTAATGACTCCAAGAATTAGGTACTCTGAAGTTACATAGTAGGTAAAAAATG
The DNA here is from genome assembly GCF_001604975.1 of Cebus imitator. Lineage (NCBI taxonomy): Eukaryota > Metazoa > Chordata > Mammalia > Primates > Cebidae > Cebus > Cebus imitator. The sequence goes on along the minus strand of NW_016107430.1, from coordinate 449,746 downwards.
GAGAGTGAGAAAGTCACCAGCAAAAACCTGGATTTGAAGGTGCTAGAATATTTTGTAAAATAATCAGTACTATTCTGTGGAATTGCTTACAATTTTTAGAGCTGTATACATTTAAGGAATTAATATACACTTCAGGACAGTTGTTATTCTTACAAATCCTTTAAAACTTAGAACAGTTAGAACGTCTTCCATTCCAAGTAAAAATGAAATAGCATTTTATTTTCTCCAGTTTAAAGCTATTGTAAAAATTTTGAAAGAAGACATGTCATTAGAAATTATCAATTCTAGCTTCTTTCTGTTGGAACTAATAATCAAAGACTGGACAAAAATTTGCTTTTGCCCTATAATAATAACTTTCATTTTTTTAGCACTTTATAGCTCACAAAGAAATTTTATGTGGATTATCTTCTTTATTTCTTAAACAACTTTAGAAAGTAGGTGGCCATTGATACTATTTTACAAAGTGAAAAATAAAACACTACATGAGAAGATAGAGCAAGAATATTAGGCATGATATATGGACAATTTAAATAATTCACATATACACACCACAAAAATTAATTCATACTGTTCAAGTCTGCTTTAATCTACTCAAGAAAGTAAGTTTTATGAAGTCATATACTAATTTTTATGTGAAAAGAGACTCACTTCAAATGTTGGCCAAAACAGAGTAATTGATACTGAACTTGGTTTCCTATTAAAAACAGCTATAAAGTTGAGCTAAATATATAAAGCAACGGTTTGTGGTTACCTTGAAAAAGTAGCAGAGGTATACGACCCTTGAAAGAAGAAAGAAATGTAAGGTGAGCCTGTCAATCATATTAAAATTGCCTTGGCTTTTGCTTTTAACACTTTTTCTAAAGTCAAGCAGGAAAGTGGACTAAACGTGGAGGAGATTTTTTGAGCTAAGGTGACAGAGGTAAGAGTTACTGGCTACTGAGACAAACAAGCCAGAATCTGGGGCAGAGTATCTGAAAAGTTCAAATCTGTGGGGTTTTAAGAAGGCAACCCAACAAATATGTATGGGTATTCACATAGTGAGATTATAAAAGACCAAGCAGATAACACCTCCCAAAAAACTGACAGCTGAACAGTATTATCAATAGTAATATATGTTAATGTTTCATCTCAGTCAAGGTGTAGAGACCTCATTGAAGACATCACATACTCAGTTAAGTCAGCAGAAAGTTCAAAACTGAGGAATAAAACAATGCAGTGGAGGAAGAGCATGTCTTAGAACTCTGTTCACAAATAAAAAAGACCTAAACTGAAAATTAAACCAATTCTGATAAAAATAAAATAATGCTAATAATTTAATAACAACACAATCAACACTCTATATATCTTTTATCTGCTGTGTCCAGAAAACAATTTTACACAATTAGACATTTAAATAGACAGGAAATGAAAAATAGTAAGAATTCAGAGAGTGGAATTTGTACATAAGATCTTTGATACAGCTGTTTTAAATGTATTCAAAAACTTCAAAACACAGTTAAAATGAAACAATATATGAGAATATCAGCAATAGAAATTTGATATTTGAATTAAAACACCAAAGACTCTAAAAGAAAACTGCAGGCCAATATATCTCATGAACATAAATGCAAAATCCTCAATAAAACATGAATTAATCCAACAATGTATATAAAAAAGTATACACTACAACCAAGTGGGATTTATCACAAATATGCAAGACTGACCAACATTTAAAAATCAATTAATGTAATTTATCACATCAATGGGCTAAAAAAAATTACATGATCTTATCAATATATGCAGAAAAAGCATCTGAAAAAATTGAACACCCATTCATGATCAAATATCTCAGTAAACTATAAATATAGGGGATCTTCTTCAATATGATAAAGAATATTTACAAAAATCCTATAGCTAACATAAAAATTAATGGTGATAAACTTGAAGCTTTCTCATTAAGATTAGTAACAAGGCAATGGCCTCTTATTATTTCTTTTCAACATCACATTATAAATACTAGCTGATCAATAAGACAGTAAAGGGATTAAATATAAAAAGATGGAAAGGAAGAAATACAGTGATCTTTGTTCACAGTTGGCACAATTGTCTATGCAGAAAATTTTTTAAAAATTTAAGAAAAGTCTTCTGTAGCTAATAAGCAGATATAGCAAGGTTACAGAATTAAAGATTAATAAAAGAAACTAAATTGCTTTCCTATATGTTAGAAATAAAATATTAGAATTTTATTAAAAACAAAATACCATGTACATTAGCACCGCCTAAAATACTTAGATATAATCTTAAAACAATATAAGATCTATATGAGGAAACTATAAAAATCTGATTAAAGATATAAAAGAATAAACAAATAAATGGAGAAATACTCCAGGTTCATGGAAAGACGATGTCAATACTGTCAAGGTGCCAGTTCTTCCTTACCTATAGATTCAATGCTATCTCTATTAAAATCCCAGCAAGTTATTTCGGGGATATTTGCAAACTGAATCTAAAGTTTATGTGGAGAAATAAAAGACTCAGAATAGGTATCACAATATTGAAAGACAAGAACAAAATGGAAGAATAACATTACTGGACTATAAGACTTACTATAAAGCTACTTTAAACAAGACAGTATCATATTGGTGAAAGATTAGATAAATAGATCAAAAGAATAGAATAGAGAGTACAGAAATAGATTCACATAAATATAATCAACTAATCTGTGATAAAGGTACAAAGATAATATTGTCAATAAATAGTGCTGGAACAACTGGGCATCTATATGCAAAAAGAATGAATGAAGCATAGATGTTACATCCCTTAGAAAAATTAGCTCAAAATGGACCATAGACCTAAATGTAAAATGTAAAACTATAAAACCACTGGAAGATAACATAGATGAAAACTTAGATAACCTTGAATATGGTGATTTTTTAAGTATAGCTCAAAGGCATAACCCATGAAAAAACTGTTAAACAGATTTTCATAAAAGTTAAAAACTTCAACTCTACAAAACATATTGTTAAGATAATGAAAAGATGAGCCATAGGCAGGAAAAACATATTTGCTAAAGATACATCTGATAAAAATCTGTTATCTAAAATGAACAGATAACTTCTGAAACTCAACAATAAGATAATACGTAATCCAATTGAAAAACGGGCCAAAGACTTCCAGCTCACTAAAAATGCTGTATAGATAGCAAATAAGTATATGAAAAGATGCTTCATATGACATAGCGTCAGGTAAATGAAAGTTAAAACAATGAGTTCCACTATATATTTATTAGAATGGACAAAACAGGGGACACTGAACTGACCACACAAGATGTCAGTGAAGATGTGGAGCAGCAGAAACTCTCATTTATTGCTGATGAGAATGCAAAATGTCATGGCTACTTCAGAGGTAGTCTGGTGTCTTACAAAACTAAACGTAATCTTACTATATGATCCAGCAATAACGTTTCTTTGTATTTACCCAAAGGAATTGAAAATTCATGTCCACACAAGAACCTGCACATGGATGTTCACAGCAGTTTTACTCATTCAATTACAAAATCGTAGAAGCAACCAAAATGGCTTTCAATATGTGGGTAGATATAGTGTGGTACATCCAGATAAAGGAATATTATTCAACACTAAAAAGAAATGAGCAGAGAAGGGGTCAGCAAGATGGCAGGATAGGAAGCTCCCAACTTGACCTCCTCCCAGAGATGCACAGGTAAAGCATTGAACAGAGATCCATTTCCTGTAAGAAAAATTCAGGAACCAGTTGAATGACACCTACATATTGCATCTAAAAAAATATTCATGCCAAAATGGGTAGGAAAAGCTGAGACATGCTTATGCCACAAAGTCTACCCTGGGCACAGCACCTTAAAGTTGGTGGGAACCCCAAACTCTAAGCTTCTCCCTGAGGAGAGCAGGGTTTAGATCACATATATAGCACCCTGACTTTTACAAATCTCACTTAAGGGAAAGACTCCTAAATCACCCTAGGAGTGAATATGGCTCGGCATCCATGAGTTTTTTTCTGGAACAAGGAGAACAAAATGGTTGCCTTAAACAGGTGTGTAAGCACTCTCTACTAAATTCCTCTGGTCTTAGTGTAGAACAAGCAGGCAACAACGCCCACATCCTAGTTTCTCCCTGGAAGGAATCTGACTGTATGCTTCCTCAGCCGATGTCTCAGAATATGCCTTCTTACTAGATGGCACCTGAGAATTGACATGACAGGTTAATCAGTAAGAACCTCCTACTCCCCACTGCCTGGAGCCTTAACATGCATGACGCACTTCCTGGGCCTGCTCTCCACTGCTCACACTAGTGTTAAAACAAAATCTCCAGCCTCTTCTTTGAAAGAGTGTCCACACATTGAGCACCCTCACTTTTACAGTTGTCACCGGATGGACTGGTTCTTAAATCAGCTACTTTTGAAAGCCAACTAGGTTCAGAATTTACAAGTCCCCCATGACCAAATAAAAGAAAGAGGTGGTTTCAAACAGGCACTATTTTCCCTAGCTCAGTGCATAGTGAGCAGGGCAAAATGCCCATCTTTCAGTATCTGCCAGGAAAGAGTTGGACTGCATATTTGATGGTTAATATTAAGTGTCAATTGATTGGATTAAAGAATGGAAAGATTGTTTCTGGCTGTATCTGCATTTTTCTGAGTGCTGCCAGAATAGATTAACATTTGAGTCAGTGGAATTGGAGAAGAAGGCCCACCCTCAGGAATATCCACCCACAACGTGGGTGGGGGACAATCCAATCATCTGCCAGTGTGGCTAGAAAAAGCAGGCAGAAGAAGGAAGAAGAAGCTGAACCACTGAATCTTCCAGCCTTCATCTTTCTCTCATGCTAGATGCTTCTTGCTCTCGAACTTCAGACTCCAAGTTCTTCAGCTTTTGGACTCTTGGACACAATTAAACTCTTTTTATTTGAGACAACATGGATGAACCTGGAGGGCATTATGTTAAGTAAAATAAGCCATGCTCAGAAAGGTAAATGGTGCATAGTCTCACTTATAGAGGTAGAGTAAAAAACATGAATTTACGAGTACAGAGAACAATGATTCCAAGCTCAGGTAGGGAGATAGTGGGGAGATGTTGATAAAAAGAGAAAAAAAATCATTTAGATAAGAGGAGTAAATTCAAGAGATCCATACAACATAATGCCTACAGTTTATAACAATGCATTGTATTCTTGCAACTTGCTAAAAGTACATATTTTAATCTCACAACAAAAATAAGTGTGTGAGATAATGTATGTGTTAATTAGCTCCATTCAGCCATTTCACAGTATAAACATATTTCAAAACATCCTGTTGTAATATCTATGCACATATATGTATATATATGTGTTTACACATATACATATATTTTAATATTTATATATATACATATATAAATACATATAGACACGTACATAGGTATATATGTACAGATATACAAACAAATGTACATATACATATATACATATATGTACATATATACTCAGTGTACATACATATAGTCAATTTAAAGATTTAAACAAACATTTATTGTGCATACAAAAAAGCACAGTTCATGGACTAGGATACCTCAAACCAAAAGTGGTAAGTAGTTTTTTTCATAGCATTTAGATATAAAGAATAACACATGAAGTATTTTGACCTTTTTCTGCGATAAGTTGTTATAAATTAAAATTCGTTTTTTTTTTTGAGACTGAGTCTCGCTCTGTTGCCCATGCTGGAGTGCGGTGGAATGATCTCGGCTCACTGCAATCTTTCCTTCCCAGGCAAAGTGATTCTCCTGCCTCAGCCTGACAAGTAGTTGGGACTACAGGCACTTGCTACCACGCCTGGTGGATTTTTTGTATTTTGAGTAGAGACAGGGTTTCACTGTGTTAGCCAGGATGGTCTCGATCTCCTGACCTCATTATCTACATGCCTTGGCCTCCCAAAGAAATTAAAATTCTTTTTAAGATGAGTTATTTAAACTGATCTGTTTACAGATGATTGGTTTAATTTCACTGAAATATGCTCACAAGAAAATTAAGCTTACAGTTTGTGTTTCATTTATGATTTGCTTTAGTATTTCTGGGACATCAAGATAACTTAAATTTTGTTTATGTGACTATTGACTGTCGGCCTGAGGATATCTAGATTATGGCATTCATTTCATTTTTCTTTAACAGAAGATAGTAAAGAAATCAGTAGTTGCCAGGGCCTGGGGGAGTAACCAATGGATAGGCATTGAGCGAAAGATTCCTGATGAAATTTTCACCTTGTTTCATGTCCTTGGGACCTTGACCCTTTTAACCATGTTGTGATACTTTTTCTTGGTTTCCACATTTCATGGGAACAGGAATTTTAGAGTTCATGTCCTAGTTAGCTCTAAAAATCATGTTAAACAGTGAAAAGGCTTTACAAGCTCTTATCTCCATTTCTCCCTGGTGTGTCCTAGGCTAGGCTGCACACTTAGTGCACAAATAAAATCTCAAATTTACCAAGGTTTTTACCAAAAATAAAAGTTGCTAAGAGTTAACGTTATAACATATAACTGAAACTACTAGAGAAATAATTTTACATGCAAGGTATGTAAAGAAAGTAAAATGTGTTTTTGGTGAAAGATTGTAAGAAGTTATGGGAATGTGGATTTTTTTCTGCTGAGATTAAAATTTTAAATGATTCTTTTAAGTAAGAAAAAATAATTTTTTTAACAAGTTGTAGAAAGTTTACAAAACTTAATTGTAAGATATTCTGCATGTAAACGTATTGGCTAAAGTTAAAAGGGTATTATTCAGTTTTTCTATAAATTAAACATTGGAATAAAAGCAAAACAGGTTTTTCTTAGAGCACTAATCGTATGTTTCACAAAAAGAAGTGTAATTATAAAAGGTTTATAAGAATCTTACGTTAACATGAAACATTAAAATTGGGTAAATATGTCTATAAGATTTTCTTAAAAATTGGGTTTAACATTAATAATACATTAATGCAAAGGTAAAATTTGGCTTATTTTGTATAAAGATCATATAAAAAGCATTACCAAATGTGAATTTTTTTTTCTTTCGTTGGACTATATTTGCATAAATGTGTTATTGGTACATGTTCCAAAGTTATGGGAAATTCCTCTAATTCTAATATAACTTTGTGTATGCTATTAATAATTATAATATTATGTAAAATATTGTGTGCCAATCAAGTAACCAAATTTCCTTATGAATTGTGGCTTTAATATTGGCTTTCCAAAAACTTTTTATCATTCACAGACAATTGTTGTCTTAATTCTTTTTAGAAAGTGGCTTATAATCAACTATAGAAGTCTAGCAGGTGTTTTTAAATGCAGATTTCTAATAACTTTGGAAATTGTAACATTGGATTAGAGGAAATAACCTCCAGAACTCTCCTGAAGAACTAGAATGTTTATGAATATCAAATAACAGGAGGTAACTGAATTAACTGAACCAACGGAAAACTGAAGTACTCTTTTTAACTTCGCTTAAAATGCTGCTGATACTTTTATTATTTTTCAGAGTCAAGGACACTTTTGAGCTATACACAGCTTTTAGCAACAGAGTAAAGTATATTCTTGTGAAGAAAATTTGGACCATATTTGATTATCTCTATATAATTTCTCCAAAATTTAAAAACTATTTCTGAGTATTCTTAATTTATAGAAATATAGTTCTTTGCATAAATACAATAAAAATTTGTTTTATTTTGTAACAGGACACAATTGGAGGAATTGGTTATCTTACCAAGGCTTTAACTGGAATGGTGTGCTTTCCTTTAAGAAGTCAAACTTGACTTGTTAAGCCAATAAAAGCCCCATGAAGAATTGGCCTCAGACCTTGTCAACAACAGTCCCTATACAGGGTTTCTGACTTGGGGTAAGTAAAGAATGTCACTTTCTGACAGGTGGAGGAACCCCAAGTTATCTTGGAACCACAATAGGAGAGGAATTTACTCAACTCATAGGTATTTGAGGTACAGACCCATGGCTGAGGAGCTTGGCTTTAAAAAGTCTTATCTAAGTTTCCTTCTATGGAACAGAGTTCCGTTAAAGCCAATTTAAAATGACCCTCTGTGAAAAATGATTATTCTTGCTGCGCTTTATACAAATAATCAGGCCAAGTATAGTAAAGGAAATCACTCTTACCATGATTTATCTTTAGTAAAAATGAGAAACTGGGGACAGAAATATTATGTTTCAAGAACTATGGTAAACTTGTTATTAAACTCTAATCTCATTAGTTGTTTTTAAGCTTGTTTCTGCAATTTAGGCTAACCCTGCCTATTCCTGTGAACCAACTAGTTATCTCCTACTGCTGTTCAAAAGAAACAAGAGGGATATCAACTTTTGTCAAAACTTGAGTTATGAGTGAACCTTACCATGCTGATGCTTTCTGACTGAACTCTTCTCTACCCTGAATGCAAAATACCCTCATAGTTAGGCTGGAATACGTCACCCCTATTCAGCTTTAAGAAGTTACATAATATAGATATTTGTCCCTCTGCAACCCTTAGTATTAAAGGTTTCTTATATAAGGGAAGGGGGAAATGTCAGAGGCATGTGAACCAGAGCAACTGCATCTTAAATAGGAACTGGGTAAAATGAGGCTGAAACCTGCTGGGCTAAATTCCCAGACAGTTAAGGCATTCTAAGTCACCGGATGAGACAGAAGTCAGCACGAAATACAGGCCATAAAGACCTTGCTGATAAAACAGGTTGCAGTAAAGGAGATGGCCAAAACCCACAAAAACCATAATGGTGACGAGAGTGACCTCTGTTTATCTTCACAGCTATACTCGCACTAGCACCGTAAGAGTTTACAATATGGTAACACCAGGAACTTACCCTATATGGTCTAAAAATGGGAGATATTAATAATCTACTTCCTGTTTAGCATATCATCAAGAAATAGCCATAAAAATGGGCAACCATCAATATTCAGAGCTGCTCTGTCTACAGACTAGCCATTCTTTTATTCCTTTACTTCCTTAATAAACTTGCTTTCAGTTTGCACTGTGGACTCACCCTGAATTCTTTCTTGCATGAGATCCAAGAATCCACTCTTGGGGTCTAGATGACAGCCTCTTTCCTGTAACAAGGGTATTCATTTATTCAAAACTTATGGGATTTAAGGGTATTTACTTATTCAAAATTGAAATCGATATTCACAATATGCAAAACTCATTTAATTATAGATTTAAATGTATGGATTACACTGTGTATAAATATTATCTCAAATCAAAAAAATCTTTAAAAACACTGAATTTACATTTACTTCACTTATCACAGTGGTATATGCTGGCGATTCTGTAAGTAATTTCTGAGTATTGAAAAACTGTATTCTAGGCTTCAGTTTAAAAGATTGAGGCAGTCCAAGCACGGTGGTTCATGCCTGTAATCCCAGCACTTTGGGAGGCTGAGGTGGGCAGATCTTGAGGTCAGGAGATTGAAACTATCTTGGCTAACAATGAAACCCTGTCTCCATTAAAAATACAAAAAATTAGCTGGGCATGGTGGCATGGGCCTGTAGTTCCAGCTACTTGGGAGGCTGAGGCAGGAGAACTGCTTGAACCTGGGAGGCAGATGTGGTGGTGACTGGAGATTGGAACATTGCACTCCAGCCTGGGCAACAAGAGCAAAATGTGGTCTCAAAAATAAATAAATAAATAAATAAATAAATAAATACTGAGGCTAAACACAGATCATTATAAAAGGAGAATTTAAAAAAAAACTTAAACAAGGAAATTCAATTATAGCCTGTGGCACAGAAATATTTTTATAATAAATTTGTAACTAATTCTAGCTTTCTCTGCTTAATGGGCCTAGAAATACTGAAACACAAGGAACAAAAAGTGTACCTAATATCCACATTATGTTTTCTAAACACCATTCTCCATTAAAAGAAACCAAGGCTCTATTATAATTCCAGCCTGGAATGTCTTGTTGCATGAAAATGTTTTTAAGTAAGTCTTTCAAATTTAAATAAGGGGTAGGAACACAAAGTTTTTCTTCAGATATTTCAGGTACACCATATTTTTTTCAATATTTTAATATGGATTATTTTGTTTGTTATTGAGTTACTTAAATATTCTTCTTAGTCTCTTGTCAGTTGAATAGTTGAAAATATTTTCTCCATTTTGTGGGTCATCTCTTTACCTTGTTGATTGCCCAGTTTGCAGTGCAGCGGCTTTCTAGCTGCATGTGATCCTATTTGTCCATATGTGCTTTGGTTGCCTGTGCTTTTAAGTTCTTTCACAAGAAGTCCTTGCCCACACCAATATACTGAAGCATTTTCTCAAAATTTTCTTCCATTAGTTTTATAGTTTCGGACTTACATTTAAACTGTTAATCCATTTTGATTCAATTTTGCATTTGGTGAGGGATAGCAGTCCTGTTTCATTTATCTTTGTATGGATATTCAGTTTATCTCAGCACCATTTGTTGAAGAAACTATCATTTTCTCAACATATGTTCTTGGCTTCTTTGCAAAGATGAGTTCACTCTAAATGTGGAGATTTATTTCTGGGTTCTGTATTTTGTTCAACTTGTCTATGTGTCTTTTTTCATGCCAGTACCATGCTGTTTGGTTACTATATCCTTGTAGTATAATTTGAAGTTGGGTAATGTGATGCCTCCAACTTTGTTCTTTTTGTTTATGATTGCTATAGCTATTCAGTGTCTTTTTTAGTCCCATATGAATTTTAGAATTTTTTTTTCCATTTCTGTGAAGAATTCTATTGGTATTTTGATAGGGATTACTTTAAATCTGTGAGTCACTTTGAGTGAAATATTGAATAGACAATGTTTCAAAATGTCTGACCATTTTAACAATATACATTCTTCCAATCCATGAACATGAGGTATCTTTCCATTTTTGGTGTGCCCGTCATTAGGTCTTTAGTCAATGCTCCCTAGTTTTCATTGTAGAAATCTTTCACTTAATTCATTAAGTTTATTCCTAGATACTTTATTTGTAGTTATTGCAAATAAGATTACTTTATTTCTTTTTCAGTTTGTCTGCTTTTGGAATATAGAAATAGCACTGACTTTTGTATGCTGATTTTCTATCTTGAAACTTTACTGAATTCATTTATTAATTCTCATAGTTTTTTTGGCAGTCTTCAGTTTTTCTAAATATAAGATTATATTGTCTGAAAACAATGATGATTTGATTTCATATTTAATTCATATGTTCTTTATATCTTTCTTTTGCATAATTGCTTGGGCTAGGACTTTCAGTATTATGTGAAGTAACAGTATTGATAGAGCTTATTCCAGATCTTGTCTTAATCCAGATCTTAGAGAACAGCCTTTCTGTTTTTCTCCCTTCAGTATAATATTAGCAGTGGGTTTGTCACATATGGCCTTTATCAAATAGTCAACAAGCTTATGAAAAACTGTACAAACATCATTAATCATCAGAAAAATGTAAATCAAGTTAAGATGCCTTTTATATAAAAGAAAAAATAACAAATGCTGGCAAAAATGCAGAGAAAAGGTAACTCTCATATGCCGTTGATAGACATCTAAATTAGCATAGCCACTATAGAAAACATTATGGAAGTTTCTTTAAAAATTAACTAGAACCACTACTGTTGGGTATATATCCAAACAAAAGAAAATCTATTCTGAAGAGATATCTGCTTTCCCATGTTTACTGCAGCACTATTCACAATAGCCAAAATATGAAATCAACATAGGTGTCCATCAATGGATGGATGAATGAATACAGAAAATGTGGTATATATACAGAGTGAAATATTATTTGGCCATGAAATATGGATGGAACTGGATGAAATAAATATTATTTGGCCAAAAGATACAGATTAAACTGTAACAACATGTATGGAACTAAAGGATATTATGTTAAGTGAAATAACTCAGGCACACAGAAACAAATATCACATTTGAGCTTCAAAATAAATAATTACAGTATCAAATTTTAAGTAATTTTCTAAAATGAGAATTCATATAAGTCCATACTTACATAAATAAATGAATTGATAAATAATTGGAGAAGGGAAATTTCTTCTTACAATGATATAGAATAGATAAAGAACTTAGAAAAATATCAATGTTTGCTAAAACTGCTTAGTAAAAGTTTAATAAGAAACAAGATATGTATAGTTTCAAATTATTGCCCCCCAAATTACTTATTAATTACAAAGGAAAATGGTAACTTTACACTGAATAAACCTGGTAAACACTACTTGAATCAAATGATCAAAAATCACATCACCAATTTTGACAAACTAACATTAATTTTCTTTCCATATGGTACACTCAGAAGGATATACAATCACTTTTGTTACTATCCCTGGCAATAACAAATTGCTTAAATAAGATCATGAAAAAACATCAGATAAAATTAAATTGAGAGACATTTTACAAAATATCTGGCCTGTGCTCATCAAATAAATATGTCAAAGTGAAGAGAAACAAAGAGTAAAGAAATTTTCCAATTTAAAGACTAAAGAGACACGATAAATTAATCCAAAGCATGAATCTGTGTTAGATCCTGATCCAGGAAAAACTACATATAAAAAATATTGGGACAACTAAAAAAATCTGAATATGGGCTATAAATTACATAGTATTGTATACATATAAAATTTTCACATTTTAATAACAGTATTTTGGTAATATAGAAAATGTGCCCTGAAGTATTTTGTATAAAAGGGTACTATGTCTCTAACTTGCTTTCATACAAAATGCTCATACAAAATTTATATACATATTTATAGAAAAATAATAAAGGAAATAGGAAAAACATAAACTAATAGTGAATCTGAATTAATATTGTATATCAGATCTCCCTGTACTAAGAAAAATTGCAAGCAAAATATATATATTGAAACATAAAGATAATTATGTGTTAAAGGGCAATATTTTCTACCTCTTGATCTCATGTTCTCAATATACACTACTGAGTATGCATATACAAATAATTTTAAAATGGGTTTTTATAATATAGAAATTTAACTCATGTACATGGGTACATAGCTTAATAAATTTGGCTAAATTACTGTGAATTAATTTATTTGAAATCCACCTATACAGTTTCTAAATAGGATGCTTGAAGATACATCTTTTTCCTAATTAAATTGTTCCTTTTGTGATTAAAATCTAAAGATTCAAGGAATTTATGAGATTGGCATTTAATTAAGCTTTCTAAATTAAAAAGAAAAACATCTTTCAGCTTCACTAAAAATAGATAATTTAACATTTTTTCCAGAGGTAGAAGTGTGTGAATGAAAAGTCCTCACTATATATTGGAATGGTGTATTTTAAAATGCATATTTTACATTGTGAAATGAAGTTTAACAAGCTCCCTTGGGAGTATTGTGCTTGGAAAAAGAAATGCGATAGTTCTGGCTTAATCCCCTTCACTAAACATAACTTTAAAACACTTTTCCCCCTTGAAATGTGACAGTTATACTGGAATTTTAATTAAGTAACAGGGTATGCTCCATCAATGATAGAATGATGCAAAAATTTTTTTAAATGATATAATTTCAAATTCAAGCTTTGGTGATGGTTCTATTGATTTTTGAGCTGAAGCCTGAATTTCAAGTACTACATGTATATAGAAATATAATTGACACATTCTAAATTGTGTTTATTAGGTTTCTTCTGACATAGTTACTTGTTTATGCAAGAGTTCCTATCTCCGTTTTTTGGGAGTTATTCTTTAGCCATGTAATCATGGTCAAGATTAAAAGTTTCAGAAATGAATAAAGAACAGAGCAAGCAAAAAAAGGGGCTCATACAACAGACTTCTCTTCTTAAGTTGTCTAATTTATATCTGATGGTTAAAGCAAACACTGGAAGAATGCCTGATTTGGGTCTGAATGTTTGTAGGGGAATATCAAAGACACTTATAAATGTGGTAAGAAAATGTAAAGAGAAGTAAAGTTTCAAAAGTACACACAATGGCATTTGCAGCAACCTGGATGGAGTTGGAGACCATTATTCTAAGTGGAGTAACTTAGGTGTGGAAAACCAAACATCATATGTTCTCACTTCTAAGTCAGAGTTAAGCTATGATGATGCAAAGGCATGATATAATGGACACATAAATATGATAATTCCTATTTTTAAAATTCTAACATCAGTGGCATGTTTTAGAGCAAACATGCTGTGCTGCTATGATATTTGTTCAAATGCTTATACACAGAAATTGTTGAATGGCAGTAAATGTGTTTTGGTGCACTGAGTGCTGTTTATATGCTTATATTTCTTTACTTAGGAAATAAAAATTACCGCATCATTAAAAAAATGACATTGGAATAACTGGCTAACCATATGCAGAAGATTGAAACTAGACCTCTTCCTTACCCCATATACAAAAATTAACCAAAATGGATTAAATACTTAAATATAAAACCCAAAACTGTAAAAGCCCTAGAAGACAACATAGGCAATAGACACAGTTAAAGGTCAGCATCACTGATCATTAGAGAAATGCTAATAAAAACCACAATGAGATACCAACTCACACCAGTCAGAATGGCTGTTAATAAAAAGTCAAAAAGTAAAAGATGTGGGAGGATTGTGGAGAAAAAGAAATACCTACACACTGTCAGTAGGAACGTAAATTAGTTTAACCATTGTGGAACACAGTGTGGCAACTCTTCAAAAACCTAAAGACAGAAATACCATTCAATCCAACAATCCCATTACCGGGCATATACCCAAAGGAATATAAATTTTTGTATTATAAAGACACAATCGCACATGTATTTATTGCAACACTATTCACAATTGCAAAGACATGGAATCATCCAAAATTCCCATCAAAGAAAGACTACAGAAACAAAATGTGGTACATATATACCATGGAATACTATGCAGTCATACAAAAAGAACAGCATTATGTACGTTGCAGGGGCATGGATAAAGCTGGAGGCCATTATCTTTAGCAAACTAACAACAGAAAACCAAATATTGCATGTTCTCACTTGTAACTGGGAACTAAATAATGAGAACACATGAACACACAGGAGAACAACATATACTAGGGCATATCAGAGAGTGGAGGGTGGGAAGAGGAACAGAATCAGAATAACTAATGGGTACTGGGCTTAATACCTGGGTAATGAAATAATCTGTACAATAAACCCCCATGATAAAAGTTTACCTATGTAACAAACCTGCATATGTACCATTGAACTTAAAGTATATTTTTTCTTTTTTT
>NW_016107430.1:433149-434391 GCF_001604975.1 Cebus imitator | reverse complement strand
TAGAGACGGGGTTTCACCATGTTGACCAGGATGGTCTCGATCTCTTGACCTCGTGATCCACCCGCCTCGGCCTCCCACAGTGCTGGGATTACAGGCTTGAGCCACCGCGCCCGGCCAAAATATATATTTTTAAAGCAAAGAAAGAGCTGCAGACCAATATCTCAGAAATGGAGATGCAAACACCCTTAAAGAATATTAACAAATAAACAAATAAAACAATTATATATGCTTACCAAGTGGCATTTTTTCCAGGGATACGAAGCTGATAAAACATTAAAAAAAGAATTTGATGCAATCTACACATTAACAAGCTAACAAGAAAAAAATATATGATTACATCCATCTGTACAGAAATGCCGTTTGAGAAAACAACATCCACTCATGATGAAAACACTTAGAAATACAATACTAAGGTGGACTTCCTGAATTTGATAAAGATCAACTACAAAAAAAATGAATCAACAAAAGGACTAAAAAATTCTATAGATAATATTATTATTGATTATCTAAGACTGAATGCTTTTCCAATAAGATCAGAGCCAAAGTAAATTTGTCTACTCCCATACTGTTACCCAGCATAGTGCTAGAAGTTATAACTATTGTATATAAATAAAAGAAAAAAAAAATCTTCCAGCTCAGTTAGGAAGAAGTGAATCTCTTCCTTTTTGCAGATGGCACAATTATTTACATAGAAAACCCAAAGATATTTACAAAATACATACTTTTTTTAAACCCTAGAACTAAAATCAGTTTAGCAAAATGGCATGATACAGGTAAATATACAAATATCTTTTATATATCTATATGTTATTGATGAACACATGAGCAACAAAATTAAAATACATTGTTACTTATATTGCTCAAAAAATAAAATAGTAAGATGTAAATCAAACAAAATATGTTTAGTAATTGCATGCTGAAACCTACACAACCTTGACAAAACTAAATATAGATCTAAAAAACAGAAGTGTATACAGTATGTCCTCACTTAATGTTGTATAAAGGTTCTTGAAAACTGTGACTTTAAATGAACTGACATATAATAAAATCAATTTTCCCATAGGCTAACTGATACAAACAACACAAGTTCCTGTGGCACATTTCAGGTCACAAGATACATCATAAAACTTTTAAATAGGCCGGGCGCGGTGGCTCAAGCCTGTAATCCCAGCACTTTGGGAGGCCGAGGCGGGTGGATCACGAGGTCAAGAGATCAAGACCATCCTGGTCAACATGGTGAAA
>NW_016107430.1:424228-432874 GCF_001604975.1 Cebus imitator | reverse complement strand
TTTTTTGAGACAGACGTTTACTCTTATTGCCAGGCTGGAGTAAAATGGCACCATCTTAGCTCATCACAAACTCTGCCTCCCAGGTTCAAGCGATGCTCTTGCCTCAGCCTCCCTAGTAGCTGGGATCACAGGCATATGCCACCATGCCTGGCTAACTTTGTATTTTTAGTAGACTTGGGTTTCTCCATGTTGGTCAGGCTGGTCTAGAACTCCTGATCTGCCTGATTTGGCCTCCCAAACTGCTGGGATTACAGGCATGAGCTCCATGACCAGCCCAGACAATTATTTATTATTCAATTATTCCAGGTCGGGCCACAGGTACCTGGAGCTTATACCAGCAGCTCAGGTCACAAGGCAGGAACCAACTCTGGACAGGGGAATGTCTGGTCACAGGATGCGCACGCACGCGCGCGCGCGCGCACACACACACACACACACACACACACACACACTCTCTCTCTCTCTCTCTCTCTCTCTCTCTCTCTCGCTCGCTCGCTCTCTCTCCAAGTAAGACAATTTAGACATTACAACCTAACGTGAACATCTTTGAAATGTGAGAGATAACCAGAATACCCATACATAGGGAGAATGTACAAATTCCGTGCAGAAAATAACCCTGGCTGGGAATTGATTTTTTTTTCTCATCAACATTATAAAGAAACAATGTTCAAAGACATGTTATTCATGGACTTTCTGTATAGCATTCTTGAATTTAAGGACTCAATCTTCTAAAGATTAATGTAATTTCTATCAAAGCCAAAGCAAGTTATTTTGTAGATACAGACAATAATATTATAACACTTATATGGAAAAATCAAAGGAACTAGAATAGCAAAAATAAACTTTGGAAAATAAATAATATGAGAACAATCAGTCTAACTTATTTAAGAACTCATTATATAGCTAGAGTAAGCAAGACTATTGTATTGGTGAAGAAACAGATGAATAAATCAATAAAATGCAAGACAGAATCAATAAAGAAGACTACACAAATGTACCTAATTTTTGAAAAAATGTTTAAAATTAGATTTTTTTTTTAAGATGGAGTCTTGCTATATCGCCCAGGCTGGAGTGCAGTGGTACAACCTTGGCTCACTGCAACCTCCATCTCCCAGCTTCAAGTGATTCTCCTGCCTCAACCTTAAGAGTGTCTGTGACTACAGGTGCATGCCACCACACCCAGACAATTTTTCTATTTTTAGAAGAGACAGGGTTCCACCATATTGGTCAGGCTGGTCTTGAAGTCCTGACCTCGTGATCCACCTGCCTCAGCCTTCCAAAGTTATGGGATTACAAGTATGAGTCACAATGCCCAGCCAGAAAATTAGACATCTGTGGGGGGAAAAAAAGCAGTGGTTTAAGTCCTCACACTTTATACAAATGTTAATTCAATATGGATCACAGCTAAATTTATTATGAGTTAAACTATAAAACTTTAAGAAAAAAACATAGAAATTATTGTGTTCTAGGGCTAGGTCAAATTATCATTTGACCCCAAATGATAATCCATAAAAGGATAATGTAATACATTGGTCTTCATCAAATTAAAAAAGAGACAAAACTTACGCTCTGTGAAATATCCTGATACAATGAATGAAAAGCAAAGTTACTTCCCGGAAAAAAATAAATCCAACAAAGCACTATTGTCTAGGATAGATGAAGACCACTCAGAATGTAACAATAAAAACAAAAACAAATCCAATTAAAAAATGGGCAAACTTATTGTGAATAGTACTGCAAGAAGATAAGTGTGCATGTGTCTTTAGAATTGAATGATTTATGAGAGCCTTGAAGAATTGCCACACTGTCTTCCTCAATGATTGAACTAATTTACACTCTCACCAACAGTGTAAAAGTGTTCCTATTTCTTCACATCCTCTCCAGCATCTGTTGTTTCCTGATTTTTTAATGATTGCCATTGTAACTGGCATGAGATGATATCTCATTGTGGTTTTGATTTGCATTTTTCTAATGACCTGTGATGATGAGCTTTTTTTCATGTTTCTTGGCCACATAAATGTTTTCTTTTGAAAAGTGTCCGTTCATATCCTTCACCCACTCTTTTATGGGGTTTGTTTTTTCTTGTAAATTCGTTTAAGTTTGTTATAGATTCTGGATATTAGCCCTTTGTCAGATGGATAGATTGCAAAAATTTTCTCCCCTTGTGTAGGCTGCCTGTTCACTCTCATGATAGTTTCTTTTGTTGCACAGAACTCTTCAGTTTGCTTAGATTCCATTTGTCAGTTTTGGCTTTTGTTGCCATTGCTTTTGGTGTTTTAGTCATAAAGTCTTTTTCCATGCCTATGTCCTGAATGGTACTGCCTAGGTTTTCTTCTAGGGTTTTTATGATTTTAGGTCTTATGTTTAAGAATTTCATCCACCTTGAGTTAATTTTTGTATAAGGTGTAAGGAGAGGGTCCAGTTTCAGTTTTCTGTGTATAGCTAGCCAGTTTTCCCAACATAATTTATTAGTTGAACAATGAGAACAAATAGACACAGAGAGGGGATCATCACACACTGGGGCCTGTCAGGGGGTGGAGGGCTGGGGGAGGAATAGCATTCAAGAAATACCTAATGTAGATGATGGGTTGAGGGGTTCAGCAAACCACCATGGCATATGTATAGCTATGTAACAAACCTGTACATTCTACACAAGTATCCCAGAACTTAAAGTATAATGATAATAATAAAAAGAAAATGGGCAAAACACAGGAAGGGACATTTCATTAAAGAAGATACACATGGGGCAAATAATCGCATGAAAAGATTTTGGGCAACAATGTCATTAGTAATGTGCAACTACCATAAAACAAAACAATTGCACTGATGGACATTTATCATAGATTAAAGACATATTCACACAGGAATCTGTACACAAATGTTTTTAGTAACTTTGTCTATAATTGTCAAAAGGTAGAAAAATAATCACAGTGTTCTTGAATGAATAAATGGTTGTCTTAGTCAGTTTGGGCTGCTATAACAAAGCACCTTAGATTGGGTAATTTATAATCAACAAAATATATTTCTGAGAGTTCTAGAGGCTGGGAAGTCCAATAACAAGGTGTCCCTCACAGATGAAAGCTTCTGTGCCCTTACATGGCAGCAGGGCAAGGCAGCTCATTTTAACCTCTTTTTAAAGGGCACTAGTCTCATTCATGTAGGTCAAGGCTTCAGAAACTAATCACTTCCCACAGGATCTACCTCTTGATACTATGAAACTGGGGATTAGATTTCAACATATAAATTTTGGAGGAACACAAACATTCAGACCATAGCAATGGTTGAAAAAAAAATCTGAGATGCATCCTATATTAAGCAGAAACAGAACTATTGAAGCACACGCGCGCACACACACACACACACACACACACACACACACATATTCTGTTTCTCCAAGAGAGACAGAAAAGGAGATTTATTATGAAAATTGACTTATGTAATTATGGAGGTGAAGAAGTCCCATGGTCCAGTGTCTGCAACTAGAGAAACAGGGAAAATGGTAGTATAATTCAGTATGAGTCTGAAGGCATGCAAACCTGTGAGGGGCCACTAGCCTAAGTCCCAAAGACTGAAGACCCAAGAACCTGGAGTTGTGATGTCAGAGGGGAGAATAAGATGTTTGTCTTAGGTCCAGAAAAGAAAGCAAATTCACTCTCATTCTGACTTTTCTTTTTAATTTGGCCATCAATAGATTGATGAGGGTGATCTTTATTTAGTCTATTGATTCAAATGCTAGTATTTTTCAGAAGCACCCTTACAGACCTACACAGAAATAATGGATTGTTTTTTGTTTGTTTGTTTGTTTGTTTTTACCAGCTATCTAAATATGCTTTAACACAGTTGACATAAATTGACATCTAAAATATTAACCATTATATACCTATACCAAAAAATACTACTCTTCAATATAAAGGAATTAAATATTGATACACACAGCAACCTGGATGAATCTCCAGAGAATTGTACTGAGTGAAAAAAAAAAAAGCAATATCAAAATACTAAATATGGTACATTTTATCTACATAACATTATTGGGACAAAAGTATAAAAATGGAGAGCAGATTGCCAAGGGTTAAAGAGGGAGTGAGTGGGTGGGAAATGAATGTGATTATAAAAGGTCCACATAAGGATCCTGCTGGTGATAGAAATGGTCTGCATTTTCATTATATCAAAGTCAGTATCCTGGTTTTGACATTTTACTCTAGTTTTGTAAGATGATGAAACATGGATAAATGATACATATTACCTTTCTGTATTATTCCTTATAATTGTAGATGATTCTACAACTATCTCAATATAAAAAGTTTGCTTTAAAACTCCTGAAAATCAAATATGTATGTCTGAATAAAAACACATCATGGAGGTCAGGAGATCCAGACCATCCCGGCCAACATGGCGAAACTCCGTCTCTACTAAATATAAAAAAATTAGCCAGATGTGGTGGTGCATCCCTGTAGTCCCAGCTACGCAGAAGGAATCAGGGAAATCACTTGAACCTGGGGAATCACTTGAGACAGAGGAATCACTTGAACCTGGGAGGCAGAGATTTCAGTGAGTTGAGATTGTGCCACGGCACTCCAGTGTGGGTGACAGAACAAGACTCCATCTCAAAAACAAGCAATGAAAGAAAGAAAGAGAGAAAGAGAGAGGAAGGAAAGAAGAGAGGGAGGGAGGGAGGGGGAAAGCAAAGAAGGGAAAGAAAGGAAAACACATCCAGCAAACTAAGAAAGCAAAATGAGGTGAAAACAGAAGTTTAATTCATGCATTTGGTAATTGAGTTTTTTGCTATGAGCTTAGTTTTCGTGTTTGTTTTCAAGGCAGATGTAAGGTTACATCTTGGGCACAGACACAAATGCATAGGTACCACATACGTTAACTTAAAAATAAGCAGCAATAGGTTTGTATTTTTACTAAAAGACAAGGATTATGTGAGGTATTTCTTTGTAACTGTGTGTTCCAGGCACAGGTCCTGGCATTTAAAAGGTGATACTTTGTAAGGATCTGTCATATTGACTAATTAATCAATAACTGTCAACACGTTTCCCCGCACAAAGAAACTCTAACCCAAATATTCCAACATTGTGGCAGGAAACATGCAGATTATAGGTGGGACAATGATGTTGACATTCTTTTTTTTTTTTTTTTTTTTTTGAGATCGATTCTTACTCTGTCGCCCAGGCTGGAGTGCAGTGGCAGGGTCTCCGCTCACTGCAACCTCCACCTCCCGGGTTCAAGTGAATTTCCTGTCTCAGCCTTTGGAGTAATTGAGACTACAGGTGCCCACAACCACCCCCAGCTAATTTTTGTATTTTTAGTAGAGACAGGATTTCATCATGTTGGCCAGGCTAGTCACAAACTTTTGACCTCTAGTGATCTGCCCACCTCAGCCTCCCAAAGTGCTGGGATTACAGGTATGAGCCACCATGTCTGGCCAATGTTGACATTCTTTTAGAAATCTGACATGATGAGAAGAAATTTAAATAAAAACCCACAAAAACCCATCTGTAGAGTCTACACCTTAAAGTAGAAGTTAGCATGTGGCAGTACTTTCTTTCTTCAGCCACCAAATCATTTGAAGATTTGTTTGTATCTCTTGGCCTTAAATCATAAGCAAGATCATAAAACTTTTATGTGGTAGGATAGTTTGAATTTAGAGAAAAATGCTATATTTAAATTATAATTAGCTTTATTGGTATTATATGAAAAATAACCACTGGATTAATTTTATTCAGTTGGTGAGGACAATGAAAACCTGGCTGATTGTGAATGAAAATTTTGGGAGTCATAATTGAGAAGCCTCTGGTGTTTTTTCAGTATTAACCTGGAATAATAGCATAAAAAAATCTGATACTCTTTAATCTGCTAAAATATACTGACGAACTTGCTTTCCTTGGATATATAAAAGATTTAGACTTCATGTTTCTTGGAGACAAGCAGACTTTCAGGTACTTTGCCACCCAATGCCACTGACATTGTGGGCAATATAACCTGCTAGCAGAAATAACCTGCCTAAATTTCAGAACTTTTTCTTTTTCCCTATTGAGTCTAGAAACCAGTAGGGGACAGCATTAAAACTGGTATGTGTTTTACTCATATCTACCTTCCCTTTGTTCTGGATGTCAAAGTCCACAGGGTCGAGTATAAATAAATTAAAAATACTCTTATTTTTTAGTCTTTAAAAGTGAAAAAAATGTGTGCCAATTTATGTTTAACAATCACACTACTTGAATGGATTATTAAGTATGGTTTTATAGCTCATGACTTGATAACACAAAAGCAAAAAGCAAAAAAAAAATGCTAAAACTAAAAGATGAGTGGCATTTTATGGGGCAGTATTTTCAGACAGGTAAAGGAAAAAGACACTTAAGTCTTTAAATTCTAAATGAAGTAAGTTAGGGAAAATGTAGATCATTTTCCCTAACTTACTTCACTTAGAAATTAAAGTTGAGGCCTAAATGAAGGTGCACATCTTTCACTCCAGCTCTGTCTATCCCCATGTTTTTCAGTCTGTAGGTGTTCTCTAGAGAGAATTAGTACAGTTTTGCACATTCTCATAGGCATTAGATACCAGGATACTGCTGAAGTTGAGCTCAAAGATAAACCATAAAATACTTGAAATTGCAGCCAACTTCCTCTAGCTTAAATGCAACAATAATAACATGGTAGCTAACATATTGACGGTTGGTGATAGGGCTAAAGACAGAAAATGCTAATCTAATTAAATTGTGACTAAGCCATGGTTCAACTTAGCAACAAGAGGAATCTGAATAATTAGCCCCTGTTAGAAATACCAGATAAAATAGAGGCCCTGGACATTGTGGTAAAAAAACAAAACCAAATATTATTATACTTTTGTCTCCTCCGTAATTTTATTCTCAATATCTGTAATATAACAAAAAAAGTATGAGTCAAGCAAAGAAACAGAAAAATATGAGCCATAATTAAGAAAAAGCATAGTCAATAAATGATGCCCTGTAGATGATCTAGTATTTAGAATGAGCAGACAAAGGTTCTAGGGTAATAAAAATATGCTAAAGAATGGAAGAAAGAAATGTGAAGCTGAAAATATTAGGTGAAGGGAAAAAAACATGATTTGAAACTAACACAAGGAAGAAGAGAGCAAGCTCATTCCTCCTCCTAGAGACAGAGGAATAGAAGAAAAAAAATCTTCTGTGGAGAGTTAGAAGCAACTCATATGGAAACGGTAGGTGACAGATAGACTATCTGTCCAAAAAGAGCAGGGCTATCTAATACCTCAACTTAAGTAAAACTCATTTGGAACTTAATACAAAATATTAGGCAATACATTGTGTTTTTACATATGCTCTCAATCTATACCATAATGTAATCAAGTACCTATAATTCAAAATTATGCAGATAAGAAACACTGAAAAATTATGCAGATAAGAAACATTGAAACACTGAGAAATTAAACAGTTATGCTGAATGTCTCATATTGGTATATCGTTTATACGTATATATGATATATATATATATATAGTAGAATATATATAGGTGTAAAAATCTAGCATTGTTACCATAAACCACACTGCCAGTTAAAAGACTAATATTAATAGAAGAGAAAGAGAGGTTGTAGAATATATGTCATAGATGATAATATCATATGGAAATTATATTTCAATTATGAGAACGTATATTTTTATACTTACGTTTTTTATTCTTAGCTATGAACAGCACCTTAAAAAGACAAGCCTTTTTCAAAATTACTCATAATACAAAATTAATGAAAGATCTTAATATATAAAGTTTGTAATGTTTACCTCAGCTGTGATATATTTAAATGACCATGTAGTGTAGTGGTTCTCCAAGGACAGAAATTTGTCCCGCAGGGTACATTTGATGATCTCTGAGGATATTATTGATTGCCACACTGTAAGGATGATACTAGCATCTGGAGAGTAGAGGATTGGGGTGCTGCTAGACATCTTACAATGAGTAAACAGTTCAATGCTATAAAATGTCAACAGTGTAGGGGTCACCGTGGTGGAAAATGTTTGACTCAGGGCAAAATTTGTCCCAAATTAAATGTAGATAAGCAGTCATCTCTGAAAAAGATGTTGCTTTGCCTTAAAGAGCCTAGGTCCCTTTATTTAACATGAATACATGTTCAGTGAAAAGCTAAACATACTTCCATTATTTGACTGAATTAACTGTGTTATCTTTTGGATTCTCATTCTTCACCATGTTTTCTCCATAATAAACTCCAGCATGAGATGTAAAACAAAGACAAGGGCGAAGAACAGGCTACAGTTGCTTGTCATTGAGAAGCACAGGCAAGAGAAAGAGGTACTCCTGGAATTTCCATCTAGGTTTCTACTCAATAGTTGCATGTCATTGCTGGAAGAAGGAAATGCTCACATCATTATTTGTGTAGGTTACAAAATCACTATCAGAATTTATAATTTCCAAGGTTAGTCTTCTGCTCTTAATTTTTTTAGAGAAGAGAATATTTAGCATTAGAATTATTGCCTCTCAATTTCTTTCCGCAAACTTAAATATAAATAAATCTGAATCTAGTTGGTCTAAGTTTTAAATTAAATTCCACTAGCTAAATAAATCCTGAACAAATGTATTCTGCTCCCTTGACCTCATCTTGCTCACTCATTTTTTTTTTTTTTTTTTTTT
>NW_016107430.1:423001-424198 GCF_001604975.1 Cebus imitator | reverse complement strand
CATCAGCCTCCCAAAGAGCTGGGATTACAGCGTGAGCCACCACAGCCAACCAAAACAAAAAATATATCATTATTTTTCGAGACAGAATTTTGCTCTGTCACAGGGCTGGAGTGCAGTGGCACTATCTCGGCTCACTGCAACCTCCACCTCCCTGGTTCAAGCAGTTCTCCTGCCTCAGCCTCCCAAGTAGCTGGGATTACAGATGTGTGGCACCACAACCAGCTAATTTTTGTATTTTCAGTAGAGATGGGGTTTTACCATGCTAGCAGGATAGTCTTGATCTCCTGATCTCGTGATCCACCTGTCTCAGTCTCCCAAAGTGCTGGGATTACAGGCATGCACCACTATGCACAGCCCTCATCTTTCTCACTCTTAAAATAGACATGATAACAAAATAACACCTTAAGACTAAGCAAATGAGACAATAATTCATAAAGCATCTAAATTAGTAAGTAGGCAGAGAGAAGACACTTAGATATTTTACTTTCCTCTTCCTGACATCTAAGTAATGCAAACAGAATCTTTTAGGTCCATCTCCTGATTTTTGGCTAGCTTGAGAGGCATTGGGTTCACAAAACATAAGATGTGTAGAATCTATACACTGAACCCAATTTGTAGTATTTTATTCCTCACCCCTTCCTACCCTTTCCCCCTGAGTCTCCAAAGTCCATTGTGTCATTCTTATGCCTGCATCCTGCTCTGGGGTTGGGTACACCAAAATCTCACAAATTACCACTAAGGAACTTAATCATATAACCAAATACCACCTGTTCCCTCAAAACCTATGAAAATAAACATTTTTTTTAAAGTTTTAAAAATAAAGAATCTCACTGCCAAAAATCATACAACATGGAAACAATGTATAATTAAATATAAATGAAATCAAGGATTATTGATTTTCTTGTCACATCTTCCCTGGTATATATTTGTAGTAACACAATTTAAAGAGCAAGGTTGAAAGGAAATATAATCTTTTTGAATTTTTGTATCCACTTGACCTTCGTATTTGTCATTTACTTGTCATGTACTTGTTCAATTATAATTAATATTTTCTGTGGCCGGGCGCGGTGGCTCAAGCCTGTAATCCCAGCACTTCGGGAGGCCGAGGCGGGTGGATCACGAGGTCAAGAGATCGAGACCATCCTGGTCAACATGGTGAAACCCCATCTCTACTAAAAATACAAAAAATTAGTTGGG
>NW_016107430.1:399979-421871 GCF_001604975.1 Cebus imitator | reverse complement strand
AAAGAAAGAAAGAAAGAAAGAAAGAAAGAAAGAAAGAAAGAAAGAAAGAAAGAAAGGGAAAGAAAGAAAGAAAGGAGGGAGGGAGGGAGGAAGGAAGGAAGGAAAGAAAAAATTGTTACAGTAATAGTTTAACAAAATATATAAACTATTTCTCTGGAGATTAAAAGGATATTGGATATTATCTAATCCAACCCCATTCAGTACAGAGATAAGAAAACAGAGGTCTAAATACTTCAAGATACCTGTTGGACTACACAACTCTAGTGTAGTAAAGACTGATACATTCATGTCCTCATACTAAGTTCAGAGTTATTTGCACAGCCTTCGCTATGCTCATAAAATTTGAGGTATGATTATCAAGATAGGTTTTCATAATTTATTATTGTTTCTATTAATTCCTTCATCATGTTAAACATAGGTGGGCAGATCACCTGAGGTCAAGAGTTCAAGAGCAGCCTGATCAACATGGTGAAACATCATCTCTACTAAAAATACAAAAATTAGCCAACATGGTGGTATGCAACTGTAATCCCAGCTACTTAGAAGGAGAATCACTTAAAACCAGGAGGTAGAGGTTGCAGTGAGCCAAGATTGCACCACTGCACTCCAGTCTGGGTGAAACAGCGAGACTCCATCTCAAGATTTCTATCATTGTCTATAACGATGCAAATATAACCATGACTATTAGTTGTTGTTTTTTAAGTGAAGCCAAATCATTAATACAAAAGTAAACACTTCTGTAGAATCCATAATTGGTGAACATCTATTTGAAGAGAGGTATATGCTATTGACTTTAAAAAGTAAACTTCTAGGCTGGGTGTGGTGGCTCATGCCTGTAATCCCAGCACTTTGGGAGCCCAAGGTGGGTGGATCGCCTGAGGTCAGGAGTTCAAGACATGACCAACATGGAGAAACCTGGTCTTTACTAAAAACACAAAAAAATTAGCTGGGTGTGGTGACACATACATGCAGTCCTATCTACTCAGGAGGCTGAGGCAGGAGAATCATTTGAACCCAGGGTCAGAGGCTGCTGTGACTCGAGACCACACCATTGCACTCCAGCCTGGGTAACGAGAGCAAAACTCTGCTTCAAAAAAAAAAAAAAAAGTAAATTTCTTTTACAACCTATAAAAATAAATCTGATTATGCACTGGGGATAAAAGAATAAAAATTTTGAAAAATAGGGCATTTTTTTAACAAAGTATTAGATAAAAGCAGAAGCATTTAGTATTGTCGGAAATTTTACTATATTAATCAATGAACAAAATCAGAAAGTATTAGGCATATTGGTCTTAATATTTTTCAGCCTCAGTGGAGCTGAAGGAACAGGGACTATTTTTAGCTCAATGTTAGTAGGAACTTGGAGAAAGATTTGGTGAAAGTGGATAAATGCCTTGAAATTCTTTTTTTTTTTTTTTTTTTTTTTTTTTGAGACGGAGTTTCGCTCTTGTTACCCAGGCTGGAGTGCAATGGCGCGATCTCGGCTCACCGCAACCTCCGCCTCCTGGGTTCAGGCAATTCTCCTGCCTCAGCCTCCTAAGTAGCTGGGATTACAGGCACGTGCCACCATGCCCAGCTAATTTTTTGTAGTTTTAGTAGAGACGGGGTTTCACCATGTTGACCAGGATGGTCTCGATCTATTGACCTCGTGATCCACCCGCCTCGGCCTCCCAAAGTGCTGGGATTACAGGCTTGAGCCACCGCGCCCGGCCAACCTTGAAATTCTTTTTAAAATACTCTGTCTAACATAATTTTATACACTATGTGTGATTTACCATATACTTTGTAAGCTTATTTTGTGGCTTGAGAGACAGGTTTTGAGTAATTCACAGATAACAAATGTAACAAGTTACTAACTTCCAAACCCTGATTGTCTTCATGTACTTCCACAATCTCTTGCTTTAAGGTTATGTGGAAGTGGGAAATTTGAACTGGATTGCTATTCATCCATCACCACATTGA
Source organism: Cebus imitator (assembly GCF_001604975.1). Taxonomy (NCBI): domain Eukaryota; kingdom Metazoa; phylum Chordata; class Mammalia; order Primates; family Cebidae; genus Cebus; species Cebus imitator. The sequence goes on along the minus strand of NW_016107430.1, from coordinate 419,909 downwards.
CCATCTTCATCATCGACTAACACTTTAAATTTTTAAGGTAAATTAAAATCACAATGGGGCTAATAATGAAATAATAGTGAACGTGGATTAATTCATATAACTTAGTTTTGGAATAGGTATAGAATTATTTGTGATGATTTTACTATATCAGTCTTTATTTCTGCAAGAACTCTTCCTGTATTGGTTAATTGGTAGATCAAGAAGCCGCGGGTGGGTGCAGTGGCTCACACCTATAATCCCAGCACTTTGGAGGCTGAGGCAGGCAGATCAAGAGGCCAGGAGTTTGAGACCAGCCTAGCCAAGATGGTGAAACTCTGTCTCTACTAAAAATTAAAAAAAAATTAGCTGGGCATGGTGGTGCATGCCTGTAGTCCCAGCTACTCGGGTGGCTAAGGCAGAAGAATCGCCTGAACCCAAGAAGCAGATGTTGCAGTGAGCCAAGATCGCCCCATTGCACTCCAACCTGGGTGGCTCTATATCAAAAAAAAAGAAAAAAAAAAAAGATGCTATACAGAAATTAAAATTTCACTAGCAAGAAATGAATTGAAATGAATTACACTTTTGCTGAATAATATAGAATATTAAAAATACATAATTTTGAACATCATCAGTATATCTTTTCCCTGACAATTTATGTCACACAATCTCTGAATATTATTTTTGGAAAACATTCCACAACACTGTCTCTTTTGTTGTTGCTGTCTTTTTGTTTGTTTGTTTGTATTTCAATAGCTTTAGAGGTATAGATAGTTTTTGGTTACATAGATAAATTGCATAGTGGTGAAGTCTGGACTTTTATAGCAGCAACAGCACTGTTTTTGCATAACTTTCTCTTACCTCTATCTTCCTTACATCCATTTTTTTCCCCTGATCAAGTCCTTTTCTATGATGTAAACTCTACACACAGCTAATTTTCATGCACAGGAAGTTCCCAGTGAAGTATCCTTTCTTTTTGGCTCTCACTGCTTTTCTACAAACATCTTTTGTATTTTCCACCCCCATTCTACTCTCTCTTCTCCTCATTACTGATGATGAATAGGCTGTGCATTACAAGCCATCTTAAAGTGTTCCCAGTCCCCAAACACGGGAAAACTAATAAAAAGTTAAATAATTATAGTAATGGATTATAATCCATTGAGTAAAAGAAATATCAATTAGGCCATACTAACATAAATAAAGAGTAGAATAAATAAACAGAATGGATAGTTCTTTGTTATGTAATATGTCAATTAAATATAAAAGAAATTATGAGAACAGAAAAACAGCCTTTGGCAATATCACAGTAATATTTATATATTGATAGATGCTGAAAACAATGGGCAAAAGTTCAAAAAAAAAAAAGCCAGACATTTACATAGCTCTAAGGTATTTTACCATAAAAGTAATACCAATTACAAGGAAATATAGTAATTTTATAGTGGAGTCACCTAGAAGATGCGAAGATGTTATCTTAAAATATAACATTACCCATAATGAAATAAGTTGACATTCGGGTAAGAAAGAGAGAGCTTGTTTTGTTTGGTTTTGTTTTGTTGTTTTGTTTTGTTATTACTTTTTCTCATTAGTCTCTGCTTATCCATGTTTTAGTTTACTGTAGTTTGTTTAGCCTCTTGTTGGTTGGGTGGCTTTCATTTCAAGTCTGCTCAGTTAGAAGAAAAGAAACAAATGCACATTAGTAACAAAAATGTTAATTATATGCTAGAGTAAGTAAACTCAGCCAAGGTAAAAAGGGAATTATTTTTCTTAATTTGAGATTTTACTGTTTGGCCTAGGAGAAAATAATTAATGGTTACTTTATTGGGAGAGACTATTTATTTAATAAAAGACAAGAAAGATAGAATTGGAGTTGGATCACTCCTAAGTAGCCTCAGGAGAGTGAACTCAGGACTATGACTTTCTCATGCTCCCAGAAATCCTCTTCCAAGGAACACTTAAGAACTTGCAATGCTCTAACTTTTTGGAAAAAAGAAGTATGTTCTAAAAAGATGCAGCTACTGATTTGAGAACCTTGAAGGGAGAAACTGAAAAAGAAAGAGTAGCCTGAACTGAGAAGAGAGGTTGGAGTAGAAAAGAGCGAGACACTCCTCTAAGAATCAGATTTCTGTAAAAGCCTAGTCTTGTGAGCTGCAGAGGATCACGTAAAATATTATTCTGAACTATATACCTTCACACTCTATTTGCACCCTAAAATCTCCCTGCCCTTTAGTGAGAGACATTGTGTTCCTATATTATAGTTCTATGTTTTATGGAGAATAAGCTGGTAACACATAGAAAACAGATCAAAAAAGAAAGAAAATGCAGAGATGTTCTGACTGGGTAACAGCAGTAAGCTATTTACAGGCAACACAGCAGAAATATAAGGACATATGAAGTTTAAAAAGGCGAGGAGGAAAATTTATATACAGTCAAATTCAGCTAACAATAAAGCTGGTGGTATTTTACTAATTATAGAAAAAGTTTTTAGGCAATTTAAAATATATTATTAGGTTGGTGTTAAAGTAATTACGATTTTTTCCTATTACTTTTAACGACAAAAACCACAATGACTTTGGTACCAACCTAACAGCTAGCCCAAATCCTCACATCACATTACCCTCACCTCTGCCTATGACTCCTTCTTTCATTTTTAAGGACCTTTTTGATTACATTGGGACTCTTCAAAATAAGTCTACTGGAAAAAATTATTTGTTTATGGAGATAAACAGTATCGTTTCATGAAAATAAAAATTCATGACGACGTAGCAATTTTAAACTGATATGTACTCAATTATATAACTTCAAAAACTGAAGTAAAAAATCACAGATATTAAAAGAAAGTAGAAAAATACCCAAGTAAAATAAACTGTTTTAAAAAGACATCTTGTTCAGTAATTGGTAGAACAACAAAAATATGCAAAATATTTGAACAACATGATTAAATAGCTTTCCACAATGGACATACATAAACATCACACAAAGTGAGTTCAAAATATCCAGTATTTTATAACAAATTGGAACCTTTTCAAATGATCACATTACCACGTTTTCTTATCATGATGAATTAATAGCAATTACAAAAAGGAAACTATCAAAATGTCCATATTTATAAATCAAGAAATAAATGTCTAAGTAATCCATGAGTTAAAGACAAAAAAAAAGAAAAAATTGGTCTGACTTATAATGCATTATAAATAAAAGAGGATGCAGCTCATGTGGTACTTAAAAAGAGATTATAAATTTAATGGCATTTTCAGATTCTGTGAAGCACTGAAAGCTAATGAGTTAAACCTTTATCTCAAACTGATAGTAAAAGAGGAAAAAAATAAAACCAAATAAGTAGGTGGCAGGCAGAATTATGGCTCCCCGAAGAAATCCATCTTAATCACCAGAACTTGTGAATGCATTAATTTACATGGCAATAGAGAACTGCGATTGCAGATGGAGTTAAGATGCTACCGGCTGATCTTAAAATAGGGAAATTATGTGGCATTGTCTGAGCAGGTCAAATGTAATCACAAGGTTCCTTTACCAGTGGAAGGGGGAGGCAGAAACTGAAATCACAATCATACAGTATAAGGATTTGACCTGCCATTGCTGATTTTGACCATAAAGTAAGGATGCCACAAGTCTTCCAGAAGCTGGAAAGGGAAAGGAAACAGATTTTTTCCTAGAACTTCCAAAAAAGAGCAAAGCCCTGCTTACACCTTGCTTTTTGTCTAGTGGGACCTGTGTTGGTCTTCTAACCTCCAGACTGTAAGATAATAAATCTGTGTTACTTTATGCTACTACAATTGTAGTAACTTATTATAGCAACACTAGAAAGCTAATAATATGTATAAGGAAGAGAATGATTAAGTAGAAAATAATCAGCAAAGTAACTGCAATAAAGTTAATCGACAAATTTAGGTCTGGGAAAAGACTAATAAAAAGATAAACAATTTTCAGTGGGATTGTATTTGAATTAGCACCTGACTCACTGAGTTAAAGAAGGGATTCTAGTCCCACTTAAACCTTTGAACAACTACAGTTCCAGTCAATATATTGACTATAGTCTGATGAGACAGAACCATATCTGCTTACCCAAGGTTCTTTCAAATACTGGACTAATAAAAACCCTGAAAAATATAATTATTATGAGCTATAAGCTATTGTTATAAGGTAATTTGGTTATAATATTTTACACAGTGATATATAATTATCGTGCTCATCCTAGAAGCACTGCACTTCTAGATTGAAAGGGAGATTTCAATCTGTTTAATTTAGTTAAACAATAAATGTCCTCACTTAATGTTGAGTAAACTGAGGCCTAAAGATCAGGGACATATAGTTCTCTAGAATCTCAGTTAAGTGCATGTTATCTCTCTAATTGGGAAGAAAAATCAATGTCAAAATGTAAAAACAAAGATAAACATTAGCAAGAATGGCATTAACACATTGGCACATGTAGATTTTTGTTCACAGTCTACCTAATAATGCATTTAATAGTTTTCCCTGGAAGTTGATAATCCATCTAAATGGTACTTTTAAATGCAAACCATTAAGAGAAAGAAATAAAGGTGTATTGTTGCTCTCTTTTCCTGGCTCAAATAAAACTTGTTAGAAAACAGTAGTTTCTGTTCCTTCTGACCATTTACAGGAATATAAACTCATTTAGAAAACAATACAGAGTCAAGAACCTAGAATTAACATAATAAATGGCAAGGAAAAGGAAATTCAGATATTAAAGTCAAGTTTTCAAACTGGTGTCTGTAATGTTGGGTGGAAATCAAGCAAGGAGGCAGTGGTAAACATCACTTCAGTGATGTTTCCAGAAATTGGGTCCTTCCTTGATAGAATTAAAAATGTCACACCTATTCATTATATCAGTATACTATAAAGATTATTATAGCCTTAAAAACTGCTTTGTAATATAAGCAGCCCAGAAATTTGATGTTTCTAGCATTACTCCAACAATAAAGACGGTTTTCAATGAAATTCAGTGACTGAATTTTCACAAATAGTGTTAAAATACTCTCCCATCTTTCCTGGTGATTCTTTAATTTTGTCTTAAATATTGATGAAAGTATTAATACAGCTCCCATATACTATTTTTAATTTCTGTGATGGTATCTTATAACCATAATTTTATTTCTCGATAGAAAATATTAGAGTAGAATTCCATTCACATGCATACAGAAATACAGAGTCATTTACTCTTGTCCTGTTTCAGAGATCAACAAGACCAGCCCAACTAAACTGTATCATTTCCAACAAAATTTTGTTATGGTGTAGCTTTGCAGCCACCAGTAGAAGTATAACATTTTTCTGTAAACTACCTGAAATTAAAAGATTGTTCATCATTTATGGGCACTTATATTCCTAGCTATCACATGTGATATAGTTTATTTTTACAAGGACATTTTGCAATAAAGATGATACATTAAGTAGCCTTATAGATAGATGACAGATTTTTAATGTTTTTAATGTTCTCATGGGAGAACATTACCTTATGGAGGTGAGTTTTTTGTGTGTTTTTCTGTTTTGTTTTGTTGTGTTTTAAGGCATGGGAAAATTGTGCACTTTGCCTGATTAAGATGCTGGAGTTCCTGCATAAGTGGAGTTCTCTGTTGGAAAATATCAGTGTGAAAAATGAGATCAAAATACTTTTGGTTTCAGGAAACATAGATGAGCAAACAGCTGTAAAATCTTAGTACTGCATGAGAAACCAATTTGAAACTGAACAACAGAGAGGACATCCATTATTCAAATTGCTATCACTAGACAAGTAAAAAATTTATTTGATGTAAACATAATTTCTGAAAGGCAACTAAGAATTTCTTTCTTCAAATAAAAAATGAAGTTCTATCCCTAGAAATTTTGCATACAGCGGTCTAATATTATTGCATTATCTGTGCATTCCAAGTCTCAGATATCAGTTGATACAATGAAAATGAATATAAAGATATTTTCTCCTGGTAAGACTATATTTAATAGTGATTTGATGCATAAGACTTTTACTGACAATAATGGAGGTTCTGATTCAAAGCAACAAAATCCCAACACCTGACATATTCTGAACATATCTTTGTTCTTTGCTGAGGGAGTCTAAATAAAACAAGTCATTAACATATAATTTAATACTCTTCACCAAACTATTGAGGCAGCATTCAAAAGAATCTGAAACATTAAAAAAGGTAGAAAAAAGGAAAGAAATCAAGTGCCAAGTCAAATAATAAAGGGCATGGAAGTTCATGAACATATAGGGGCAAAAGTTGGTGAGGAAATTAAGCCGGAAACTTATGAGTTAAATGACAGATGATTTTCTCAGAAAGAAAAAAATCACAATTCAGCTTGTAAAATTATTTAAAAGGAAAAATATCTAATAATTTAAACTCTGGAAATTTTCTAAGGCCATACAGCAAATGAGAAAACATCCATTCAAGAAAATTTACTAAATCTCAGTAAGAACAAAGAGAATCTGTGTCATTTGAGACATGAATCACATACTTTGTGTCATTCGAGACATGAATCACTTACTTCTCCCTAAACTTTGGGAAGTATTAAGGAAACTGTAGCCTGGATGCTCTACTCTAACAGTACAGCCAAGAAAACAGGAGATTCCTTTATCCCTCTCCTAGATTCCAGTCTAGGGCTATGGCTTCACTTTGAGAGGATGTGACTGACCCTGGGATTTTTCAACCCCCTATCACCATGCTGCAGAAGCTCCTTTCCAGTCAGGCACAACAAGAGAACCAAGGACAAAAGGCAAATAATACTGGGGTCCTATTTGCCCCTGCTACTGTTTACTTGAGAAACAGGAGAGTTCCCTGATCCCCCTCTCAGGACATGGGACATGGGTGTGGCTTGAGTGTTTGGTCAGTTGCCACCACTGCCCAAAACCCTGAGGGGAGGGAGAGCATGCAGATGGACGGGTCCAGGAGCCCAAGTGGGTATATGTTCAGTGTAACTTTAGCCCTGCCTTTCACTACAGCTTAAGTGTTAACAAGCTCAGTGGACTCTCACTTTCTGCAAGGGCAGAGGGCCAGTGTGACAGTTTTCTGTATTTCGAGCCCTTGTCTAGTGTCCCAGAAGAATCGTGTAACACAGGGGCTCGAAGGATGAATGCAGAGGTTTTACTGAGTGGTAGAGGTGGCTCTCAGAGGGATGGATGGGGAGTCAGTAGGGGGGATGGAGTGGGAATGTCAGAGGTGTGTGAACAAGAGCAACTCCATTTTAAATAGGAACTGGGTAAAATGAGGCTGAAACCTACTGGGCTGCATTCATAGACGGTTAAGGCATTCTAAGTCACAGGATTAGATAGGATGTCAGCACAAAACACAGGTCATAAAGACCTTGGTTGCAGTAAAGGAGCCAACCAAAACCCACCAAAACCAAGATGGCGATGAGAGTGACCTCTGGTTGTCCTGGCTACTACACTCTCCCCAGCCATCATGCCAGTTTACAAATACAATGGCAATTTCAAGAAGTTACCATATACGGTCTAAAAAGGGGAGGCATGAATAATCTACCCCTTGTTTAGCATATCATCAAGAAATAACCATAAAAATGGGCAACCAGCAGCCCTCAAGGCTGCTTTGTCTATGGAATAGCCATTCTTTATTCCTTTACTTTCTTACTAAACTTGCTTTCACTTTGCACTGTAGACTTGCCCTGAATTCTTTCTTGCACAAGATCCAAGAACCCTCTCTTGGGGTCTAAGTTGAGACCTTCAGGAAAGGTCTACACCTTTCCTGAAACGTATTTCTGGCCACCACAGAAGAGACTATAGTGCAAAAATCCTGACCCAACAGCTACCTTTGGGTAAGTGTTGGAGTACTGTAACAGGAAGATGATCTCTTCCTGGAACCTGGCCATCCAGCTGCCAAACTCCTCTCTAACTGCCTTCTGCCAAACTCCTCTCTAAGTTCAGACACTCCTCCTCTAATCTTTATCCAGTGCTTTGTTCTCCATTTATCTGTTTTTCTCATCTCCTTGTCTGCTCATCTGCTTCTGGAGCCAGTGGTTTGGGGTTTATATTGGTACAGGATAGGGGGCATGGCAGGCCAAAAGGCAACTCTTTGAGCGTGAAAACGGAAATGCCTGTTGCCACTTAGGGCCATGGGTCCAGGCTTGAAGGTGGGACGCTTGCCAAGGAACCACCCTCTTCTACCCAGTGTTTCCCTGTCTCCTGTCCACATCATTTGTCAGGCCGAGGTTCTGTGCCAGAATGGAACCCAGTCACCCAACAGTACCCAATTAAAAAGTAAGGTCATCACTACAGGGAAAGCCAGTTCTGAAGTGGCACAAGACTTCTCAAAGAACAAGGAAATTTGTAAAAGAGAGTTCCACAGCCAAATCTGAGAGCATTGACTTTATCTGGAAAGACTACGGAAAAATTTATATAAAACAATGATATCAAAAACAAGACAGATCTTGGTTGAGAGCATTTAAGAAGAGATTGGTAGCTCTCTAAGTAAAATGCTACAGCAACAGAAGTTCAATATGGAGAACCTGGGAAAGTTGCAGTCAACAATAGCCCTTGAAAATCACTGTTAACTCTGGGCATCAGGAGGGCTGTGCACATACACTAAGGTCCATCTACTCAGGATCAGTCAGAATAAGACACAGAGTAAACTGGAAAGCATTCCCCAGAACCTACACATACCCATCAACAAAGTGTAGAAGTCTCACGGCCACAATCTCTTATTACACATTGACTGAACAATAGGCTACACTGACCCAGAGGTAACTGTGGTAAAGCTAGACTTAATGATAATGTCACTAGCATTCTGAAAATCTGTGTGCATGGTCAAGGCTCTACATTATCAGGATATATCAGACAGATATCCCAAAAGCTACCAGTTCCTGGCTGAAGACGGGGCAAAAAAATCATAAACTCACTGAACTTTGATGGCTGCCTCTAAGCTGCAAAAGGAAAATAAATATTGGGACCCCCAAAATCACTAAGCTAAAGAGAAAAGTCAAGCTGAAAACTGCCTAGGGCAAATTTGCTTCCCAGTCTATTCAAACTCATCCCTCTGAGGCTCACCTGAGACAAAAGCATATCTGATTGTTTCCTCTCTCCTATTGTTTATGTAAAAATGCAGATTCACTGAGCCAGACTATATTGTGTATTCAGAAGGAAGACTGATCATGGACTCAAAATAAAATGCAACCTTTTGTCTATTATCTACTTCTAACCTATAAGCCCATACTTCAGTTGTCCGGCCTTACCAGACTGAACCAACAAACATCTTATGCATATAGATTGATGTCTCATGTCTTCCTAAAATGTATAAAAGCAAACTGTACCCTCAGCCATCTTGGGCACACGTCTCAGGACTTCCTGAGGCTGTATCATGGGTGTGTCCTTAACCTTGTCAAAATAAACTTCATAAATTGACTGAGAACTGTCTCAGATATTTGGAGTTCACAAAACCATGAGATATCCAAAAAGAAAGCGCAAAAATATAAGTAAATAAGAGAGCAAAGAAACAACATTTGACAATAACTGGGTTATAATTACACAAAGATAAACACTAGGTAGCCAGGCTAAAAGAGAAAATCAAGGTGAGTAAATATGAGTAATGACATCAGAGGTTGCACACTGTAGAATCAGTTAACCTAAGTCACTAAACAAACAAAAATTAACTAAGAAAAAAAAACAATAACTGCTCCTGGGTTGGAGCTTGTCACTCTCATGAGCTGCTACAGTGTATGATCTAAAATGTCCAGTTTTTAACAACAATAATAAATACGAGAACTGCAAAGAAAGAGGAAACCATAACATATGTAGAGTCAAATTTAGGCAATAGAAACTGCCATTGAAGAGTTCTAGAGTGTAGACTTAAAGATTTCAAAGTAGCTTTTATATGCATGTGCATATATATATATATGTATATATGATATATATATTTAAAACATATATATATATATATATACTGAAAGAACTAAAGAAAACCATGCTGAAAGAATTGTGGGTAGGTCTAAAGACAGTATCTCATTAAATATAGAATATCAACAGAGATAAAAAATTATACTAAGGAACCAAATGAAAATTCTGGAAATGAAAAATACAATAAGTCGAATGAGGAATTTACTGAAAAATGGTACAATAAACTTGAGCTGACAAAGCGAAAAGTCAGTGAACTTGAAGCTGGATCAATAGATTCTGGACTCTGAAAATCAGAAAGAAATATGAAGAATAAACATAGCCTCAGAGAAATATGCAATACCTTTAAGCATTTCAAAATATGTGTAACAGGAGTAAAAGAAGGAAGAAGGGAGAGCAAGAAGCAGAAACAATATTCTAATAAATCATGACTCAAAGCTTTTTAATTTGATGAAAAATGGTAATATATATATTCAAAAAGTATAGTTAACTCTAATTCTTATAAATAAAAAGAGGTTCACACCCAGACATATCAGAATCAAAACACTGAAAGACAAGATACATTCAAAATACTGAAAGCAGTAAGGTGAAAATGATTTATTACATTCAAGGGAACTCCAATAAGATTGACGGCTGGCTTCATATCAAAAACAATAGCAGCTAAAAAGTAATTTACATACCCAAAGTGCAGTTGGCAAAAAAAAAGAAGCAAAAACTATTAAACAACAGTCTTATATTGAGCAAAACATTTTTTAAAAAGAGGTAAAATTAAAATACCCATATTTTAAATGAACAAGCAAAAACTGAGAAGTTCTCTTGCTAGCAGAAATGTCTCATAAAAAGTACAGACATTTCTTCAGGATAAAAGTAATTCAAATCTTCATGGAAAACAAAGTGTTCCAATAAAAGTAAATATGTATCTCATTACAAAATACAGTATAATTCCATATTTCCTAAAAAATAATGCAAAAAAGATGTATATAATATATTTTATATATGTGTGTCTATATAAGGTATAGAGATATTCTTATATCTCATTGTGATTATAATTTAAATTTTGCTGATAACTATTGATGATGAACACCTATTCAAGTGTTTATTCTTACTCTTTGATGTCTCTTTATGCCTTTTTACTCTTTTCGAATTGGATTATTTGTCTGATTCTTACTGCTGAGTTTTAAATAGTCTTAATTTAGTTAATTTAGTATAGATGTTGGTCCTTTGTTGAACATCTGGCTTGGAAATATCTATAAGCTCTATATGTATTAGTCTGGAGGTTCTTTTTTTTTTTTAACTATCCTTCTCTGATTTGGTATTAGGGTAAAATTAGATTCACAAAATGAAATAGGAAGTGACAATTTTTCTATTTTCTCAAAAAAATTGTGTAGTATTGGTCTTAATTATTTCTTAAACACTTGGTAAAATTATCCAGTAAAAATATGTGGGCTGGAAGACTTTTGTGGGTAGAAATTTATTTAATAAATGTTTAGTTTTCTTATAGGAAAATTCCTATGTCAGTTAAATGCATCATTTGACTTGCCTTGAGACTTCCTCTTTGGACAAGCAATTATTTTTAAAAATGCAGTTTAATTCCCAAGTATATAGAGATTTCCCTTTTATCTTTATAAGACTGATTTCTCATAAGCAGATAAACAATGTATAATGTAATTTTTAAAAAATTTGTTGAGGTTTGTTTTATGTCACATAGTATGATCTGTCTTCATACAGGTGAGCACATAGATGTCTATCCTGCTGTTGGTTGGAGTGTTTCATAAATGTCAATTTGTTGGTTAATAGGTTGTTAAGTTCTTCTGATTTTATGACTAGTTGTCTGTCAATGGTTAATAGAGAGGTGTTGAGGTTTCCATCTTCAAGTTTGAATTTGTTTATGTAAGCTTTTGCTTTACATATTTGAAATTCTTGTTTTGTAAATATACATTTAGAATTGTATCTCTTCTTAATAGATTGACCATTTTACCACTATAAAATGCTCCTCCACTATTATACCAACTCTAATGTCTATCTTATCTGATATTAATAAAATCATTTTTACTTTCTTTTGATTAATGTTTTCATGTTATAATTTTCTCCATGATTGTACTTCAAATTGACAGTATCATCATATTTGAAGTAAATTTCTTCTAGACAACATATAGTTGTATTGCATTTTTAAATTCACTCTGCCAGTCCTTGTCTTTTAATTGTCATCTTTATTCCCTTTACACTTAATACACCTACTGATCTCTTAGGACTTAAATTTGCCATCTAAGTTTTTTTTTAATTTCCAGTTCTGTTTCTCTTCTTCATTTCTGTCATTCTGTTGGCTACTTGAACTTTCTTTAGATGTCTTTTTAATTTTTGTATAGTTTTTTGTATGCATCTATAATCACCCAATGGATTCACCTTGCCTGCTGCCTACACAGAGCCTATTTATTTATTTTTGAGATGGAGTCTCATTCTGTTGCCCAGGCTGGAACACAATGGTGTGATCTCAACTCACTGTAACTTCTGCCTCCTGGGTTCATGCAATTCTTCTGCCTCAGCCTCTGGAGTAGCTGGGATTACAGGCACTCACCACCATGCCCAGCTAATTTTTGTATTTTTAGTAGAGAGAGGGTTTCACCATGTTGGTCAGGCTGGTCTTGAACTCCTGACCTCAGATAATCCACCCACCTCAGCCTTCCAAAGTGCTTGGATTACAGGCTTGAGCCACTGCTCCGGGCCAATAGAAGCAATTTATAAAGATAGAGGAATTGCAATGCAAAAGAGTAATTCATGCAAAGCTGGATGTGTGGGAGGCTGGAGTTCGATTATTACTCAAATTAGGCACCCCTAGGGGAATTGCAATGCAAAAAGAGTAATTAATGCAAAGCTAGATGTGCGGGAGACCAGAGTTTGATTATTATTCAAATAGTACACCCTAAGCATCTGGGGATCAGACTTTTTAAAGATAATTTGGCATGTAGGGGCTTGGGACATGGGAAGTACTGATCATAGGGTGTAAAAGGGAGTTTTTCTTGCTGTCTTCTGTTCCTACATGGGATGGCAGAACTGGTTAAACCAGGTTAGCAGTCTTAGTGGTGTCAGCTAATCCATCAAGTGCAGAGTCTGCATAATATCTCAAGCACTGATCTTAAGTTTTACAATATTGATGTTATCCCAAGGAGCAATTTGGGAAAGTTTAGACTCTTGGAGCCAGAGGCTGCTTGACCCTCAAACCATAATTTCTAATCTTGTCGGTAATTTGTTAGTCCTTCAAAGGTAGAATAGTCCTCAGGCACAAAGGGGATCTTTTTTGGAAAGGACTATATCGGTTTTTTTTTTTTTTTTTTCAGAGTCAAATCATGAACTAAATTCCTTCCCAGGTAGTTTGGCCTATGCTCAAGATTGAACCAGGACAGCTTAAAGGTTAGACACAAGATGGAGTTAATTAGGTCTGATCTCTTTCACTGTCATAATTTCCTCAGTTATAATTTCTGCAAAGGTGGTTTCACGTCTTTTTGCATAACTTGTTTAGTAGTTGTTCTACATATTATGTTTACAATTTATTACTGTTTGTTAAATATTGTCATTTCACAGGTTCTAATAAATTGTGGAAACAATCCATCCTTTACATTCTTTTATACTCTCCATTTTAAAATGTCAATGTTAAAAATATATATAAAATATGTTAATAACTACCTTAAACCATTTATTATTCAAACAACAATAAAAATTTAGAAAGCTAAAAAGAAAAAGAAAATCCTACCTCACTTAAACATACTTTTGCTTACCATGTTTTTCTTCTACTGTGATACTCTTTTCCTTTTTTTTTTTTTTAAGCTTGAAAGAACTTTCAGTCATTCTTTTAGAATAGGTCTGATGACAAATAAAATATTCCTGGTTTTTCTTTATATAAGAATGTTTTCATTTTTCCTTCATTTCTGAAAAATTATCTTGCCAGATTTAGAATTTGGGGTTGAGTATTTTTTTTTCAGCATTTTTTTTTAGCTCTGTGCCATTTCCTTTGTCCTGCATGGTTTCTGCTGAGAACTTTGCTTTTATTCAAATGGTTTCTCCAAATTAGGTAATGTGTTGTATCTCCCTCACTGCCTTCATTTTTGTTTGTTTTAATTTGCAGAAGTTTAAATATAATGTGTTTATTGAATGAGCTAATTTTGGTTTACCTTCTTTAAGGTTTGTTGAGTTTCTTGAATCTGTAAATTTTTATTTTCTCCAAATTTGGAACATTTTAAGGCACTATTTATTTGGATGATTTTTTAACCCCATTTTCTTTCTCTTCCCCTTCTCAGACTTTGATGCCATGAGTGTACAATCTTTTGATATAGTCCCACAGGCCCTTATACTCAGTTCTTTTTTACCCCATCATTCTATTTTTTTCTGTGTTGTACATACATATTGGGTAATTTCTATTATTTTAACATTCATTTCACTTATTGTTTCCTTTGTTTCTTTCCTTCTACTATAGAGTCAATCCACTGTTTCTCTCTCTGTCTCTATGTGCTTTTAAGCTCCAGTTTTTATATTTTCTATTGATAAATTGTTTTAGTTTTTAAAATATCTTCCATTTATTTGCTGAGGCTTTTTAATTTTGCATTTGTTTTAAGCATATTTTGAGGTGTTTATTGAAATATTTTATGGCTTCTTTAAAATCTTTGTCAAATAACTCTAAAATGTCTGTCATTCCAGCGTTGGGATCTGTACAGTGCCTTTTTTCACTCAATATGAGACCTTCCTTGCTCTTTGTATAACAAATGATTTTCATTGATACCTAGACATTTTTGTACCATAATATGAGACTAGATTTTATTTCAATCTTCTGTTTTAGCTGCTTTCTCTGACACTACTGTCATAGGAGAAGGAGGGCACCGTCTTATTATGCCAGGTAGAAGTAGCAGTCTGTGTTCCCTATGGGCCACCACTGATACCCAAGACATTTGGGCTCATCACTACTGCTAGGAAGGGGTAGGGGTTTCAGCTCCTCATGTGGTCTCCACTGACAACATGAAGGGGTAGCCTTGTAACTGCTGGCTATCACAAAACTCCTAACTATTCTCATACCACCCCAGGGAGGAAACAGAGGTAGGAGTCCTTGTTATTTTCAAGCAAGGGTGGAAATCTAGACTTCTCATGTGTTCTTCACTGACACTGCTCACAGATCTCATGGGTTGGGGAGGTCTTATTTATTATCAGCTGGCAGAGGGAACACAGAGTAATACATTTACTTAATCTTACAGTAAGTAAAATCCTAATTTTATTAAATTGTGCTTTTTAAATCACCCATCTTTTTATTTCATTATGTTTGTTTTTATGGTTAAGGTGTATATTAGCATGTAGTACAGTTTTATTTTACTGTAGTTGTATAATGTTTTCATAAGAACAATATAAATGTGCCACTCTGATCTCTTAATATGGGAAAGTATAATTAGAGGCATAATTAACACACAAGCCTACCTATCTCTGTTTGACCTACCGCTGAGTTGAAACCCGAGTCACATTTCCAGTGAGCCACTCACAATGACTGAGTGTGCTGAGGTATTAATGTGTGCTTATTTTTGCAAACTGCAGGGTCTTCCAAAACAGTGATGTTGGCTCGGCAACACTTGATTGACCAGGTCAAACCTCTCTTGGAACTATGTTATACTATGGCACTCTTCCTGTTAACTTCTCCTTTCTTCCCCTTTCACAGGTGACAGACCTGCATCACAGTCTGAAAGCTCCCTTGGCTTTCTTTGTTTCTCTCCACTTTAACCTTGAAAAAGTTTCCACGCATGTCTTTTGTACAACTAATTATGTTCTGGTGTCTGCTTTTCAAAGGAAGTAAGCTAGCACAAATCCCTATTAAAATAATTGTGTCCATGTAAAACTAAATCTGTTGACTATAAAACATTAAATAGTAAGAATGCAAGTAGTTAGAAATTTAGAAAACCATTATGAATATTGAGAATGGTGAATTAACATTGAGGAATATTTCTCTAGAGGGTCCAAAAAATACTGGAATAATATACCTTGCTATATTTGCTTCAGTTATATTAATATCAATGATAAAATATTCAGATATTTATGTGGACTTAAGTATGCCTCAAATTCTCTTAACACCTCTCATCAAAAGGTAAAGTTTAATTGTTTTATGTCTGTTGAATATGGGAGGGTACAGAGACTTTTTTTTTAATCAAGAGGATGAGACAGAAGTGCTAATGGGTGACTTTTAAAGTTAGGCAATAAAGAGCAATATCATTTCTTCTTGGTTCTCTCTCTCTTGAGATATGGGCCTTGGAAGCCCTGGGACTACATGTAAGAAGTCCAGCAATCCTGAAGCCACCATCCTGGAGAAATCATATGGGAGATAACATAGAGATATATAGAGAAAGATGTCATGACTCTCTTATACCCAGATGTTTCAGTTATTCTAGTCCAGGCATCAGGTATTTGAGTAAGTGACCTTTCAGATGATTCCAACTTCTAGCTTTCAGTGATCCCAGTCAATGCCAAGTATCTGAAACAAGCAGCTTCCACCAAGACTGCCCAGATTCTTAAAGTAAATGTTGTTGCTTTAAGCCTCTAAGATTTAGGGTGGTTTGTTATTCAACAATATATTTCTGGACATATTAGACTTCGGGATCTTATTCTTTTGTACTATGGTGTTAAAATCTGGCTCTGTAACTGGTTTGAGTATGGTTTGTTCCATCTAAAACTCATGGTGGCATTTGATTGCCATTGTAGTGCACTTGGGAAGTGAGGCCTAATGGAATGTGCTGGGTCATGGGGATGGATCCCTCCTGAATAAATAAATGTCTTCTTTTGGAAGTGAGTGAGTTTGTGCTCTTGTGGGAGTGTGTTAGTTCCCAAAAGAGTATGTTGTGATAAAGGATCCCAGCCTGTCCTGCATGTCTCTTTGCATACTCTTCCTTGACTTTCTGCTGCTTCTTCAAGTCTTGACACAGCACATGGCTATCACCAGAAGTCACACAGATGCCAATGCCATGCTCTTAAACTTTCCAGCCACCAAAACTGCGAGGTAAATGAACTTCTTTTATTTACAAATTAGTCAGTCTCAGGTATTCTGTTATAGCAATATCCAACAGACTAAAAGAAAAGCCCCCCTCTCAGCTTCCAGTAGATACTTTATTTATCTTTGGAACTATTTTAATGTAAAGGTAATGGGATGACTTTATTGAAACTTTGGGAGCAAATGCTTGTGATCAAATTCCCAGATCCTCAGAATAGAATTTTATAAGTGTATTTCTTCATGTCAAATTCAAGCACTATAAATGAAAATAGTAAGAGAGATAATAAATGTAGCATGGAAAATAGACTTAACAAATTTACCAATTTGCAGAAATGTGTAACCCAGTACCCAGTTAAATTTCATATAATATTCAAAAAGCAGGATCCGGAACTATCGTGAGCTCTTTAAATACATGGCAATCAATAATACTTGAAGGACTGCATTATCTCAGCAGGAGACTGTAAGATTCTAACATAAAAAAAAAATGCCACAATGTATCAACCACACAATTATCAACCCTTTACAAACCTGTCATCAGAACATTTGTTTTTTCCAGCTTTTTGAGCAAAACAATGTTTAAAAGCAAACAAAGGTGAAAAATGTTAATGATGCCACTCTCTAGGCAGTTTCAAATATATTCAATGTTCATTTCTCCTTTTGTGAAACTGACAGCTATGATGTTTAATCAGGCCCCAAGAACTTAACAAATGTCAGCTTAACTAATTTAATTTTTATCCAACACATTTGAAACATTCCTTTACCTCCTCAAATAAAAAACTAGTTATATATCTCTTCTAATATAATTATTGATTATTGAAAATAATATAATAACACTAAAAAAGTACAACTAAAATGTAATTTGCTGACCTGCAATATTCTCATAAAATGAGATGAATATAGGTACAATAAACTTAAATTTTAAAAAGTGCTTCATTTTCTAAGAGGTCTTTAGTGACAGATGCTAAATTAACTAAAAATATTAATGTTCTCAACCCAGAAAAACAGGATCATAAATTTCATTGCATAGCCTATCTATGTATTACAAGTGATGTCCTGAAAGCCAGCCTACTTAAACAAGACAGCAAGAATTAATCTATGGAATGATATGTACATTGGAAACATGCAATAGTGAAAATGCCAAATTAATTTGGAAATTAAAATCCAAATTAATTGGAACATGTCTTAATGCACATTTAACTCAGGCTTTGTCTAGGAATCACTTACCATCATTTTCACTTTTTCTTATATATAAGTTTGAGGTGACATACTAACAATGAGACTCAGATATTATTGATGAAAGGGCTATTTTAATTTCTATAATCTCCAAAAATTATCTTTTACGTTGTACTCCTTTTTCTCTTTTCTTTCTTATTCTTCTTCCTTGTTTAATTGCTTACTATATTTGTGTACCTTCTTTTCTCCTCTTACAGGTTGAAAAGCTATGAGATATAGCCTACTCTCAAGAAAATACCAAGATACAGATATAGTTGATAAGCAAATACACATATTAATCAGAGAAAATAAATCAAGTGAGGGTAGAATCAAGAGAATATTGCGTGGAGGAAGTAGACAGTAGTTCAGCCTCTGTAGCCTAATTAGAGTATACAAAAGAACCAGAGGAGAAAATATATCAGTTGGATTCTGAAACACTGGAGAGGGAGAATTATAGAGGCATTCCTTAGAAAACAATCAAACCCACCAAAGCAAACTTAATGGAAGACATGAGACTTGAGTGGGGCCTTAAATGACAGATAGGTAATTAATTAGCAAAGAGAAAGTCATATTCAAATGTTACTGAGTGTACATTCAAAATCATAAGTATTGCATTGAAATTGGATTGGATTAGGGAAAAAAGATTTTGTAAGGATGAAAATATGAGCAACATTCCTAAAGACAATGGGGTAAGAGGACTGAGAAACTGAGTCAGTTAGCCTTGGAAAGAATATAAGAAACTTCACAGTCACACCAAAATATGTGCAGTTGAGGTAGCTGATAATGAGGAAATATTATTGACATGCACAGGTATCAATATGATTTCTGTGTGATGAATATTTCTTAATGTCAAAGACAGAAAAATGACAGAAAAAAATGGTGATTCCTTAAATAGAGCTTCTCCCCAGAGCCACCTCGCCCATTTGTATCATCACATCGAAACGTGTGTGAGATATCAAGGAGCTGGAGTCACATCCTACAAGACATGGTACAAGTATGCTCATTAGCAATGCCATTTCTCTTATCATAAAGTACAGAGAAAGTGTCAGCTAGAAATTACATAATGTATTCCCAAAGGGAAACGTTTTTTAAGAGCTATGTTGTTCATGGGTTAAGTGCTAATGTCCTCTAAGATCTGGCTGGTGATTAAAATGAAAGCTTTGTTACAATATGTCAACCTCTTAGCTATGCAAGAGTAGGAATCTTACAAGGAAGTTACCCAAGCTATTTTATTTGACAGTATCCCAAGTATGCCACACTTTGAAATATCAACTGTCCTGTATTACTCAAAGTAGACATATTTCTTAACTTTCATATAGTAAGTAAATGCTTTCTCAGCACTGTTCTAGTTTGTAGGTGAAACATAAAGCTGTGACATACTATTTTAGCTTTGTCAGAACAGATCAAGTGGCTCTTAGCTGACACCTATTGGAACAGTCATGAAATTACTTATGCCGCTATGGCCTAAAAAGCAATTTGCTAAAGATTTGGCACCAATTTCGTTCCATTTGTTTTCCCTAGCAGTACTTACGTGCGTGTGCGTGTGCGTGTGTGTGTGTGTGTGTGTGTGTGTGTATCACAGTCCTGTGTCTCTAAGCATTATGATGGTCCATGGATTTGTACTGGATGGCCTATAATCAATAGGTTAACCTACGCTGAATTGCACAAAGTGACCAGGTAAGTCTTAGAAAAAAACATGTTTATGTAAGAGATAAGCTTACTCTGGCAGGTAAATTTACTTCCTTTGCACCTGCTGAGATTTTTAGTTACACTTTGAAAGTTCACCCTAAGGTATGAATAGTTCAAGAGGGTTTGGTCAGCACTTCTGTGGAGATAAGCAATCAAGGCTACCAAAAAAA
>NW_016107430.1:181287-399284 GCF_001604975.1 Cebus imitator | reverse complement strand
CCCCATTTATTTATTTTATTGCATTTTAGGTTTTGGGGTACATGTGAAGAACATGCAAAATTGTTTCATAGGTACACACGTGGCAGTGTGATTTGCTGCCTTCCTCCCCATCACCTACACCTGGCATTTCTCCCCTTGCTATCTCTCCCCAGCTCTCCACCCCCCACCATCCCTCCCCTATTTCCCCCCAACTGACCCCAGTGAGTAGTGCTCCCCTACCTGTGTCCATGTGTATTCTTTTGTGTTTCTGATTAACCTTTCCAAAAGAGGGAATCAGGTATGCATTTATCTCAGTGAGCAGAGGGACGACTTTGAATAGAATAGGAGGCAGGTTTGCCCTAAGCAGGTCCCAGCTTGACTTTCCTTTTAGCTTGGTGATTTGGGGGCTCCAATATTTACTTTCCTTTCATATCTAATAACATTTAGTTGAATGTTTCCCTAACATTTTTAAATAGAAAAATTTAATGTAAGAATCTGATTCCAGGAATCTCCAGAAAAATTAGAAGATCAGGTGACATAGTTTCCATTCCCGGAACACAATAATTGACTAGAGCTCAGGACAGGCTGGTCTCCTACCTGCAGGCCCCTTTGAGCTCCCATGCTTACCCCATCCTCCCTCTCCTCTTAATTGCCCATATGATTTATAGTAGGCATTCTTCAACTAGGTCCTTAATTACATTATGTGTCTGACCTTTGGGTGTGTAGGCTTTAGAGCTTTGCTGAAAAAGGGTATATCTTTTAATACCGGAAAATCACTCTGTTGTAGAAGGAGTAGCATTTTACTCTATATGCCGAGGATGTGGGTGGTAGTTACTACCCTACGTTTCTGCCAACGGTTCCATTTTATTTTTGATTGGAGGAGGGAAGAGTTTACTCAATCTCTGTTAAACCCTTTTAAGGGATTTCTAATCCACAGGGCTGGCTCCTGGGATCCAGAATTATACTTTGTCACTCAGTTTTCATTGAATATCCAAGGAAACAGATACAGACTCAAGATAGGCCAATAAGATTCTCTACCAGATATTTGTACATGGATTTTATAGCTTCTCAGTGGAGAAATACAGTGTAGAAAAGGGTGGTTCCTTGGAAAAGGCACCACCCTGAAGCCTGAAAACCCATGGCCCAAAGTGGGAAGAGGTATTCCTGTTTTTGTGTCCAAAAGTTGCCTTTTGGCCCTAATGTCCCCCTATCATGTACACATATAAACCCCAGACCCCAGGCTTTAGAAGCAGATGAGGAAATGATGATCAGAAAAGCAGAAGAATAGCAGAATGGCATGGCAAAGAAGGAGAGAAGAGAAGGAGTGGTTGAACACCAAGAGGAGTTTGGCTGTGCAATCAGAGAGGAGATTGGCGGCTCAATGGCCAACCTCCAGGTGAAGATCATCTTTCCACTCCATCCCGCTTCCAGCTCCCCATCCATTCCACTGAGAGCCACCTCCACCACTGAATAAAACTCCCACATTCATCCTTTTAGTTCATGTGTAAACCAATTCTGCTTACACACCAGACAAGGACCTGTGTATCAAGAAGGCACTGAGCTGTTTAACACTTTAGCTGTCCGCAGAAAGCAAGGCTAAAAGAGCACCCTATAACACAGCCCATTTGGGCTTCGGGAGTCACAGGCTCCCACCTCTGGATACTGCCACAGGGCTGGAGCACAGGGACGCTTGCCCCTGCTCCAGCACCTTGCCCATCTCTGTGCACCCCCTCTTGTAAAGAATTTGAGTGGTGTGCCACTCAACCCCAAGGGCTGCAGGTGTGCATGGGGTGTACTGGCAAATAGAGGCCAAACAAGCAACCATGTTCTGCAAGAGAGGTGGTCAGAAAAACGTCTCATCTCAATATGACAAGAAGTATATGAGAGAGCCATATTTTTACAAAATAAATCAAATAGCAAGAGAGTCAGTCTTCAGAGAACAGTGACGACAATGACAGTGACAAATGAAACAAATTTCCAGAGAAATATATAATTGAAGAATGAAATCCTGAAGACTTTTCAGTTGCTGTTTTCTTGTCTTCCTTATCGTTGGGGTTAATAGGATATTATATTCATGTATATTTAATATAAATGCTCTCCTTTACCTTACTTAGTTTAATCTCCATTACTTAAAATGAATGTGATCTAAACCAGCAGCTCCCAGACTTTTTAGCATCAGGGACCAGTTTCGTGGAAGACAATTTTTCCACAGACTGGGCACAGTGGGGGAATGTTTTGAGATAATTAAAGTGCATTACATTTATTGTGCACTTTATTTCTACCACCTTACATAGCAATATATAATGAAATAATCATACAACTCACCATACTGTAGAATCAGTGGGATCCCTGAGCTTGTTTTCCTGCAACTGCACAGTTCCATCTGAGGATGATGGGAGACAGTGACAGATAATTAGGCATTACATTCTCAAAAGAAGCATACAACCTAGATCCCTTGCAAGTGCAATTGACAACAGGGTTCACATTCCTATGAGAATCTGATGCAGCTGATGTGACAGAAGATGGAGCTCAGGCGGTTATGAGAGCAATGGGTAGTGGCTGTCAATACAGATGAAGCTTCCCTCTATTGCCTGCCACTCACCTCCCGCTGTGCAGCCCAGTTTCTAACAGGCCACAAATCAGTACTGATCCATGGCTCAGGGTTGCGGGGCCCTGATCTAAACTGTTATAATGGGAAAAGGAAAAAAATCCCTTAAGCTGAGACTCTAACAGATAACAGACAATAATGATATTCTTCACCACCCATCATACTTAAGGAGTAAGAAGAATAATACAAATTCATCATCTCAGTTAAATTCTGTTGTCTAAAATCTCCTTGGTTTTCTAAAATCATGCCACATCCTGTACTAAGCATTATTTCCAATTTTAAGCATGCAGAATTGTAAATCGTTATATTTTTTATCACTATGTTATTCTGTTTTATTGTTTGTTTTTCCTAGTTTGAATGCTATCTCTTCTAAATTTAAATGCAGCAAGTTGGATCCATAAATTAATATTTATTTTATTAGAATTCTAGTAGTAAATACAATGACATTGAATATTTCCAAGTTGTTTTTTAAAACCTCCTTCTGAGCAAGTAGCTTGAGATGGTCTCTTTTCATAGTAAAGAAGAAAAATAAAACATCTCATTAATGAATTACTTTGCATATGAAATCCATGCAGTCCTGGTATGGGAACCATAAAGATTACTGAGATAGGAATAAGGCAGTAAGCTGAAGTGATATTCAGCTCCAGTGACTATTTATTTAAACCAACCTTCAAATGCTTTAGTATAATGTAACAAGTGCAAGTGGGGCCGTGACTTAAACTTCATGCTGTCATTTTTTTCTTTTTAAATCTCAGACATATATTACCTTTAAGCAACTCGTTGTATAAATGGAAAGAGAAGAGGATCAACTTAATTACTAGAACAGCAAATTAACATGTGTTTAGAAAATGCAATATATATACATTGCAAAAGTATTTTATTTCACAGTGTTTTACTGAAAGATGTTTTTATATCAGGCCAGTACTAACTCTGCCTAGAGATAGGTAAACTACCTACTTTGACTACAGGCTGCTACGTCATACTAAAATGAGAATAACATTTGAGTCATTGTTCTTTTTACATAGGAACCACTAATGTTTTCAAGCTGCTTTTTTTCATAGTGGGGAAAGGCATTATCTTTATCTCTGTTCAATCACTATCCCTAAGGATCGTAATAATTGCAACTAATAATTAGTAAGTCCTTTTATGGCACTATATACTTCACATTTGTTGTTCCCTATTCCTTGCAAGATCCTTATTAGCTATATTTCATAGAAGGGGAAAGTATATCCTAGGGAAGTTAGGTAATTTGTTTAAAGTCACACAGCTAAGAAGTGATAGAGCAAAAATTCAGACTACTCTCTAGAATGCGGAGGTAGATGAATCTACCTCTGTTGTGTCTGTAGATGAATCACTACACTACACTTTATACATGTTATGGTTTAAAACTGGTAAACTCATTTGACCATCAGAAAAACAAGATGATAAAAGACAGATGCAATTAGTAGCACAACTTCATAGGTGAGGCTCTCAAGGAAGTTTACCTTAAAGAAGCAATCATTGTCCCAGTCATAACCTGAATCAGATATTCCAATTCTGTGCTCATTGGATTGGCAATATCTAAGTGAGAATTCTTGGCAGAAGAAATCCATTTCAAACTAGCTTAAGCATATAAAGGACATTTATTTAAATTATTCATGTGTTTTCATTGAACATAAGGGCAGATGTGTTTTCAGACTAATGAGCAAATGGAACCATGTTCTCAATACTTGAGTAGCTTTTTCTTCATACTGTATGCACATCAGTTTCATTCTTCTTGCTCTCTCCATAGCCAAGTTGTCTGATTTTCCTCGCCTCTTTTTTAAACTGTATCTTTCTGCCTTCTTCTCTCAGTCTAGTCCAGAGATTGGCAAAATGTTTCTGAGAGACAGATGGTAATTATTCAGGGTTTTCCTAGCCAAGGGGTCTCTGTAGCAGCTACTCAACTCTGCCCTGCAATGTGAAAAAAGTCACAGACAATATCTAAATAAATAAATTCAAAAGTGTTCCAATTAAGCTTGATTTATAAAAACAGGCAGTGAGTTAAATTTTGCCCATGAGGAGAGCTATAGTGTGCAGACCCCTAATCTAGTCCATAAAAATTGATGACAAATTCTAAAATCAGGCCAGGCACAGTGGCTCAAGCCTGTAATCCCAGAACTTTGGAAGGCTGAGGTGGGTGCATCACCTGAGTTGAGTCGAAACAAGCCAGACCAACCTGGTGAAACCTGTCTCTACTAAAAATAGACGGTAGGCGCCTGTAATCCCAGCTACTTGGGAGGCCAAGGCAGTAGAACCACTCGAACCTGAAAGTGGAGGTTACAGTGAGCCAAAATTGTGCCGTTGCCTTCCAGCCTGGGTGACAGAGACTCCATCTCAAAAAAAAAAAAAAAAAAAAAAGAAAGCAATTCTAAAATCATGACAGTCTACCACTGTGACTCTGAATGTTCTATAGTTGGTACCTATATAGATGAAACACCCAGAGTAAATAGTAGTTTAACCAATCTCACTATTAGCAACCCTCACTGCTCAGCATTGGGATCAAAGATCAAGCAGGTTTGCTTTTCCATACTGGCGCCCAGAGGTGGGGCTTGAAGGGTGGGTAACATGCAAACCAAAAAATCTTTTTTCTTTCCTTATGCTTCTAAGCCTTTTCCTTTTTGGATTTCTTCGGAGGGTAGAGGAAACTGTGCACCATCCCACCCCAAGGGCTGCAGGTGTGCGTGGGATGTACCCGCAAATGGCAGCTCCCTGGATCCTGGCTCCTGGCCAGGGCTGGGGTTGTCTGAGGGTGCCCAAGGGCAGGGTGACGAGGCTCCCTGCCATGCATCCCTGGAGGATTCCCCTCTAAGGCCAGCAGATCCCAATCTTGGGACAGCAATTAAGTTTTTCTCCTGGTGGAGGAACCTATTAGCATAAGAATAAGATGTTCTTCTCAAGGCATCTTTTCTTTTCTCTACCTTGTCAGCAGTTGACTTTTAAGCAAGATTTTCTTTTCTTTTTTTTGTTTTTTTTCCTATTGGAAGACATTTTGCTGGGCTGGGAATGATGCGGACCACTGTTTGTATTCTCTGTAATGTTTTAATTATGAAAAAGGATTTGTGATGTTTATTTTAAGCTATAGCCAAACTAGTGTGCTTTGCATGACTTTCTGTATGGTCAGTTGCAAATTTTGCTTCGGCCTCCATCTTGTTTCATGTCCTTGGGAGCAAGACCTGTAACCATGAGGCAAAGTTTTGTTCTAGCCTCTGCTATTTTACAATGGCAGCCCAGCGCTCAATCCTGGCTTAGGGAATGAGTCCTTTCTCGTTTGTATCTGCAAGACCTTTTTTTGTCTATTAACTCTCTTCCCCTCCAAAAACTGCCTTGGATTTTCGTTTCTCTTAGTGTTTACTAAAGTTTGAAAGCCAGAAACATTGGCCACTTGGTAATAAGTTGGGAAATAAGGGAGTTAAAAGGGCTTTTTTTAAGGAGTGCCAAACTTAATTAAAAATAGATATCCAAGTAATAGGTATATTTAAAAGGCTTTCATGTTTTTCTTTTCTTGGATCTTGTTTTGCTAGGGAAAGGGATTTTGTTTTAGGTTGACTGAATTTTCTTCATTTTACCTTGCCAATCTCAATGCACGCATGAGAGGGGAGACACCTGTTTTCCTCATGGAACTCCAGGAATTTAATGCAAATAGATCCCTTTCAAGATCTGTTTTTGCCCTATCTATGCCTGTATATCAGGCCTTAGAAGCTGCATGTTTTCTTTGCCCTGTCTGCTAAAGGGCTCCACACAGAGGCAGATAATCAAAATAGGAGATTGGCAAACTAAAGATCTTATGGTGACTGGGTTTTCTTCTTCCTGTCTGTGTATATGTATATATGTATTGTGTGTGATGTCTATCAAAAGAACTCTAATTAATTGGCCTAAAGGAAGATAAGTGCTTGGATCAAATATCTTTTAAAGGGAAGATAAATGCTATGGTACCTTTCAGTTCATGTGACTTTAATCTTTAAGAAATAAAAGCAGCCTTAAAAATTATTGGTAAAAAGCAGATGTTGTCAAGAAATAAATAAGTGGACTAAATTATGCAGGTCAAGTCCTAGGTTTGCTAAATGTTTTAAGGTTATATATTGCTTTCTGCATTTTAAGAACTGTTTGTCTTGCCTGCTCCACAATTGGTAAGGCCTGGGGACATATAGAACTAACCATGACCCAATTTTGCTGAAAGGGGTCAAATCTTGGCTGCACCTAGCACATAATTAAAACAACTTACCAGGTTTTACATTAAAGTTAAAAATTGCTAGGTATGCCAGGCGCTGTGGCTCACGCCTATAATCCCAGCAGTTTAGGAGGCTGAGGTGGGCAGATCACCTGAGGTCAGGAGTTCGAGACCAGCATGACCAATATGGTGAAACCCCATCTTAAAAAAAAAAAATTGCTAGATATTAACATTATAACATGTAATTGAAACTTGAAACTACTAGAAATAGATTTACATGCAAGTTGTATAAGAACAATAAAATGTGTTTTTAGTAAAATATTACAAAAAAGCATAAAAGTGTAAACTCTCACCTAGGTTAAATGATTGTTTTATATTATATAAGATAAAGCTAAAACATCAAACAAGATGTGGAAGGATTGTAAAATAAGTCTTGCAAAAATTCTGTGTAAACATATTGACTACATTCAAAAGGGTATTATATGTTTTTTTTGTAATGTGATTAATAAATAAAAGCACGAGTTACTCCTAAGGCACTAATATGCTCAGGGTTATAAAGGTTTTGTTGCATTTTAAATATCTGAGTCATCATTTTGGAAAAATAAATAACTTATGGTAATCTGGAATTCAAGCGTTTTAAACCTCTAACATATTTAACGGGCTTCCAAAAATCAAACTGCCATTTCAAAATTGTCTTTCCTGATATTGGCTTTTGGATGCTTCACAGGGTCCCCGGAGTATCCAAAAGAAAAGTAAATGGGATTATTAGACGTGTTTAATTACATGAGATTGCCAAAATCGTGTTCAATATTCTTTAGGTGATATTTTAGTCAATAATATTTTGGTCAACTAATATATGTTTCAAAATTGTATGGAATTTCTAAAATTCGAAAGTCTGAGTATATGCTATCAGTCATAATTAAGGATGTTATGTTATATTATTGTAAACTATGGAGATAACCAAACTTCTTTATCAATTGTGTTTCTAACTGTAATTATCCTGGACATTTTGTTATTCACAGAAAAGTGGTGTTATTTTAATCATTTTCAAAAGATGGTTTACAATAAACTATAAAACTTTGATATAAGATATACTTTTCTTTCCCTTGCTGGAGGAGGACTCAATTCTATAGCTTCATCATAGCATTTGGCTTATGTTAAGGAGTCCATGCAACCCTGCTAACATTCTTTTTCCCAAACTCAACTCCAAGCTTTGGGTCAGAGCCCTAGGAAAGAAAACTGTATCCAAGGGATCCATAGGTAGATAATAATAGAAGTTACAAGGCACAGCAGAGGTGAGCATGTCTTATCCCTGCCAATTAGGCCAGGTTACTCGTTTCATGGATAAAGATCATGCTAGTTTCCATGGTACAAATGAGATCTAGGGAATTCAGTGGTACTGACAGTAGGGGAGACAGGGTATAAGTTGGTAATACTACCACCCTTTAAGCCCCTCTGTTAACGTGGGTGAAAGCCATTTTAACACCTATGGGCAGCGCCCTGTCATGGTTGCTGGAACCCAGGGATATAAGGACAGAGGAAAGAAAGAGAAATGCCTCACTTTCCTTCTGTCGTGTACCCTGAGTATTTGCTAGGAAGAGAAAGGAAACAGGGATGCCTGCTTCCCTCTTTCTAGATGAACATCCATTCATCTTCAGTCTGCACCCCTTCCGAATGCATCCTGAACCCCTAGGATTCCTTTGCAAAAATGCCTTTCTTTTTTCCTTTTTCTTCCCCTGTCCTTTCTTCATGGACAGGTAATTGTGTCTCTGTAATATGGGATACTCCCCTCACACACATCCTCTAAACTGCGAAGAGTTAATTTTCCAAATCTTAAACTGTTTGGCTTAGGACCGGGCTCAGGGGAAGGGAACCCAGAAACCTAACATGCAAGCAAAAGGGTAAATATTTTTTTTTTACCAGTCGGGCTTTTGGTCTCCCTGTCTCTATATAAACTGGTAAAAGTTTTCAAGATTATTGAGCTGTCCTCCTCCCCACTTGTGTAGTTTTCATTTATGTTTTCTAATAACCTTGTTTGTCTCTTCTCACCTTTGGGCCATCAAACTCCAAACAATCATACAACTGGAGCCTCATAATGGCCCCTTCTGCCGGGAACCCTTAATCCTCTGAAGGAGTTCTGTCATTTTACCAAAACAACACACCTTGTCAGCAGTAAGCGGCAGTTAACATTAGTCTTTATCCTTAAGCTTATCCTTATTCTAATAGCAGTAGTTGTACTTCTTTAGAGGGGTGAATGATAAAGACAGGAAGCAGCCAAGGATGCCCCAGCAAAACCCCACTATCAATCACAAAACAGCCTGGAAGCTGAAAAACCAGAGTGCTAGTCCTGCATGAAGTCCACTCTCCTTCTCAACTGATTCTTTCTAAATAATGCCCACCTCTGCACTGGGAGGATGGGGTGAGGCCTTGGGAAGATTCTGCCATTCGCAGAGGGTAGAAGCCTGGCCTCACTTGATCCTGGGTGGTGACTTGGGATTCAATCTGTGAGACGGGGGCCGTTAATAGGAACCTCTCTTGCTTTACAGAGACTTTTTTTTCCCTTTTTTCCCAATAAATATCATTCCCCCTCACCCTTCAAAGTGTCTGTGTGCCTAACTTTTCCAGGTTGTGTGACAAGAACCTGTTTTGTTCTACAACAGTATCACATCTCGAATTGACCGAATTTAGGTTTTTGGTCTGTTATTCATAGCACTCTACTCTTGGTTACAATGTCCATGATAATTATGCTGTTTTGGATCAGAAGAGCCAAAAAGCTTAAACTAAAATTATATAGACACAGGAAGACATTGTAAAAAGAGTAGTATGTTTTCTGAAATCTAAATGTACAGAAGCATTTAGGTGAAAGATACAACTGGAAACTGGCATTCCTATATGTGAGGGCTTCCCCTTTTTCCTTTTTTCATTTGCTTCATAGGCCTCTTTACAAAGACGCGTTCCCCAAGTTCCCTTAGCATCAAATTCAGTCTTTAACTGTCTTAGCACTTTACATCCAGTCATACAAATAGAACTGGGATTTTCTTTCTCCATTCCAACTCTAAAGCACCTTAAAAGAAACTTGACTGGGCTACCTTGGAATTGAGGTTCATGCTCAAGTCACTCAGGTGTACTCAGAGGATTGGGTTGGATTGAAAAATGACTGCTTTGGCTATAAGATGTTGATGAGGAAGCAGAGGGTAACTTCTAGAGATCCAAGCTGAGGTAAAAAAAAAATTTAGGGATGTCTACAATGGGTACACTCATGATTTAAAAAATAAAACATAACAAACACCTTATATTTGACATGTCATAAATGCTAGAATGTTCTTATACATTTTTAAATGCCCATACATATTTCTAATTTCATCTAAAAAGGAAGATGAAATTTACTGAGCTCTTAAAAAGCACTGGGTGAACCCCAGAAATGAATCCTAGAAAACTTACACTAGAATATTTTATAATTTAAGGAATAAGGACATATATGAATGCAACTGACCCTTGAACAGCACAGGTTTAAATTGCATGGGCCCGCTTATATGCTGATTTTCTTCTGCCTCTGATCCCCTTGAAACAGTAAAACAAACACCTTCTCTTTCTTCTCCTTAGCCTACTCAATGTAAAGATGATGAAGATGAAGACCTTTATGATGATTCATTTCTATTTAAATATATTTATATACTTTAAATGTGGTGCCTCATCATTTTCTTAATAGCATTGTCTTTTCTCTGGTTTACTTTATTGCAAAAATATGATGCATATAAAAAATATGTGTTCATGGACTGTTTTAGGTTATTGGTAAGGTTTCCAGTCAATAGCAGGCTACTCACAATTACATTTTAAGGAAGTCAAAAGTACTGTGCTGTGGGTTTGCACCCCTCACTCTTGTGTTGCTCAAGGGTCAACTATAAAAGTTATACTCCATTGTAAAAAAAAACAAAGATAACCCCTTCCCTCTAAGAACATCCCACAGTATCTTAAAAATAGAAGAGAATAAATTTAATTTAATTTAATTTATTTAAATAAAAATTACCAAAGGTAAGCTGTTAGGAAATCCAGGACAATTCCACAATATCAAGTGGGACCTAGGGTCCTCCTGTTTTACCTCTCAGTCATTCTTACTTAACATGTGTTTATCACCTCCTGGTCACAAGTGAGATGACTCACATGAAGCACTGAATTGGTACTTCAGGAAGAAACAGAATGAAAAGCTGATACCAGCTGATACTACACTTGATCTTACCTAAAGCCCAAGAAGCAATTTACAAGCTGAAACAATTCACTTCTTAGGGTATATTCTTTTTTTTTTTTTTTTTTTGAGATGGAGTTTCGCTCGTTACCCAGGCTGGAGTGCAATGGCGCGATCTCGGCTCACCACAACCTCCGCCTCCTGGGTTCAGGCAATTCTCCTGCCTCAGCCTCCTGAGTAGCTGGGATTACAGGGACACACCACCATGCCCAGCTAATTTTTTGTATTTTTAGTAGAGACGGGGTTTCACCATGTTGACCAGGATGGTCTCGATCTCTTGACCTCGTGATCCACCCGCCTCGGCCTCCCAAAGTGCTGGGATTACAGGCTTGAGCCACCGCGCCCGGCCCTTAGGGTATATTCTTAAAAGTCCCACCCAAAGCCCAGGCATGCCTGTAATCCCAGCTCATGCCCTTGGGAGACCGAGATGGTGGATCACGAGGTCACGAGTTCAACAGCAGCCTGGCCAAGATAGTGAAACCCCATCTCTACTAAAAATACAAAAAAATTAGCTGGGCATGGTGGCATGCACTTGTAGTCCCAACTACTCGGGAGGCTGAGGCAGAAGAATCGCCTGAACCCAGGAGGCGGAGGTTGCAGTGAGCTGAGATAGCGCCACTGCACTCCAGCCTGGGCAACAGAGTGAGAGTCCATCTCAGAAAAAAAAAAAGTCCCACCCAATAACTTCTGCATAAATCTTATATGTCAGAAATTAGTCATATGGAAACAATAATATTTTATGGAAGCATATTAAAGGTCTTAATAAGAAAGAAAGAGAAGAATGTAAATTAATCAAGCAATTAGCCATTTCTACATTCTTAGATATTTATGTAAGTAGATATAATTTTAGATAAACTTACAGATATTTGGAAGGTACAGAGAATATTTCTGTAGTGGATGATTATGGAACATTTCATTATATCAGAATGGGATTTTAAACTGTTAAAGGTATAATAGGAACATATATTAATAAAGTGGGGGTGAAAAGAGAATTGATGCTATTGACTAGAAATAGAAAGAAAACTGCAGGGCAGGTACTGAGAAAACTAGTTGTGTGGATAAGGCAAAAAGACTGTGAAAGGAGGAATGGGATGTAATATTAGGCAATCTTGGCTGGGCATGGTGGCTCACACCTCTGATCCCCGCACTTTGGCAGGCCGAGGAGAGTGGTTCACCTGAAGTTGGGAGTTCGAGACTAGCCTCACCAACATGGAGAAATCTTGTCTCTACTAAAAATAAAAAATTAGCGAGGTGTGGTGATGCATGCCTGTAATCCCAGCTACTCAGGAGGCTGAGGCAGGAGAATTGTTTGAAACTTGGGAGGCAGAGGTTGCGGTGAGCCGAGATTGTGCCGTTGCACTCCAGCCTGGGCAACAAGAGTGAAACTCCATCTCAAAAAAACAAAAACAAAAACAAAAAACCTCTTGAATGCTAGTTTGATGAAAGATTTAGAAAGGCCATTTGAAAGCTAAGGATATGCTAAATCATCTCTTTCAAGTTCAAGGTTCTACAAATCTCTAGGGCAGGGGCAAAATGCCACCATTCTCTTAGCTAAAACATAACAAGAGTCACCTTTGCTCCAGTTTCCAACAAGTTCCTCAACTCCATCTGAGACCCTCAGCCTGGATTTCCTTGTCCATATTTTTATCGACATTTTGGTCAAAGCCATTCAACAAGTCTCTAGGGAGTTCAAAACTTTCTCATATTTTTCTTTCTTCTTCTGAGCTCTCCAAACTGTTCAAACCTCTGACTGTTACCCATTTCCAAATTCACTTCCACATTTTTGGGTATCTTACTAACAGTGTCCCATTCTATTTGTACCAATTTACAGTATTAGTCCATTTTCATGTTGCTGATAAAGACATACCCGAGACTGGGAACAAAAAAAAAAAAAAAAACAGGTTTAATGGATTTACCCTTACACTCGCCTGGGGTGATCTCACAATCATAGCAGAAAGCAAGGAAGAGCAAGTTGCATCTTACATGGATGGTAGCTGGCAAAGAGAGAGAGCTTATGCAGGAAAACTCCTCCTTTTAAAATCACCAGACCTCATGAGACTTATTTGCCATCATGAAAACAGCATAAGAAAGACTTGTCCCATGACTCAATTACCCCCACTGTGTCTCTCCCACAACATGTGGGAATTCAAGATGAGATTTGGGTGGCAACACAGACAAATCATATCAATATTATACCACAAACTCTACCTCAAGTCTTCTTCATATCACTTATTGGCAACTCCATTGTTCATTTTTTTCATTGCTCAAGCAAAAATCTTGGTGTCATCTTTGACTATTCTCTCACACTTATTTGTAGTTATTAAGTAATCCTATTATATCTACATTGAAAACACAGTCAGAAGACGACCACTTTGCTAATATCTTCTCTAGTTTGGATTATGTCACTAACTTGTTAATTATTCTTGTTCCTTTCCCCTTGACCCCTGTAATGTATTCTTAAAACAGCAGAGTGAACATTTTAAAGTAGAAACGAGATCCTGATACTCCTATGCAGAAGATGCTCCAATACCTATCTATCAAAGTCAAAGTAAAATTACTTAGTGTGACAGAAGATTCTGCATGATCAGACCCCTGTCATCCTCTCACTTTATCTCCTACTGTTTTATTTCTCATCATCTCTTATCTAGTCATTCAAGGATCTTCCTTGTTTCTTGAATGTTATCAGCCATACCCCTGCCTCAGAGCCCTTGCACTTGCTATTTCCTTTGCCTAGAGGGCACCTGCTCCTAGATATCTGCATAGCTAACACCCTCATTTTATTCAAAACATTCTCTTCTCCGGGAGTATTTCCATAATCAATCTCCAACCTGCATAAAATTATAACCCTACTTCTTCATATCCTGATTCCTGTTTAAGGTTTATTTTTAGCTCCTAGAGAACAGGAATTGGGTCTTTCTTTTTTATTAATAAAACCCTAGTGGCTGGGGTCTGTTGGGGGAAAATAGGGGAGGGAAGCTGGGGGGTGGGGAGTCGGGGAGAGATAGCAAGGGGAAAGATGCCAGATGTAGGTGATGGGGAGGAAGGCAGCAAATCACACTACCACGTGTGTACCTATGCAACAATCTTGCATGTTCTTCACATGTACCCCAAAACCTAAAATGTAATAAAAAAACAAAAAACAAACAAACAAAAAACCTAGTGGCTAAAACGCAGTGGCCTACCACAAAATAGGTCTAAGTAAATGTTTATTAATTAATATATAAGTGGTTTGCCCATTCACTTTTCCTCTCTTACTGAGAAATTTGATTTACTAATGAACTCTCTGGCATCACTAGATGTGTTTGTTTTTCTACCATATTTTCTCTCAATTATGTCAGGAAACTAAGTCTGATAAAGCAGTTTAACCAAAATCATTTAATATTTGTATTTAATATGACCTTCAAATGTTTTATTTTAATTTAGATTGGGAGACTTTATGAATAATCAATTTGTGAATTTCTGAGATATGGCAGATTCACCTGAAGAAAACAATATGGTAGAGAACACACGACTTCTCAAAACATAGTGCACTGACAGTTACCTACGTAACTGAAAAAAATGTCTCTGATGCGTTCTTCAATTTATCGAGCATAACAACCAGAAAATAGAATTGCTTCTTTCGAACTGTATATGATATGAGACAACTACAAATATCTGATTTCTCAAGTGTACTAAATTCTAACAACTACCTACTTCTCAGTAGAAATGTATTGAATATATGACTATTCTAATATTGGATCTGTTGTGTTCGCTGGAGCTACATTTTATTTGGAAGACAATATTTCACTCATTTTTAACACAGTGGCAAAATAGAAAGACCCTAATAGACATTTAAAACATTACATTGCAGATGAAAAGACCCTTTTCTGGTTTGTTTATTTATTTATTTGAAGGATGCTAAAAGGAGATTTCAATCATGTGTTTTTTTCTATGGAAAGTAACTGTGTAACCACCCCAACGTACTGTCTCACATGCTGCCCTGATAGAGCTGATTTATCAAATCAGAGCAATTGTGACAGAGAAAGAGTTTAATTCACACAGAGCTGGCTGAACAGGAGACTGGAGTTTTATTACTCACATAAGTCTCCCAGAAAATTAGACTGGGGGTTTTTAGGGATAATTGGTAGATAGTGGGCAGGGAGTGGGAAGTGCTGACTGATCGGGTCAGAGATGAAATCATACAGGGTTGAAGTGAGTTCTTCTTGCTGTCTTCTGTTCCTGAGTGGGTTCACAGAACTGGTTGAACCAGATTACCCAGCTGGTTGGTGTCAGCTAGTACATCAGAATACAGAATCTGAACGATGTCTTGAGCACCAATCATGGTTTCAAAATAGTGATGTTATTCCCAGGAGCAATATGGAGGTTAAGGATCTTGTGGTCTCTGGCAGCATGGCTCCTAAATCATACATTTTAATCTTGTGGCTAATTTGTTAGTCTTACAAAGTTAGTTTGATCCCCAGGCAGGGAAGGGGTTTGTAACAGGAAAGGTCTGTCATCATCTTTGTTTCAAATTTAAACTTTAAACTAAGTTTCTCCCAAAGTTAATAGGACCTATCCTCAGGAATTAAGGGCAGCTTGGAGGTTAGAAACAAAATGGAACCAGTAGGTTAGATCTCTGTCATTTTCATAATTATCTCATTGTTATAATTTTTGCAAAGGCAGCTTCAAGTGACTGTGCAAAATGTGTATGCGTGCATGTATATATAGCAGGAGTTCACAGCAAGGTTTCATTTGCCTCAATTTAGATACCAAAATAATTAAACAAAATAAGCTCTCAATAGAAGTTGGTTGAATTAAATAAACTGTAATTCTGTATAGGCATTTATGTCTTCACATGTGTACATATATTCACATGAATATACACAATTCTGAAAGTAAGCTATATATAAATAAAGGATAATTGCCTCTATAAGCCCAAATTAGGATTGCATTTGGCCTCATCAGGCTATGGAGTATAGATAAGATGAGAATAACTATTCTTAAAGAAGAATATCTCAAGAAATTTAATAATCAAACTCCCAAAGATCCAGGATAAAAAGAGAATCCTAAAAGCAGCAAGAGACAAGAAAAAAAGAAAAAAAGAAAAAAAAAAAAACATAAAATAGAGCTCCAATATATTTGGCAGCAGACATTTCAATGGTAACCTTATAGCCAGGGAGACGGTGGGATGACATATTTAAAGTGCTGAAGGAACAACAACGAAAAAAGCTTTTATCCTAGGATAGTATATCCAAAAAATACACTTCAAATATAAAGGAGAAATAAATATTTTCCAAGACAAACAAAAGTTGAGGGATTTCATTAATACCAGGGCTGTCCTATAAGAAATGCTGAAGGAAGTACTTCAATCAGAAAGAAAAGAACACTAATGAGCAATAAATAATCATCTGAAGGTATAAAACTTTCTGGTAGTAGTAAGTGCACAGAAAAACACAGAATATTATAACACTGAAACTCCAGTGTGTAAACTACTCTTATCCTAAGTAGAGAGACAACAAAAAATCTTCTGCATTATAGATCACATGGACCTAATTGATATTTACAGAACATTTCATCAAGAACATTTTCCTCAGTATGTGGATCA
The DNA here is from genome assembly GCF_001604975.1 of Cebus imitator. Taxonomy (NCBI): domain Eukaryota; kingdom Metazoa; phylum Chordata; class Mammalia; order Primates; family Cebidae; genus Cebus; species Cebus imitator. The sequence continues at coordinate 382,681 of NW_016107430.1, read as the reverse complement.
TTCTAAAGGCTAGAACATACGTTAGGTCACAAAACAAGTCTTATAACATTCACAAAAAATGAAAAAAAACATCAAGGATCTTCAACAACAATGGAATAAAACTAGAAATCATTAATAAGAGAAATTTTGGAAACTATACAAACTCATGGAAGTAAAACAATATGCTAATTAATGACCAATGAGTCAATGAAGAAATTAAGAAGAACATTGAACAATTTCTTGAAACAAATGATATTAATACCAAAACCTATGGAATATAGCAAAAGTAGTAGTAAGAAGAATGTTTATACCTATAAATGCCTATGTCAAAAAGAACAAAAACTTCAAATAAATAACATAACAATGCATCTTAAAGTGCTAGAAAAGCAAGAGCAAACTAGTCAAAGTTAGCTGAAGAAAAGAAATTATAAAATCAGAGCAGTAACAATTGAAATGAAAATGAAGAATATAAAATATCAATAAAATGAAAAGTTGCTTGTTTGAGAACACAAAATTGATAAACCTTTTAGCCTGACTAACTTAAAAAAAAATAGAGAAGAGTAAAATAAATGAAATCAGAGATGAAAAAGGAAACATTGGAACTGATAGCACAGAAAGTCAAAGTATCTTTAGTTGCTACTATGAGCAACTGTATGCCAATAAGTTGGTAACTATAGAACAAATAGATTAATTCCCAGACGTAAAACCTGCCATAATCAAACCATGAAGAAATCCAAAACCTGAACGGACCATTAACAAGTAATAAGATTGAAGTCACAAGAAAACTTTTCTCAGCAAAGGAAAGCCTGGGACTTGATGGCTTCACTGCTGATTTTTGGCAAACATTTAAAGAGAAACTAATACCAATCTACATAACCTGTTCCTAAAAATAGTGGTGACTCATTCTAAAACAGATGAGATTCATAACTTATTTCTATGAAGCTAGTATTATCCTAATACCAAACCAAAGACACATTAAAAAAAGAAACAAAAAAACCTATAGGCCAATACCTCTGATGAATATTGATGAAAAAAGTTCTCAACGAAATACTAGTAAACCAAATACAATAGCACATTGATAGAAACATTCATCATGACAGAGTGGGGTTTATCTTAGGGATTCATGGATGATTCAACATATGCAAATCAGTCAATGTGATACATCATATCAACAGAATGGGGGTAAAATCCATATAATAATTTCAATTTGTGCTGAAAAAGCATTTGATAAAATTCAACACTATTTATGATAAAAACCCTCAAAAACTGCATATAGAAGGAACATACCACAACATAATGAAAACCACATATGACAGGTCCACAGCTAGTATCCTACTGAATGACAAAAAACTGAAAGCCTTTTTTTCTAAGATCTGGAACAAGACCAGGATGCCCACTTTTACCACTGCTATTCAACACAGTACTGGAAGTCCTAGATTAAAAAAACAGACAAAATAAATATATAAAGGGCTTACAAACAGGAAAGGAATTTATATTTCTTTGCGGAAAATATAATCTTAAATTTGGAAAAACCTAAAGACACCACCAGAAAAACTATTAGAACTACTAAATAAATTTAATAAAGTAGCAGAATATACAATCAGCATATAAAAGTAAGTGGAATTTTCTATATGCCAACAGTGAGCAATCAGAAAAATAAACCAATAAAGTAATTTCATTTACAATAGCTACAAGTAAAATAAATGTCTAGGAATAAGCTTAATTAAAGGAGTTATAAATCTCTATAATGAAAACTACAAAATATTGATGCAAGAAATTGAAGAGGATAAAAATAATGGAAAGATATTACATGCTCAAGGATGGGAATGGAAGGATATATATGGTTTAAATGTTCATCCTATCCAAAGAAATCTACAGATTCAATGCCACCCCTATCAAATTATCAATATAATTTTTCACAGAAATAGAAAATGCAATTTAAAGAAGTATATTGAACAACAAAAGACCCAAACTAGCTCAAGCTCTCCTGAGAAAAAAAGAACAAACTGGAGAAATCACATTATCTGACTTCAAATTACACTACAGAGTTATAGTAACCAAAATAGAAGTGTACTGAATAAAAACAGATGCGTAGGCCAATGAAACAGAGCACAGAACCCTAAACAGTTCCATATGTCTACAGTTAACTCATTTTGGAAAAAGTTTCCACAAACATGTATTGAAGAAAGGACAGTCTTTTCAACAAATGATGCTCAGATCTATATGTAGAAGAATGAAATTAGACTCCTGTATCTTGCCATACACAAAAAATCAATTAAAAATTGAACAAAGACTTAAATCTAAGAATTCAAACTATGAAACCACTAAAAGAAAACACTGGTGTAACTCTCCAAGACATTGGTCTGGGCAAAGATTTCTTGAGTAATACACTACATGCACAGGCAGCCAAAGAAAAAACAGATAAATAGAATCATATTAAGTTAAAAAGCTTCTGCACAGAAAAGGAAACCATCAATCAAGTGATGAGACAATCTACAAGATGGGATAAAATATTTGATCAGTAATCAAAATAGCTAGAAGCTTAAATTACTTTACAGGAAAAATTTAATAATTTGATGAAAACATAGGTAAACTATGTCAATAGTCATTTCTTGAAAGAAGACATAACAATTTCAAACAGATATATGAAAAGGTAATCAACATCTTTGATTATTAGAGAAATACCAATCAAAAGTATAGCAAAATTTTCCCTTACTCCACTTAAAATTCCTTTTTTTTTTTTTTTTTTAAAGACAGGGTTTCACCATGTTGGCCACGCTGGTCTCGAAATCTTGACCTCAGGTGATCCACTTAAAATTCCTTTTATTCAAAGACAGGCAATAACAAATGCTGGTGACAATATGCGAAAAAGGGAATTCTGTTACTCTGATGGTGGGAATGTAAATTAGTGCAACCCATATGGAGAACAAATTGGAGGTTTCTCAAAAAACTAAAAATGGAGCTAACCTACAATCCAGCATTCCCAGTTTGGTGTATATCCCTAGTAAGGAAATCTGTATATTTGAAGTTATATTTGCATTAATATGTTTACTGCAGCACTATTCCCAATAGCCAAGATTTTGAAGCAACCTAAGTGTCCATCAACAGAGGAATGAAAAAACGAAATGTGGAAATATGCTACATATACTCAATGGAGTACTGATTAGCCATTAAAAAGAATGTGACTCTGACATTTGCAACAATATGGATAGAACTGGTGGTCATTATGTTAAGTGAACTATGCCAGGCAAAGAAAAACAAACCTTACATGTTTTCCCTTATTTATGGGCACTAAAAATTAAAACAATTTAAGCCATGGAAATAGAGAATATAAGGATGGTTACCAAAGGCTTGGAAGGTTAGTGGGCAGGTGGGTGGAAGTGGGTACAATTAATGGATACTAAAAAAATAGAAAGAATAAATAAGACCTAGTATTTGACACCACAACAGGATGACTACAGTCACTATTAATTTATTATACATATTAAAATAACCAAAAGAGTCTAACTGAATTGTGCGTAAAGCAAAGGATAAATATTTGGGTTGATGGATATCCCATTTACCTTGATATGATTATTATACACTACATTCCTGTTTCAAAATCTCTCATGTACGCCATAAATATATGCACCTCTTATGTATCCAAATTACAAAAACTAAAAAGGAAGGTCAATATTTGCTATGACTAAAACACTCACAAACAGAACCCTAACAATTCTTATAAAATAATCACACAAATAAGGAAGAGAAAGGAATCAAATGTCAACACAAAATAATTTCATAAAACCACAAAGAAAACAGAGAAAAGAATATCTAAAACTGGAAAGCAATGACATGACAGTAAAAAAACCACACATGTCAATATTAACACTCAATGTCAATAGATTAAATGTTCCACCTAAAAGACTGATTGAAGAATAGATAAAAAGGCATTGTCTAACTTTATGCTACCTACAATAAATTCATCTTTTCTGCAGACACATACAGACTGTAAGAGGTAGAAAAAATATTCCATGTAAATAGAAACAAAAAATGTGCAGGAGTAACTACACTTATATCAGATAAAACAGTATTTAAATCAAATAAAGTAGAAAACACAAAAGGGTCATTATATGATGATAAAAGAATCAAGAAGAGGATTATATCAATCTTAAATATGTTTGTACCCAACATCAACACACTCACGTTCACAAAGCAAATTTTACTAGACATAAAGAAGGAGATAAATAGAAACAAAATAATAGTGTGGGACAATCTTAAAATTTCAGAATTAAAAAATAATCTTAAAAACCTTATGGAGACAAAAATAGCCTGAATAGACAAAGCGATCCTGCAAAACGAATGAAGCGGCAGGCCACATTATCTGACTTCAAATTATACTACATGGCTATAGCCATCAAACAGCATTGCACTGTTACAAAAATAGGCATGTAGATCAATGGAACAGGATAGAGAACCCAGAAGTAAATCCACATACCAAAAAACAATCGATCTTTTGTTGACAAAGTCAACAAAAATATATGCCAGAGAAGAGACACCATTTTCAATACACAGTACTGGGAATATTGGAGTCATATGTAGAAGAGTAAGACTGGACCCATACCACTCACAATATACAAAAATTAACTCAAAAAGGATTAAAGATCTATATATGTAAGACATGAACCTATACACATTCAACAAGAAAACCAAGGAATAATTATTCTGGACATTGTCTAGGTAAAGAATTTACAACCAAGTCCTCAAAAGCTAATGCAACAAAACCAAAAATAGACAGATGGACTTAAATAAAACTAAAAAGCTTCTTGCACAGCCAAAGGAATAATAAAAAGAGGGAACAGACAACTTACAGACTGGGAGAAAATACTGCACACTACATATCTGACAAAGGGCTTATATCCAGAATCTACAAGAAACTCAACAGGAGGAAAAGCAAACCCATTAAAAAGGGGCAAATGACATAAATAGACATTTTTCAAAAGAAGATATACAAACAGCCAACAAACATATGAAAAACATGCTAAATGTCACTTATCATCACCAAAGTGTGAATGGAAACCACAGAGAGATACCGCCTTACAGCAGTCAGAATGACTATTATTAAAAAGTCAAAAAACAACAGATTTTGGCAAGGAGGCAGAGAAAAGGGAATGCTGTTCCCTTTTTGGGTTGTTTCCCAACCCTGTTAGTGGGAATGTGAATTAGTATAACTACTATACAAAAAAAAATAGAGATTTCTTAAAGAACTAAAAATGGAATACCATGCAATCTGACAATCGTACTACTTCTACCCAAAGGGAAAGAAATAATTTTTATCAAAAAGATGCCAGCACTCGTATGTTTACTGCTGTGCTAGTCATAATAACAAAGACATGGAATCAACTTAAGTGTCCATCATGGAGCACTGGGTAAAAAAGAAAATAGGACACACACACACACACACACACACACACACACACACACACACACCCCTACCTTGGAGTACTATTCAGCTATAAAAATTATTTATGTATTTTATAGAAACATGGATGGAACTTGAGGCCATTATGCTAAATGAAATAAGTCAGAAACAGTAAGTAAACTATAGCACATTTGCCATTATAAGAGGGAGCTACAAAGCTGGTACATAGGGACATACAGAATGAAATAGTAGGCACTGATGACTACAAAAGGCGGGACAGTGGTAAGCACTGGAAAATTACCTATTGGGTACAATGTTCACTGTTCAGGTGATGCTCAAACTTCATACCTGTGCAGTGTATGCATGTAAGAAACATGCACTTATACCCCCTAAATATATAAAAACTACAAAATAATTAAGAAACTCTTTCTTTCTATATTTTCATATATTTTATATGCAGTCTAGAGTAACTACGTACAAGATTTTAGTAGGACATTATCTTGTTCACTTTATAAATGTTTATATTATATTTATAAAATATAATTGCACAATATGTACAAGGTTCCGTGTTAGATTGTGGTGAAAAGGTGATTTAAAAGTTAGAAACTGACACTTCCCTCATTGAGATATAATCTAATGAAGAAGGCAGACATTGAATATGGCATCACAAGTGGAAGGGTAACTAACCCTAATAGGAAGAAGGCAGGCATTGAATAGGGGATCACAAGTGGAACAGCAACTAACCCTAATAGGGAGGCTTAAGGCCTTTCATTATATAGCCTAAATTCTTCATAGATACAAATTTCTTTCTACATGTCATCTAAATTCATATGAGCCATATTAGATGATTTACATTTTCCTGAAAATGTCTAGTTATTTCTTTGCTTATACTTTTACCATCATCAGAAATGCTGCTCCTCTATTTCACTCATTTCAGATCCCACTTATCTTTCAAGACTGATTCGAAAGTCTTCATTTATCCACTAAGTCAGAATTGATTGCTCCATCTCTTATACTCCTACAGCATATCGAATTTCAATTTGTATAGTGACTTACTTATCAGTCACTCCCATTACATGCATCCTATAGGAGAGCAGAAGCTTTGCCTGCCATTACCAGCAAAGCATCTCATGTGAAGCATAAATTTAAATCACGTTTGTTGAGTAGATGAAAAATATAATTTAAAGTTATTTGTTTTTGCCTTGCAGACAAAATAGCAGTTGGCAATTTTTGTTTGTTTGTTTTCTTGTTTCTTAACCCATTGCTATCATGGCTTATGAACAAAAGTAAATCTTCCCATATCGAATTAAAATGAAGAAGTAAAGTCTCAAAATATATTTTTCTACTTTACACATTAATCAAAATTAATCAGAATCAAAAGTGATAGTTATTCTGATTTTGGGGTAATTGTAGGTATGATACTTCTTTAATGAACTTGAATTAAATTTAAATTTATCTACTAATGGATCATATTTGCAACTGAGCTGGGTTTTGCTACTCTGTAACACTTCAGTCACATAGGCTCAGACTTTTAGGATCTTAACTAATGACTCAACATTTTATCATTTTACAAGAAACCCAAGAGCTTTGTCAATCAAACTTCTGTAGTTAAAAATCAATGGAAGGGAATTGCAAATTATGAAGAAGAATGCTAACAGAAAAAACCTTATGCGTTTACAATATGACAATTAATTAGCTAAATCAGCAGCTTAATCTGTTTTATTAAAGGAAATAGTGCAATTTGAAAATCTATTAGTGTAAAAAACATGATAATTCTAGTTTCTGCCATGACCACAGTGGTTTCTAGGTAAAATGATCTTCACAGCCCTTCATTAGGAAGCAGTGATGGACATTTATTTTATGTGCCTTTAATCCCATTTAACTGCAGCTGATTGGGACAGAAAACCTATCTATACACTATTGCGAAGCAAAATCCTCTAAACAAATAGGAAATAACATTTATTTATTTATTTATTTATTTATTTATTTTTGAGATGGAGTTTTGTTCTTGTTACCCAGGCTGGAGTGCAATGGCGCGATCTCAGCTCACCACAACCTCCGCCTCCTGGGTTCAAGCAATTCTTCTGCCTGAGCCTCCCGAGTAGCTGGGACTACAGGTGCGCACCACCATGCCCAGCTAATTTTTGTATTTTTAGTAGAGATAGAGTTTCACCTTGTTGACCAGGGTGGTCTCGATCTCTTGACCTCGTGATCCACCCGCCTCGGCCTCCCTAAGTGCTGGGATTATAGGCATGAGCCACCGCACCTGGGTGGAAATAACATTTATTAACTGTTAATAAATAACATTTAAATGTTAATAAATAACATTTATTATCAGGAGTCTGAAGTGTCAAATTTTAACATGAAAGCTACCTTCAAGACATAGAAAATGGTTGACAAAAAGGAAATCCTTGAGGCACATTAATAGTAAAACAGAAGAATAAAAATCAAAAAACTCATGCTGCTGGATTTTTAAAGCTGCTTTTTTCTTCATTAAAAACTGTCAAGTCTAATATGCATTTAGTTTTCATTTTCTATTTTTAAACTTTTTTTGTCTCGGCATTTTTTTAACTTTTATTTTAGGTTTGGGAGTACACGTGAAAGTTTATTATATAGGTAAACACATGTCACAGGGGTTTGTTCAGCATATTATTTCATCACCCAGATATTAAGTCTAGTATCCAGTAGTACTTTTCTTCTCTTCCTCCTCCCACACTCCCCACTCAAGTAGACACCAGTGTCTGTCATTTCCTTCTTTGTGTTCACAAGTTCTTATCATTTAGCTCCCACTTACAAGTGAGAACATGCAGTATTTGGCTGTTTTTAAAGACAGTCCTGTTGAGGTATAACTTATATGTGGTAAAATTCATTCTTCTTGTGCATACAGCTCTATGAGTTTTGATACATGTATCCCATAGCATATCCACCATCACAATCAGGGCACAGAATATTTCCATCACCACCAGAAATTTTCTTGTTCAATTCCTAGCTCTATTAATCTTCCTGAGAATCCTTGATTCCTATGAAGTCTGGACAAAATGAGTCAAACTCAGACCCAAAAGAGTACTGATACGGTTTAGCTTTGTGTCCACACCCAAATCTCACCTTGAATCGTAATAATCTCCATGTGTCAAGGGCTGGACCAGGGTGAGATAATTGAATCATAAAGTGGTTTCCTCCATACTGTTCTCGTAATAGTAGAGTGACCACTCAAGAGATCTGATAGTTTTATAAGGGATTTTCCTCTATGCTTGGCTCTCATTCTTTCTTGCCTGCCTCCATGTAAGACATGCCTTTGCTCCTCTTTGTCTTCCACCATGATTGTGAGGCTGCCCCAGCCATGTGAAACTGTGAGTTCATTAAGCTTGTTTTTCTTTATAAATTACCCAGTCTCAGGTAAGTCTTTATTAACAGCATGAAAATGAACCAATACAAGTACACATTGTATAATTTAATTTATCAATATTTAATCTACCATTTATTACATTTATCTTTATTCAACAATTCATCTATGGTATTAGAAAACAAGATAGTTTTTACTCCTCGAGGCATGGTATATGGTTAATGAATGGAAGTAAACTTGAGTGGAGCTTATGGGATGTTGATAATATTCGGTTTCTATATGGGTATGAGTTACACAGGAATATTTAGTATATGAGTATTTATTAATGTCTATGATTATGATTTTCTGTATGTGTTATACATTAATGAAAACAATTACCTCTTTCCCAGAAAAAGTTAAAAACGTTACAATGGCCCTGAGTAAAAAACAAAATCCTTTCAACAATTTAAAAGATTGTACATAATTTTTCCTCTTTTTCTTTCTTTACCCATTTTTTCCAGCCATATTGCTGCTCCAAGCACACAATAAATATGCTTCTCCTTCAGGCCTTTGCACTAGCTGTGGTGGTGTCTGAAACACTTTTCTGCAGTTAAGTATAGTGAAGTCCCTCACATTCTTCAAATCTTTGCTCAAATGTAATATCAATAAAATCTATCCTGACCACCTTGTTTTATACATAAAGTGCTCATTACTGCACTACTGAAATGAAGGGAGCCACAGATTGAGCAGAATCATGGGAACTCAGACTTTGTATTTTTAACATAATTTCATTTTTTGTTAGTCATCAAGTGGAGACCTTGAGTAAGCAGTTGTGTTTGCAAATCTAAAGTTCAAGGAACAACAGTCAGAATGCACAAATTTGGGAGTTGTAGGCCTAGAGAAATATTTAAAATACTGGGGTTCATGAAGTTACTAAAGAGTAGTGTATACATAGGAAAAGAAACACTGAGACAAACCAACTTCAAGAGGCTAAGGAGAAAGGGGAAAACTCAATAAAGGAGAATGAAAAGAACAAATAAGTGAAGTAGGATAATATATGGAGAAGGGAGTTTTAAGCTATGCCAGGTCCAAATTAATGTTAGCAGACTATATAATTTGTTACCTAAACACTTTTGAAAGTTAAAACAGTCCCCATATTAGACAATAGTTTTAAAACAGAACTGTCTTGGGAAACCATGATCTATATAAATTAAGTTAGGTGAGGACTTAAAATTGACCATTAGATTTAGCAATGTGAAAGTTATTGTGCAAATGCAAACAAGTGCAACTAGGACAGTTGGGGAAGTCTAGAGGGTTGGAGAGTGTCTACCTCCAAGTTCATGTCTACTTCATTTAGAAATGGGTCTTTCAAAATATGATCAGCCAAGAATCAAGATAAAATTACACTGGATTAGAGTGAGATTTAAATTCTAAGAGAGCATCATTATAGGAAGAGGAGAGGACATAGACATAAACAAACAAACAAAAAGCCATGTGTATTAATCTGTTCTCAAGCTGCTAATAAAGACATGCCTAAGACTGGGTAATTTATAAATAAAGGTGGTTTAATTGACTCACAGTTTCACATAGGTAGGGATGTCTCACAGTCACGGTGGAAGGAGGAGGAGGAGGAAAGTAATTTCTTACATGCTGGCAGGCAAGAGAGAGAGCATGTGCAGGGGAACTTCCCTTTATAAAACCATCAGATCTCATTAGACATATTCACTACCATGAGAATAGCATAGGAAAAAAACCTGCTCCCATGATTCAATTACCTCCTACCAGGTCCCTCCTACAACACATGGGTATTATTACAATTCAAGGTTAAATTTGGGTAGAGACTCAGAGCCAAATCATATCATTCTGCCCCTGGCCCCTCCCAAATCTCAGGTCCTCACATTTTAAAATCAGTCATGCCTTCCCAACATTCCCACAAAGTCTTAACTCATTTCAGCATTAACTCAAAAGTCCACAGTCCAAGGTCTCATTTGAGACAATGCAAGTCCCTTCCACCTATGAACCAATAAAATCAAAAGCAAGGTGGTTACTTTTTAGATACAATAAGGATAGAGGTGTTGGGCAAATATACCCATTCCGAATGGGAGAAATTGGCCAAAACAAAGGGGCTACAGGCCCCATGCAAGTCCAAAATCCAGTGGGGCAGTCAAATCTTAATGCTCCAAAAGGATTTTGTTTGACTCCATGTCTTACATCCAGGTCACACTGCAAGAGGTGGGCTTCAATGGCTTCAGGCAGCTCTGCCCCTGTGGCTTTGCTGTGCACAGCCCGGCTCCCAGCTGCTTTCATGGGCTAGCATTAAGTTTTTGCAGCTTTTCTAGGTGCATGATGCAAGTTGTCAGTGGATCTACCATTCTGAAGTCTGGAGGATGGTGGCTCTCTTCTCAGCTCTACTAGGTAGTACCCCAGTGGGGACTCTGTGTAGGTGCTCCAACCCCACATTTTCCTTCCACACTGCCCTCCAGAGGTTCTCTATGAGGGTCCTGCCCTTACAGAAAATGTCTGCCTGGACATCCAGGAATTTCTATACATCCTCTGAAATCTAGGTGGAGGTTCCCAAACCTCAATTTTTTACTTCTGTGCACCAACAAGCTCAACACCATGTAGAAGTTGCCCATGTTTGGGACTTGCACCCACTGAAGCCACGGCGCAAGTTGTACCTTGACCGCTTTTAGCCACAACTGGGACGCAGGGCACCAAGACCTGAGACTGCACAAAGCAGTAAGGCCTCAGGTCCAGTCCAGGAAACCTTATTTTCCTCCTGGACTTCTGAGCCTGTGATGGGAAGGGCTGCTCCAAAGACCTCTGACATGCCCTAGAGACATTTTCTCAATTGTCTTTGATGATTAACATTTCCTTACTCATTACTTGTGCAAACTTTTGCAGCTGGCTTGAAAATGAATTTAAATTTTCTACGGCATTGTCAGGCTGCAAATTTTCTGAACTTTAGTGCTCTGCTTCGCTTTTAAACATAAGTTCCAATTCCAAACCATATCTTTGTGAATGAATAAAACTGAATGCATTTAACAGTACCCAAGTTATATCTTGAATGCTTTGCTGCTTAGAAATTTCTTCCACCAGAAATTTCTAAATCATATCTCTCAAGTTCAAAGTCCAACAGATCTCTAGGGCAGGGGCACAATGCCATCAGTCTCTTTGCTAAAACATAGCAGGAGTCAATTTTACTCTAGTTTCCAAGTTCCTTATCTCCATCTGAGATGAGTAGCATTTGGCCAAAGCCATTCAAGCTCTGAGGAAGTTCCAAACTTTTCCACATTTTCCAGTGTTTTCTGAGCCCTCCAAACTGTTTCAAACTCTGCCTGTTACCCAGTTCCAAAGCTGCTTCTACATTTTTGGGTATCTTTACAGCAGTGCCCCACTACCAGTGCCAATTTACTGTATTAGTCCATTCTCACACTGCTAATACAGACATACCAGAGACTTAGTAATTTATAAAGTATAGACGTTCAATTGACTCACAGTTCCACATGGCTGGCAAGGCCTCACAATCATGGTAGAAGGTGAAGAAGAAGCAAAGTCATGTCATACTTAGTGGTGGTAGGCAAGAGAGACAGCATATGCAGGAGAACTGCCCTTTATGAAACCATCAGATTTCATGAGACTTATTCATTATCACAAGAATAGCGCAGGAAAAACCCGCCTTCACGATTCCATTACCTCCCACTGGGTCTCTCCCCTGATATATGAGTATTATTACAATTCAAAGTGAGAATTGGGTGGTGACCCAGAGACAAAGCCTATCACCATATAATGATGAAGGCAGAGACTGGAGTTATGCTGCCACAAATCAAGTTAAAGCTGCGGTCACCAAAAACCTGGAAGAAGTAAGGAAGGATTCTCTCTTAGAGCCTTCAAAGGAAGCATGGCCCTGCTGATGCTTTAATTTCAGACTTCCAGACTCAAGAACTGTGAAAGAATACATTTCTATTGTTTTAAGCTACTCAGCATTTTAATACTTTGTTATGGTAGTCCTAGGAAGCTAATACAAAAAGCACACTGGAAAAAGGCTTAATAGAGAATAAGAGGAGACAAATTAAAGTCGGGTAGTATAAAAGAATGCTACTCAAATTGCATTGTAAAAAAAGCTGGAGGACAAGCTTTTTAATTTTCTGATCTGTTGCAGAACAATGTTTCTGTAAACTACAATAAAAAATGAATTACTAGGAAACAAATGAAATTAAAAACAAATGTATAGAAAATAAAAGCCCCATTTTTACTTGATTCAACTGAAGTATAAAATTATCCCACAAATAGTTGTAATAATTATTTTAAATGCTTACTCTCAATTGTTGTTCTCTTCATAGAATGGTGCTCACATTTTAAGAACTGGAACCAGTTTACAGGCCACACATTGAATATATCACTGCTCCAGACAATGCTTTTAAGGGGATCTTAGAGAAAATCAAGTTCAATTCTTCAATTTAATAGCTGAAAATTACATTATTAGAATTTTTCATTTATATATGTTCCTAGAAATTTTGGAGATAATTACATATGACCTTAATATGTATGACTGGGGTGGGAAGAGGTGGTCTTTGACCAAAATAGGGTCACATGCAGCAAATGTGCAGTGGGTAATTTTGGTCTTCTGCTCAGTTGCTCTTAGATATCTCTAGCTATTTCTTAGCTATTTCTTTGAGCCTTGCCTTCAGCTTCAATATAAATTTGTTTCTAAAGACCTTTAATACAACTCTTCTTTATATGATACTGTCCTTTGATTATAGGAACCATTTTTTTTTTTTTCCAAAAAGGACTTGGAAATTTACTTTGTTTTAGTTCACAGGCTCAAAAGTATGAAAGCTTAGCTCAGTTGCTTCCAGTAGGACTATAATCTGTGGCACAATTTATACTCCAGGCCGTTCCCTGGGAAGAGACTGAGACTGGGAGTTAGAAACCTGACACTGATTTGGCATTTTTGCCCTTCTTGCAGAGCTTTATCTATTTACTTTGTGGTTTGTCATGGAAGTGTTTTGACAATAAGCACATGAATCTTTGTGTCTGTGTCTGATTTCGAGGAATCTGATTAAAGGCAAAATATAGCCACTTGTACTAAGAAAATGATTCACAAAGTGGTTTTCTATTACTAATGTATTGTGGTATTTATTTATTAGAATAAAAAAGCTACTATGACCTGATTGCAGGGCTAATAGAGAAAAAGTTTCACCAAACCTTGAATCTTTTCTATAAAATTTGAAATGCATAGTTTTCTTAAATAAATACAGCAAACACTAATCTTAAAGGAAAGATGGATAAGTTGTACTTCATTAAATTTGAAATTCATTAAAATTTTTTTTAAAAAAGAATGCAAGAGAAGTTTTATTTATTAATATACTTCAGGAGTGTTATATAAGGTAAAATTTCTCTCAGGAGTAAAAGTCTTAATTTTAGAAGTATAATATGGTCTATAATGAATATATTTTCATTTTTTTGCTGTGCTGTAGATATTTTAATTGGCATTTCACTGTTTTATAGTCTAGCTAGCAGTGTTATATACAAATACTTGCATTTCATAATAGGCATATGTAAATCATTTACATACCATAAATTTAATAATGTGTATGTATTACAGAAATACAATCAAATATAGCTTAAATATGTGTTGGGGTGAGGGAGGAATAATAAAGTACTCTTGCCCTTGGATTTTTACCAAGTAGATTCCAGTAAAGTATTGAGAAAAATTGAGTGAAATTTACTTGATCTGTAACAGTTTACCTTCTATGTAATATGCTCAAGGTGAATTGTCTTATTCTTTTCACTTAATGTAGCCTTAATAACATGAATTATTTCGTCTCCTTCTTAAATATGCTTATTTAGAAGCAAAAAGGTTATACACTGCTGTACTGATGGCTAATCTATGGCTCTAGACTATTGTAAAAGATTCAGATGCGAACTCAAATTATCAAAACCTGCCATGTTGATGTTGTATTTCATTATAAATTAAAGCTTTGTCCAAATGTACCAGACATTAAAGATGTTCTTAGATGCATCTCTTTAAGAAAAAATTCAGTTATTGAAAGAGATATTTAAGGTTATAATACATTATTACATCTATCTCCATTACCTCCTCATGAATGTTCTGTCAGTCTCCCCTATTTTGGCACCTGTCACATGCCTTTTGAAGAAACCCCTATCACCTAGGCCCTAAGGTCAGATGCAGACTGTTTCTTGCATACTGTGGTAGCTTTTAAGTGAAAATATTTACTGAATATTTTCATCTTTATCTACTGCAAAAGTGAGTTTGAATGACATAAAGTGATGTGTACTGAAAAAAGACAAAAAAAATTTGATAAAAAATGTTATAACATATGTAAAACCATTTTTCACTGCTCTGTGGAATTTTTATGGGAAATTCTCATGACTGTGCTTAGTTGATGATGTTAGGGCTGGAAGGAACCTCTAAAAAGCAATTTAAACAGATCCCTTTGCTTTAGGTCATACAGATTCTAAGAGAGATCACAGCCATATTCTTTGCAGGCTATGGAAAGACAATTGAACAGGGGGAAAAAAAGCAATTGTGTGATAAGTTAGTACAAAATGCATTGGCATAATGTTAGTAAATATTATCTTGAAAGAATAAAAATATTTTGTATGAACTGAATTTGATTCTGCCAGTTAGGTTATAAAATGTGCAAGCATTTCATCAATAATATTATAGCCAAGACATGGAGGGAAAAAAAAAATCCCAATTTTTATGAACTCACCATCATTTGCTTCCCAACCTTTACTTGACACAAGAGAAATGAACAGTTAATGGGAA
The DNA here is from genome assembly GCF_001604975.1 of Cebus imitator. Lineage (NCBI taxonomy): Eukaryota > Metazoa > Chordata > Mammalia > Primates > Cebidae > Cebus > Cebus imitator. The sequence goes on along the minus strand of NW_016107430.1, from coordinate 367,183 downwards.
TATCAAAGTTAAAAATCTAGAAATCTGGCATGTAGATATTCTGAAATAATCAGGTTGATTTTCATATGCATAGATTGTGTAGAGAGTTAGAAATACTGTTAAGTAAAACTTAACCCTACAATTTGTGTAAACACCTTGACAAAAAGGTCATAAGTGGATCTGAGCTCTCAAAAATGGCAAAGATTGTCAAATGTCACAGTTACATTGAAGAACATGAGTGACAGTTCTGTTGTTACTGCTGGCATTATTTGCCCCTGCCTTTGTTTTATACTGAAATAATCAAACAAATGAAAAGACTCAAACTGTTAGTATTCATCTCAGCTCCCTCATCTCTGCAGACCCTCATCAGTGTAAAGAAAAGGAATGGCATTCTGCCAAGCCTGAGGAGCATTTCTTTGGCCATTTTCATTGAGTTGCCATAGCCTTTTGGTTTACTCTAACTGTTCTTGCAACTCTTGTAACTTGTTTGTTTGACATCAGTTGCAGGTGTACATTCTGAGAAATCACTGCTAAGCTAGATAAGTTGATGCCCAGACATTCCCAGGTATTTTATCAAAATTAGCCTTGAGGCAGCTTTGGGCCTCTGTGTATGCCTTTATCAATGGGACTTTGATAATAAATTTGGTCTAAGGACCAAAATTACAATTTTCTTTTTTCTTTCCCAGAACTGTAAAATCACACCTATTTATTGAGAAACTAACACTAGGTGAGGAAGACATCTTTCTATCTGAGCCAGGAAGCGTAGTGTCTGTCTGACATGTCTTAAGGTAAGTGTGGTAATTTTTCCACTTCCTGAAAGAAAGCAAAACTCTTTTAAAGTTGAGAAAATTTATCAAGCAATTTTTTAAAAACCAAGTCTTATGTGTACAAATAACTCAAAAGAAAAATGCCAAAACTAAGCACAACTACCTTGATAATAAGTCTCTTTTTATTTTATTTTATTTTATTATTATTTTGAGATGGAGTCTTGCTCTGTCACCCAAGCTGGAATGCAGCAGCACTATCCCAGCTCCCTGCAACCTCCGCCTCCCAGGTTCAAGCAATTCTCAGCTTCCCAAAGTGCTAGGATTACAGGCATAAGCCACTGTGCCAAGCCTAAATCTCTTTATAAAAATGGTGGTAGTGATGGAGAGGAATGGTTTATTAGAGAATCTTCCACACAGCAACAGGGCAAGTCATATGATGAAAGATATTAATCTACATTACTACAAAGATACTAATCTGCCTCAATGCCACAGAGCAGTGAGTCACTCAGAAGTCTGCATGTTCTTGAGAAAAATGAGATTAGCTCTGGCTACTTGTGTTGAGAGACCCTTCCAAAGTTGGTTTAGTTTTCCAAGCAAGTGTATGCCTTTCCCTTCTAGATTTAACCTACTGCCTTTGATGTTTTTATTTTTATGTTAATAGAAAAGAGGTACAGCCCATTAACAGATCCAATGTATGTTTTAAAGTGTGGGATGAAAACATAAGGTAAAAAGACCCTAATTCAGTGTCTCAGTTGCACTAGTTTTGGATTTGAATGTAGATTTCTATATCAATTATACTGTTAATCTTTGATATGTGCTGCATTCATTTTTCGTAATTTGTTCCTATATGCTCATTGTATTAGTCAGGGTTCTCTAGAGGGAGAGAACTAATGGAATATATATATGTAAAGGGGAGCTTATTAAGTGTTAAGTCACACAATCACAAGGTCCCACCATAGGCCATCTGCAGGCTGAGGAGCAAAGAGAGCCAGTACAAGTTCCAAAACTGACGAACTTGGAGTCTGATGTTCAAGGGCAGGAAGCAACCAGCATGGGAGAAGATGTAGGCTGGGAGGCTAGGCCAGTCTCTCATTTCACATTTTTCTGCCTGCTTATATTCTAGATGCTCTGGTTGCTGATTTGATTGTGACCACCCAGATTAAGGGTGAGTCTGGCTTTCTCAGCCTACTTATTCAAATGTGAATCTCCTTTGGCAACACCCTCACAGACACACCCAGGATCAATACTTTGCATCCTTCAGTCCAATCAAGTTGTCACTAAGTATTAACCATCACACTCATTTTCTCTCTTTTTCTAGGCTTTGTGGTTTCAACTTGGTGAAATATAGAAACTGCAATACTGTAATATTAAAACTATTTTTAACATATGCTTCTTATGGAAGCAAGGTATGGGCCAGTGCTGTGGTTAGTGAGAGCTTACCTTTTTCCCTAAGAATATTTTACTGTGACTTTTACTTAAATCCATGTAATGAAAGATTTTGGTGTATGCAACACTCTGTGGTATTTCAAACAAAGCTATTTTAACATTCATAAGGCTTTAAGATGAACACTTAGAAGGTCATATCAAAATAAACCAAAATATATGCGATACTTTTAGTGGGACTGACTAGTAAGGAAATGGGAAAGATCCAGAACTGAGACTAAAGAAAATTAGCTATACTGGCCTTGGTGCTGAAGAAAAAACATTCAGTAACACAAATTAAGATGAGATCGTCCACGTTCAGGGTGGTATGGCCACAGACCAAAAACACAAATTAAGATATTCAGAGGGCAAATTTATGTTTCATTTGAAGCAATATTGGTATTTAATATTATTGGCTGGATGAATTTGTAGTGTCCAGACAGATGGAATTTGAAGTAAAAACAGTGGCAATGTCTTTGTTCACTTGTTTCCTCCTCTTTCACTCTGGTTAGTAGCCTAGTAAACACGTTACTATTGAGATGAGGCTTGTTACAAGTTACACAGGATTGACAAGACCTAGGCAGCTTTTAATTTTCAAATTTTATTTGAGTTTCGTGCACCAGTAATTGTGTTTTTTGTCATTAAAAGTAATGGCAAAACTGCAATTAGTTTTGCACCAATCTAATAGGTTAAGAATCAAGTCAGAGATTCTTATGTCTCTATTGCACTGTTGTCTGAAAGACAAACAGTGAGAGAGTGGCACTTAAGTTCTTTGGCAGAGACAGCTGTCTCAGGCTCAGGTGGACTATTTACATAAAGCTGTTAGTAGTAATTATAAGATAAGGGATACATTTGAGTAAATTGATAGGCAAAGCTAATAGAAGAAATGGGAGAAAAGTATCACGGGATAAAATCAAGGTACAAACTTATGGTAAAGTGACAGACAGATCAAGTGGTAAGAATATTTTGAGCAGATTGAAAAACCAGGTGTAGAGGGGACTAAAAATAGCTCATGATATATAGCATCACAAAATGGGAAACATAGTTTGAGGTAGACTGGTGTAAAGACTCATTCCTGGACTGAAGATGAACCTGGGTAGTAATGAAGAAAAAATTTGACTGCTATTCTATGAGTAAAATATGAAATCTAGTACTACAGTCTACAAAGTACTACTACTGCTATTCTATGAGTGGAAATGAAATCTAGTACTACAATCTACTGTTAGAAGTCAAGGGAAAATGATTTTTGGTGAACAGGTAGAAGTCAGAATTTACACAAGGAATAACGAATGGAGTCTTTTCCAAGGTTATTTCCAGCCCTCTCCAGCTTGGATGTGCATGGAGATCAAAACAGGGCTAAAGTCAGAGGCTTGAGGGGTGTATGTCATCAGCAGATAAGACTGAGAATTACATAAATAACCAAATATTAGCCAGGTACTTTCCCACACAGATCTTGCAGTTTAAAATAATCCACTAAGCTATGTTTTACTGAAACCATCTCCCGCTTCACCCATATCAAATTCACAAGCTGTTCCAATCAATTTCTCTCCTGAAACATGACAGAATGCTGCCCACTGTCTTCAGCTATACTCCTACCATACTACAATATTCTGACCTTGACTTTGATAGTTGTTTCCTAAACAGTTTATTGCTTTCATTCTTGTTAAGAACCTCATCCACACCAAACCATTTTCCTCACAAGAGTCAGAAATATTTACTGTATATCAATCCAGCTATATCACTTCTTGTATAAAATTTTCCTATTGGTTTGTTCTGCATGCAGCAAAAAAACCAAGGGTCTTATTCTGGTACATTACATGCTACCTGTCCTAGCATCTGCCTCCCTCCCCAATCCTATTACCACCATTCTCTTTCTGGCTTACCATGCTTTAGCCAAATGACACTTCCTATTTCTACAAAAGGCCAAAGGTCCATCCACATGGAGTTTTCTTCCTCCAGCTCTTAGCATGGCTCACCCATTTACCTTTAGGTTTCAGCTCAAATGAAAACTCCCATGGACCCCTCAACCTTCTTCCAGTTTAGTTATTCTCTATCACATCAAGCTAGTATTTCATGCATGTATCACAATCGAATGCATTTATTTATCTGTTTGCTCTGTTTTTTATCACTACACTATAATGCCAGTATTATCTCTCATCTTACTACTCTCCATTTTCCAGAGTAAAAAAAGGAATGAATAAAATGAATGAATGAAAAGATTACCAATCTCACTTTGCTTAAATAAGGTGATTTATCTTGACATTTGTTCATTCTTAAGTTTCCACTATTTTATGCAAGCAGCTAATCTAGTTTGACATCTTCATCTTGGATCCAAATGTGGTATGAATTAATGCCTACCAAATGGTAATAACAGATACCACATTTATAGTTAATGCTATATGTCAGGCATTGCCTATTCACTTTATACATACTAATTATTTAATTATCATTGCAACCTTTTAAGATGGGTGCCACTATTATCTCAATATTGTAGATGAGATATTTGAAACATACCTAGGTTAATGTAGGTGGTGTCACAATTAGTGTTCAAATCTAGGAAATTTTGCTTCATAGTATATATAATTTTTGGATTGAATGTCTCTTTTTAAACAGAAAATTCAAAGAAATTGCATTTACTAAACTATTTACATATAAATTATTTAAGAAAATCCAGATTTCATGGAAGGAGTAACAAATAGATTCTGGGTATGTATATGAGATGCAATGATTTTTTTTTTTTTTTTTAGTATTTGTGAAAGGTACACTCAGGTTTCACTTTTGTGATACTTAGAGTCACTTGACAGTTTTAATAAAAATATGGTTTTGTGTCAAGCAATGGGATGTAGTTTATTTTCCTCTTCTGAAATTACAGTACTATAGATAGAGTAAAATAAAAAGAGGTGGGAAAAGGCAAGGTTCTGCAGAGGACCATAAATACAAATATATGTCATGTTTGTAGAAGGGACCAAATCTCTTTTAATGTCCAGTGATATTACAGATTCTCATGGGATCACTAATATCAAGGTTATTTGCAGGAGTTTGAGGTCATCAGTTCAGCAATAATGCACATCATTATAATGAAAAGCTGAGAAGAACAAAAGGATAGATAGGAGCACACAGGCCCATTTTTGGTCTTTATTTTACTATGTTTAGACTTTTAAGTCTGTAACATTATAAAAAGCAGTTTGAGATGAAGCCTCAGATTCAACCATGAACTACACAGTTGTTGAAGCCTGAGAAATAAAGGAGCTAAAAAATGACACAGAATCTGTTGATTATTTTTTTAAACCCTGAAAGTGTAATTGACTCATATATACTTCCTTTTCCTCCAAGGAAGGGAAAATGAGGTTGATATGGTAGGGTATCAGTTAAATTGCCAGGATGGGTAGTGGGTTCAGAGTGGCAAGAAATCTAATCTAAGAGCTGAAGGAAGAATCCAAGTTGATCTGTGTAGAAGAAGAATGAGGTCTATATATCAGGGAGATGATGTACACATAAGGTTTGAGTAATATAGTAGGGGTATCTACAATCAATACTACAAGGAGGTTTACCAGCTATCCAGCTTTACAAGCAGGAGTAAAAAGTTACCAAATGTTTCTAACAGGTCTGGTGTACAGTATCCTTTCCCCTCAGCCTTTTTAGGTGCTTAATAATTTCTGTTTTCTTAGCCAGGAATAGAACCATTTAATTACAAAGTACAGTGTGATTTTCTTAGAAGACTTTTAATAATAAATAGATTAGATAGATAGATAGGTAGATAGATAATAGTAGGTAGATGATAGATAGATAGATAGATAGATAGACAGACAGATAGATGATAGATTATTCAACTATCTTCTGTTAAGTACAAAGCTGTTCATCTTTGACACTGGTAAGGTACTATGGACCCAAGTAGTATCTGTGATACTAAGCTGCAGGGAATCTCAGAATGGTTTCCAGTGGGTATTGACAAATGTCCTAGACCACTTCAGGTTTCCAAAAGAAGAAAATATATAGAATTATTAAGTTTACCCTGATAACAAAAGAAAAAAATGAAGTGGGAGCAAAGTTCCCATTTCCATTTTCCATTTCTGATAATGCCACTATAAAAGACTTCAGGGTATGAGTTGTTGCAGTAATGGTCAATGGCAATAGAATAAAGAAGACATTGGGTGAATGCTGCAATGAAGAAATTGTATCTCATGTAATTCATCACTGAAACATACTCCTTCACTGCCTCACTATCCTGGCTCCAGCTTCATTACTCTAACCTACTGCTGGCCTAGTGAGCTGGTAGCACACACTGCGCTAGGAAGTGGCAGAGGTGAGAACTGCAATTTTGATAATAAAATCATGAGTTTTCAGATAAATACCACTGGGTTTAAAATGAAAGGAGTCAACCACCCAGATGTTGTTTAAATTTTTTAAACACCAAGAAATTTTCAAATATCTGGATAGCAGAGCAGATATTTTTTAATGTCAAGAAATCATTGATTTTTAATAGGGTTAATGGAAGAGAGACATGTAATAAGAAAAAGGATGTCTTGGCCTCTGAAAGTTCTGCCTGGTGAACTGGAATAATGGGAATGCCTGATACTCTATGGATGTGATAAAATAATTTAATTGACTTAATTAACCAGAGCCACTCAAGTTTCTTTATTGACTTTGGTAGGTTCCATTTGCAATGATTTAACAAGAGGACTAGGACCTTCAGGAGGAGGCCGTGACCTATTTTCAAAAACAACATTGGTTCACCCTAACAATATGGTAAATGAAGACGACAGCAGTGTCATGGACAGTGAGGATACTAACAGTGAAAACTCCATTAGGTTGTTAGGTAGACTAAATTTGTTACTGCATATAAAACATTTAGAACAGATCATAATTGTATGTATTAACTATCAGAATTATTTTATTCTCACAACTCAAATATTTGTACAAAATTAGGCCTAAAATCCTTATTAGCAATTTATTACATTTTTGTGAAGACTGTGAGTGTCTGGACAAGGGGAAAGGCAAGTCATTCAAGAAACTTAGTTATTTACATAATGGCAACACATAACACAAACAAAAATAGGTGATTGAAAATCTTGCATAGTATACAACTTATGAGACGTATCAAGATTTATTTATTTCCATAAATTTCTGAAAGCAAGACAATGGATAAATATGCAAAGGAAGCATGAAAAACTCAGAACATTTTAATTTATAGCATCTTTCTCAAGGAGATTTCTCAATTTGTCCCCTGTTGCAAACTAGTCTTGATATCTGTTCAGGGAAAAATAAGTTCATAATATTTTGAATTGATTGATCAAAGACATGCAGAAGCTAGCTAGAGACTCTGGAGTTTTATATTCCAAATGTTTTAGAACTGAAGAACAATGTTTTATCCTCCAAATGTCTCTTTCTAAGCCCAGGAGCACTGAAAACATAGTAGTAAGATGCAGGCCAATGCCGCCAACATTCACACCCCAAGTCACTTTACCAATATCTTGAAAATAGTTTTAAGAACAATGAGATTTGGACTAAAAAGTTATAACCTCAAATTTTACCTCTGGAACTTTAATAAAACATATAAAGATTATGTCCTGTCCATACATTGAATTACAATAAAGAGAGGCACCAGGTCATCCAGTACTTGTCACAATGTGATCCTTGAATTGCCATTGATCGACAAACTGTTATAGAGCTGGGACTGGATAATTACAGAAATTAAGACAGCACAAAGAAACCTGTATAGCAATCTAACACTACCATGACATCTAAGTGTGTGATCATCTTCCTTGTAATTTCCTTTTATTTTATTTTGTCATCGTATTGGCTAATAATTGATTTGAAAATTTAAAAAAAGTTTCAGTAGTGGAAATATAATAAAAGGAGACTGGAAATTATAGGTGAAGAGCATGGAAGGGGCTCAGGTAAGTCTCTGAGTGCTAGCTAGGATCCATAATTCATTTTAGGAGAAGGTATGGGATGACCATGAGAAAGTGGGGTTCCTTAATATCCAGACATGGTGTACTCACAGTTCTTCCTTGCTGTAACATTTATGCTGAATTATGGAAATATTGGCACTATTATGGACCCTTTAAATGCTCCTTCCATCCTAAGCATTAATAGTTTTATATTTGACACTGACTGGTGCTGGAGATTTAAAGAACACTAGCTTCCTTTGCTAATGACAATAGAACCCTTGTTTTCCTGGTTTCCTGTCATCCCTTTGTTGGTTTAGTCTGTGAACTCAAGTGGCTGTCAAAGTAATTCAGCAAAATGACATATAGCATTGACTATGTAGATTGACCACTCAGTCAATGTCTTGCATTTTCTTTGTTTTTTTGCTTTTCTTCAATTTATTTATTTTTTTGAGAGCTCTAGATCTATTTTCCACATTTTTCTTTTTTTTCAATTATTTTCTTTTTTTTTTATTATTGTACTTTAAGTTCTGGGGTACATGGGCAGAACGTGCAAGTTTGTTACATAGGTATACATGTGCCATATTGGTTTGCTGAAATATAACATTGAATGAATATATATGCTTCCTAAATGTATGATTGAATAACACTTCAGCAATGAATAGTAATAGTTGAGACAGAGAAGGTGAAGTTTGTTCATGAAGGCAAAGTTCAGAGATAAAATAAATGTTTATTCTTGAGGACACTTAGGAATAACATATTTACAAGACAAAATGGTCCCAAGGAAAGTAAAAGTGACAATAAAGATTTTATTTCTGGTTGATTACCAAGTGCCCTCAAGAAGGACACTGTTAGTAGGATACCTTTCTCAACAATCTATTCCCTTGCTACTATTAACTTTAATTTGTAAACTGCATCATGATTTTACACCAGAATTCATAAAACCCTCTCTAAATCTCCACCATAAAACACTGCACAAAATCCCTTATCTTGTCAACATGATTACTGAGGTAGAATCCTGTGATTTTTACTCTTGGGTCTTTCACAGGGTAAGTTAAGTGAACTGATAAAGTAAAATAGCATTTGTAGTAAAGTCTCCTATTTCCAATGTTCGCTTGTATGAAACAACTAGTTAAAATGTATCACATGATATTTACAAGAAAGATTAGTGGATCTATCCAAACATTTGTATTGAAAACACACTTTTGTGCCAATTGTTTCTTGGTTAAAAATGACTAGGTGGTATAAAATAAGCATATGCACTTTTTGACAGTTCCAACTATAACTTTTTTTGTGAAATGCATGACTACACATTATTAACTGTCCCTATATTTTATTGTCTTGAGCCACAATAGTAGATAATCAGTTTTCCCTGTAATGAGCAAAGGTACTAATCAATAATTAGCTACCTGCATACAAAGTGAGCAATCTTCAAAATTATTTCCATGTACTTGAACACTGAGACCCAGAGGCAAATATTGCATTGTGTCTATTGTTGAAAGATGCTCATAAAAACAGAAAGGTAAGATATATTTTCATTTTATTGTTCTTTAGTTATTATATTTAACATCAGTTTACCAGTTTCGAAGTTCATTGAATTGTTTTAGAGTATGTACAGTGTATAAATTGGGAGATGGGAAATCTATTTTAGTAAAATCTATTTTCTTGTAAATAACTACCCTTGGTGATGACACTCTTCGTTTATGTGTTAGGATAACTCAAACAAAAATAGTTTTCAAAAAGTTGATCAAACGTCTTCTCCCTTAGACTAAATGGGAGAACTTTTACAATTCAAGTACATCTGTAAAATTTAAAGAAAGACCAAAGTAGAGTTGTTAATTTAATAAGAGTCACACACAGCTTTTTACAAACTTTGTTTCTACCTTGTCATTTTAAGCATTTTGATGTCAGTAAACAGATGTGTAAATACAGAATTTGAAGAATAAATTTCAGGCCAAAATAAAACAGTTATTTCATATTATGAATATTTTCTTAATTTCCTCACAAATTTTAGCTTACAGATGTTCAAACCTACTGAAAAGTTAAAAGAATTATAAAATGAAGACTTGTAACATGGCATTTCACCTATATTCACTAATAATTAATGTTTTATAATATTTGTGTTCTATCTCTCCCTCCACACACACACACACACACACACACCAATTTAGATATAAACAGATATAAATATATGATTTATAAATAGTTTACACAGTTTGCTTTTGCTGAGTCATTTGAAAGTAACTTTTAGATAATATGACAATTTCATCCTTGGATAATTCAGAATCATATTCTAAAGATATAGTCATTCTCCTGTACAACCAGAATACAGTAAGAAAATGAATTTAACATATCACCATGTAACACAGAGTACATATTAAATATCCTAGATTGTCCCAAAAATGTCTTTTAAAAATGGTGTGTGTGTGTGTGTGTGTGTGTGTGTGTGTGAATTTGTTTGCTTGCTTTGTTATGTTTTATAATTAGGATTCAATCAATATTTCCCTGTGAGCAGGAGAGTCCCTGGTTCAGCATTGCACATAATGCAATATCCTATATACGTTTGATAACTTGTGTTTTCAAACACAGTATCATATTTATGACCAAAACAAATGACTAAGTAAAGAATAACACAAAGTTAATTCACTTTTCTATTTGGCAAATATTTACTGAGGGCTTATTATGTGCCATATACTGTTCTAGGTTTGAGGATACGGTGATGAACAATATAGAAAATCCCTTGTCCTCATGGACCTTGGGTTTGGGTGAAGATAGATATTTAGAGAAATAGTCACCTAAATACATAAAAATACATTTAGATAATAAGGACTGTAAGTGAATAAAGCTGGATAATATAACAAAACATAGTTTTGCTCTCTGATTCTAGTTAACAGGTTGAGAAAGAGTTACTTTGAGAAAGTGTTACTGATGGGAGACAGTCAGCCATTTAAAGTGCTGGGAGAAGAGTCTTTTAAACAGAGAGAACAGTTAGTACCAAGCCCTAAGGCATAAATGTTCTTAACAAATGTGTTAACAAAGGTATTATGTTTATATGAAATAATCTTTTGGGCAGTCCTGTTAGAGATGTTTCATTATCCGAAGTTTACATCATGATGTGGCTTCCTCCAGAGTTCCAAAATTTTTTCTCAACAAGTTTATTACTTCAAGGCTTACTAACCAATACCGTTGAGTTTTATTTTTGTCTGTACTGCTTATTAACTTTTTTTTTTTTGCCAAGTTTTGCCAAGTGGCATGACTGCATAGACTTAATTCCTTATACATAATTATGAACCTAGGTAATTATTATAAGAACTGTTAAAATAACAAAAGAGACATGAATAGGTCTCTTAAGAGAATAAAACCTAACAGTGCTTATAAAGTCCTTACCAGTGTGCCTGGTTGGGGTTGTGAAACTCATACTTACCTGTATATTGAATTTCCCCTTCTTAAACAAATGTTCAATTCAATGCAGGCATTTTTTAAATTTTATTTTACTTTAAGTTCTGGGATACATGTGCAGAACGTGCAGGTTTGTTACATAGGTATACACGTGCCCATGGTGATTTGCAGCGCCTATCAACCAGTCATCTAGGTTTTAAGCTCTCAATACATTAGGTATTTGTCCTAATGCTCTCATTTTAGAGAGTTGCAATGTTATGACAATATTGAAAGAATAATCCTCATTATTTCACTTGAAACTACCTTTTAAACAGAACAAAACTGATGATTTATTTTGTATAAATACATGGAATTTCTAAATGTATAAAGAAAGATGTTGATATGAAAGTCATAAATTCTTGTAAAATTTTTATGTGGAAATTCTATGCTAAAACAATCAAATCTGGAAAAATTAGTGGTTATTTCTAGAATATTTCTTTACACTAATATTAGAAAGAAACATCTTCCACTTAAAGAGTCTTTGGAGTGATCTGTGATGGAATTACCTAAATGAAATCGTTCAAATCCAAAAGTATAATGGTAATAGTGTGTAAGAGTAAAAAGAGGCCTGGCTTCCTGGCTTTTAGTCCTGATTCTACTATATTCCTCACTGTCTGACCCTGGGGTTCAACTGATGTCCAGTGTGAAAATGAAAAGTCATCTACCTCTCTTAATGCGTTTTGTCATTGGTCAAACATCAAGGTTAATCTAAGCAAAGATCAGAGGTGAATGGCCCAAGCACCAAATTGGGTCGGGATATGTGTTTGTTATGTCTATGTGTTTTTAAAGTTTTAAAAGCAAGCAACTTAAAATTGGCATATTTCACAAGAATATCTGCCTGGTCTTGAAAAATGGAATTAACTAACAGATTCAGGTCTGCATTTCTATTCACCAACAATCTGCTGGAACTAAGTAGCTGCTCCCTTTTCTAAGATAGGGATTCTGTACTCCAGTTTCCATCACTCACAAAACATATGCAATGCACTTTCTACTGCCACCCCACTTGAGTCAATTATGTTACCTGCCACACCCTACCAGAATTTGAAACTGTGGACCTTAACCTAAAGTATTTCTCAGTTTTTTCTCAATTATGATACACAGATTTTGGGAATGTGAATGAAAAAATGCTAACCTTTGTGTAATTGAAAGATCAAACTATCAAGGCATACGAAAGATGATTTTCATTTTGAATCTATGATTTTAATAACATGTATTGAGTATTTATGTATGTATTTAATAGCATGCATTGAGTATATTATCTACAGCTAGAAACTTTGTTAAGCCTTTTACATGCAACATCTTATCTGGTTTACAAATGAACATCCTTTACTTCGGACCTGAAGAATCAGGCTTTAAGAGGTAAATAACTTGTCAAGGTCATACCAGCTAGTAAGAGTACAATTAGCACTAGGATTCTGGTGTCTCTCAGTCTACTATAGAAATTGGGTTCATTTTCACTATGATATAGTGTTGCCCATTTGCTACACATGAAATTTTGAAAAACTTTATTATACTCTCGGTAATTCTGTTTCCTCACTTTTAGTTGGGATTAATATTATTTACCTTACAGGTTCTTTATGATAATTAAATGAAAATACACGGAAATATCTAAATACAGAAATTGGCATATAATAGGAACTCAACAAGTATCTGTACCTATTTCTAGCCTAAGCACTTACATAGTATTCATGTTATATAGAACTCCTTTGGATTGCAAAGCAGCTAATTACTGCATAAAATTTGTTTTACATTTCCACTGCCATTAGACCAAAGAATTATTTACAGACATTAGAAAGATAATATCAGGGGATCTGTCTAGAATAGAATGAATATACACATTGCTATCAAGTGTCCCCTGTGAGGAAGAAGTTGTTTTGAATAGGCACCAGGTGGACAAACAGCATGTTTAAATCTGTCATTGAACCTCAAACTTTATCAAACTGGAAACCAGAGTCTGGAAAGAAGGATTATACTGTATGATTCAGCCAGTGTATGATAAGGCATAAACACTGTGGCACCAGCCAAAGCAAACAAACAAGTCTGTGAATATTGCAAATGAAATGGTTGTCTCATTATACTGAGATTCTCATTATACTGTGTTCAGCTCATGCAAATGGTTAAAGTCAGTTTATTCCCAACTCTTCTGCAAAAAACAATATATACAGAAATATCTGCTGCTTAAGCATGCTCTATAAACCAAATGTGAGATGCAGGTGCTTAAATGGACATTTTCTAAGCTAATACAAATGTTTTATTAAACCTTTATATTAATGTAAATATATAAACCTTATGTATTAATAAATATATATAATTTTTAAAATACTTTTTTTCCCTTTACAAATAGTACATAATGATAATTTAATACACTTTGGTTTTGTTTTGTCTTAAGACAAAAAAATCAAATTTCTACTTTAAGAATAAGTAATATTGGCCGGGCGCGGTGGCTCACACCTGTAATCCCAGCACTTTGGGAGGCCGAGGCGGGTGGATCACGAGGTCAAGGGATCAAGACCATCCTGGTCAACATGGTGAAACCCCGTCTCTACTAAAAATACAAAAAATCAGCTGGGCATAGTGGCGCGTGCCTGTAATCCCAGCTACTCAGGAGGCTGAGGCAGGAGAATTGCCTGAAGCCAGGAGGCGGAGGTTGCGGTGAGCCGAGATCGCGCCATTGCACTCCAGCCTGGGTAACAAGAGCGAAACTCCGTCACAAAAAAAAAAAAAAAAAAAGAATAAGTAATATTAATTACTCAATAGGCACAATTAATATAAGATAGACTTTAGTTCAGGGGTTGGCAAATTATGCCCTGCTGTTCAAATCCTTCCTATTGCCTTATTTTGTAAATATATTGGGACACAGACAGCTCATTTTTTTCACATTGTGTACAGCTTCTTTCATGCTGTAATGCAGTTGAGTAGTTGCAACAGAGACCATATGCCTATCAAGCCTAAAATATTTCTTCTCTGACCCTTTACGTGAAATGTTTATATAGCCTTTCATTTGGTTCAATAATACAGTCTTTTCTTTTTAATATCACTTCTTCACCTTCTTATTGGAAAGACAGAATTCTAGAAGTTACTTGAAGAAAAAACCTTCATGATCAATAGAGAAAGGAGAAACATTCAAGGACTAAGAGGGAGGTAAATAAATGATCTAGACATTAGCTTCTTCCCAGAATTGTATGGCCTTTAAAATCATTTGCAGGAAACCTACTGTTTGCAATCAACCTGGAGATGAATGTAGTCTTAGAAACCTACTGTTTCTAAAAAACCTTAGAAACCAAGGGTTTACAATCTATCTGAAGATAAATTTAGTAGAAACAATGAAAAGAGGACATCTCTGAACAGGATATCAGTTCTAAGGTCATTCTGTTTAACTTAACAAACATGGTTCAATTTGTTCGGCTGACCAAGAAGCAGAGACACAGGCTAAAAAATCACAGTGTTATAATGTTAGCATAGATGGGACAAAATTAAGGCAAAGGTTTATCCAGGTTTCCAAGATCAAACATACCAGCCTCAACTCTAGCATTATTCATGATTTTAACAAGGATAGGTTGTGTGCTTATTTTTAATGCAAGCAATACTGAGAGTTATTTCAAACTTCTCACAAAAAGATGACTTTATTGAACCTCATTAGTTTCTTACCATGAAGGGAATTGCTAAATCTGAAGACTGAAAATAATCTAGAGAGTAAGCCACACGGCCTTCAGCCAAAAGATGATTATTACATGTTATTGCATTGTGCTATAACATTTTGCTTTGTTCAGAGTATTTGACAACAGTCCTTCTTGTTTTCTTTCTTTTTTCTTTTCATTCTTTTTTTTTTTTTTTTTTTGACGGAGTTTTGCTCTTGTTGCCCAGGCTGGAGTGCAATGGCGCAATCTCGGCTAACTGTAACCTCCGCCTCTCAGGTTCAAGCGACTCTCCTGCCTCAGCCTTTTCATTAGCTGAGCTTACAGATGCCCACCACCACAACCCAGGTAATTTTTTGTATTTTTAGTAGAGACAGGGTTTCACATGTTAGCTAGGCTGGTCTCAAACTCCTGACCTCAGGTGATCCACCTACCTTGGCCTCCCAAAGTGCTGGGATTACGGGCATGAGCCACCAAGCCCACCCTCCTTCTTGTTTTCAATATTAAATATCTAAACTGCACCTACACTATTTCCGTTTACAAAAATTTTAAAGTTTTATAACAAGAAACTCAAGTTTTGTCTTAATGCAAGAGTACTTGAAAAAGAAGTAGAAGAAAAGCTTAGATCAAGGGTCAGTAGATGGGAACCCACCGGCCAAATTTTACCCACTTTCTGGTTCTAAAAGTCTTACAAACCATAAATGACTTTTAAATAATTGCAAAAAAATTAAGAAACACACTAATATTTCATGGCACATTAACATTTTATATATTCCAATGTCAGAATCCATAAACAAAATTTTACTGAAACACAGCTATGCCCATTTATTTAGGTATCTATGGCTGTTTTTGAGCTACCATACCAGAGTTGAGTAGATGTGGCAGAACTCTATGGACCACAAATCTGAAAACATTTACTATCTGGTCTTTTATAGAAAACTTTTGCTAGCCTTTGGCATACTGTTTTATCTTATTTATGGTAAATCTTTCAGGTCTAGCATCTAAAACAACTTCACCAGTTATTTTACGTTTTTATTTTTGATCAATAAGTGTCATTTCCTTCTAAGGGAGTATGCACTAGAGGGAGGGAAATAAATGATCTAGACATCAGACACATAATTTTTTCAGGAACTAGATTTAAAAATCTATTTTCAATTATTTAGCAAACATGCATCCATTTACTCAGAAAATTTTTGTGGAACACTTAAACTAAACTACTTATACTAGTAATAAAATACAGTGACCCTGAGTGACCCTGAAATATGCACAAAATTAGGTATGTTTGTATATATTTTTCTTTACCTCTGTTGCCAAACATGGTGTCGGGCAAGTGTTAAGTGCTTAATAAATGTTTATGTGACTAAACAACCATGTAGTTTCCTTCCCAGAAAAAAACATAGTGCAGTAAAAGAAACAGGTGGAAAACAGATTTGCCCTATGGACTATGAAAAAGATGTAAATAACTCCTCTGTGATAATAGAGGAGGGAGGTTTCACAAATATGGCATTTAAGAGGAATCTTACAGAGCAATTTATATATGTATAGACCCTCTACTCAATTCTTAACACTGTGTGGAAGATGATACAATAACTGGTTTGCCATTAGTCAAAGTGCTGGGATGTAGAAACTAGAAAGACACATCAGGAAAGAGGACTGGCAACCAGCAAAGAAATTAGCTATCAGTAATTGGTTATTTATGTTGATGAGAATATTGTGGCAAGCAGAGAATCATCAGGCGTAACTGGACTTAAGACATTCCAAGTAACCAAGAAATCTAGCAGCAGCAAAGCGAGGGACAGAGTCTCAGCAAAGGAGCCTGAATTCCTGAGACGGGTCTCTCCGATCCAGCCAATGAACCAGAATTTGACATCTGGTGATGCTGATGATAAGTGAGAGATGGCAGTGTAAGCAGGCAGGAGATATCTGGGAAGGTAAGGGAGCATAAACTGTAAGTGCAGGGAGCATGGTAATGAGGAGTTCTGGGATAGGTAAGTCTGGAATCAGGGAGACAGGCAGTTGGAAGATAGAAAGGGTCAGAAAAGTTAATCCATAGGAAATGAAGTTCTTGTCATGGGGTTATGACTCAGGCAGTATTTTAGCCTCCAATAGACACAGGAGAGTAAGACATCATATCCAGCTAAGAGGAACATGTCATTTATTGTAAGTAGATTAATACTCACTCTCACTCTCTCTCTCTCTCTCTCTCTCACACACACACACACACACACACACACACACACACACACAGCTTAGCTATTAAAACTAAAGTGGTTGGCAGGTGTTTGTCCAAAGAATTAAGGCAAGTGCATGATTAGAGGCATATTATAAACCATTATTATATATCTGAGGGGCAAAAAAAGTCAGAGTGCCACAAGGGGAAAAATCTGAAGTGACACTAACTCATAAGTTATTGCCCAGTCTTTGAATGTGCTTGATCATGAATAGTGTATATTCCTATCATTGGACTTAGATCACATTTAAAACGCAAGCGCTTTGATTGAGAAGACTGGCAGAAAATTGGCACAAAAAGTCAAGGCAGATTTCAGAACATACAAACCAAAAGAAGAAAACAACATTCAGTAAATATTGACACTGAAGCACAGCAAAAGCCCATATAAGATTGCAGTGTGATGCAGTTATCAACCAACACCACCATGAGCTGGTATACCCAATGAAGCTTCGCCATATTTACTTATTTCTCTTTCAATTTATTTAGTAAATTGACAAATACTAGTAAAAGAGACATAATATCTTTGAAATTTGAAATGAAATTTTTGTAATAAATAATGAAAGGGTGGTTAATGGTTCAGTCAGGTGCTTTTTTGCCCAGTGGAAAATAATTTACTGAAAGTTAAAAGGAAAAAGGAAATGGATATTCAAAACTGTTTCAGACGTTTTCCCTTGATCCTCTCAAATTCCAACAAGTTTACCAATAACCTGGATAAAGAATTAGAACATGTATATATTTAAGATTTTAATATACTCAAAAGCTGATTGAGAAAGTTGTCACGAATAAGGAAAGGGTTAAAATAAAAATAATAATATATGGTATTGAATAATGGGCTATAATGACACTTAACATTAGTGTATGTGAAAAAGATTTGGGACTTTTAGGCAACCATAAGTTGAATACAAGTTGACAATATGATGCGGCAGCTCAAATATTTAAGGCAATTTTAGCCTGTAGAAATAAGAATGTGGGGTCCTTATTATTGGAGACTATAAGCTCACTATAGTGTTAGGCACCTTAGTCCAAGAAGAAAACAGTCAAAACTAGAGCTCTGTATAACAGAGCTATAAGAGGACTGAACAGTTTTAAAACATGCATATGAAATACAAGTTGTTTATATACCTGGTGTTCTGCTCTTCCTGGAAGATCTCATTTCTGATTCCATGCGTTAATGGGGCTATCAAGCATACAGTCTCATACCCATGCTCACAAGGTCTTCCTTATTTATTAATTTATTCATTTCTATTCTTGGATGCTAAAAGAGATAAGACTATTTGTTTCTCCATTGAATTTCACTAAAGGTATTGTTGGCTGAGTGTTTGACGCAGGCTTCTCCTCTTTGTTAGTAAATTTGCTTCAGAATGTAAACAGAAGTGTTTAAGCAACACACTGATATTTGTTTCATTAAGTCAGATCTACTTTGGACTTCCTAACCCAATTATTTGGCTAAATTATGTGAGTCAGTGCGTTTTAAATTGTTTTGCAGTCACCTGTTTTGAAAGCTTTGCCAAAATACACTATCCTTTTATGATGAATTTTTAGAAAAGAAAGTAGGAATAAGAAGAGGTATAGAAAAGAAGCTTACTTGTCTTGAACTAGTGTGAGCTGGCACAAGTTCGGCATTATCTTTTCTTTTTTCCTTAATTGAAAGGATTTACTTAGTATTGATGGTTCTATCACAGGAGAGGTATTTATCTTTGCATAGTAGACACAAATCTTGATTTTTTTTTTTTTTTTTTGAGATGACCTTACACTATATATCTTTTCAGTCAACTATATCTGGCCAGAATTTAAAATCCATTTTTGTTGTATTTATTTTTATAATCAGGCTTGAGGGCAGTGGTGTGATCTCAGCTCACTGCAACCTCCACCTCCTGGGTTCAAGCGATTTTCCTGCCTGAGCCTCCTGAGCATCTTGGACCACAGGTGCCAACATGCCCAGCTAATTTTTGTATTTTTAGAACAGATAGGGTTTCATCATGTTGGTCAGGCTAGTCTCAATCTCTTGACCTCATGATCCGCCCACTTTGGCCTCCCAAAATGCTAGGATTACAGGCATGAGCCACCGTACCTGGCCTCCAATTTCTCTTAAAGAGGATTTCAACAAAACATATAAAACTCCCAACAAGTAAACCTAAACTTGAGTTATTCATAATAATTATAATTATAGAAGTTTGGATACATGCTATAAAATAAATTGTTTATCTGCTAAATGGTTCTAAGCATCTAAAGTCTTTAAGAAAATAGAAAGTTGAAACAGGCAGGTGAAATGTCATTAGAAATTAGGAAGCATATAATTAAGCACTTAAACCAAAACAGTTGTATCATTGTGCTCTAAGAAACTTACACAAAAGGGAACTTTGGTTCTGGGTGGGTGGGGGTGTGTGTGTGTGTGTGTGTGTGTGTGTGTGTGTGTGTCTCAGACTAGTCTCCACTCACTGCAACCTGTGTGTGTGTGTGTGTGTGTGTGTGTCTCAGACTAGTCTCCACTCACTGAAACCTGTGTGTGTGTGTGTGTGTGCGTGCGTGCGTGCGTGTGTGTCTCAGACTAGTCTCCACTCACTGCAACCTCTGCCTCTCGAGTTAAAGCCATTCTCCTGCCTCAGTCTCCCGCGTAGCTGGGACTACAGGCGCGTGACACATGCCCAGCTAATTTTTGTATTTTTAGTAGAGACAGGGTTCACCATGTAGGCCAGGATAATCTTGATCTCTTGACCTCGTGATCCACCTGACTTGGCCTCCCAAAGTGCTGGGATTACAGGTACGAGCCATCACGTCTGGACAGTTCTGGTTTTATTTCTTCCATTCCTTCAATGTGTGACTTTGAACAAGACGCTGAACACATATAAGGCTTATATGTCTCATATTTAATGTCTATCTAAATTTTAATTTTAACTTTGTAACTATTCCTCTATGCTTATTAACAATGAACAGAATTTGAACATGAATGAACAACAGGAAAGATGATCCAGAGTTAGGAGTGGCTGTGCAGTATGAGGAAGCAAACTACAACTAGATTTCTGGCTGGAGAAAAAATATTGCAGGAAGTTGAACAATATCATGTGGCTAGAATTCTGAAGATACATCAAGTCAAGCAGATAAATTGAGATTCTCAAGGTGGCTGGTAATAGGAATCTAGTAACTATTTCTGAAAAAATGAGCGACAATATGAAAGTTAAGTTTAAACAAAAGGCAGGTTCAGAGAGCCCAAATAGGAGACTGTGCCAGCAGGTTCACTGAGGTAATAAGACATTTTCCCACAGTAGTGAAAATATAAAAGATGAGTGGGATTTTTTTTTAAGTTAATAGAATGTGGTGGCTAGATATCTAGATAATAATAATCAATTACCATGTTACCTGGGAAAAACTGTAACATTAACAGAGATAGAAAAGTTGGAAGGGGTGGCTACTTTCACTCTGTAAATTTTAAGCACGGATATTAAAATGTAGAATATGATATAATTAAAAAACATCCAAATAGAAATGTCCAGGAGTGAGTTAGAGGTAAAATACTAGATGCAGCACACATTTAACAGAGAAAGGGGAGTCTCGAGAATAAAAATAGAAGAAATGTTTGCACTCTGAGGAAGTGAAGAGTAGAATAGAGGGAAAGAAGCAATCCAGGCATCTCTGTTAGATTCTTGAAATTAACTTTTCTCAAAATAGGGGAGAAGAAGCAAGAAAAAATGTAGGAGGGAGAGGAGTGTTTGCTCAGCCATTTTTCCTGTCTATTTCCTAACAATATGCTAGTCAAATAGCTTAATCAAAAACCATTACCATGAAAGCTGTAAGATCCTAAAACAGCTTGAGAATCTCTAAACTGCCCGAGGAAGGCAAGCTATGATTCTCATAAGAGAAAGTATAGTTTCAGAGGCAGAAATAGAGAAAGCTGTCAAACTTAAAGAACATAAAGCAAAATTGAGAATGGGTTTCTTCCATTACTTTCTGATTTAAGAAAATAATTTAGTAAAAGTTAGAATGATCCAGCCCTGCTGTCTTTTAAATGTGCCAAATGTAGAGCACTGGTGCTGGCTGTAACTGAGAACCTCCTCTAAGATGCAAAGATTTCCCTTTCATTCAGCTCCTTAAAAAGATAATGTAGCCCCACTACTACCAGCCTGAATCATGCTCACAACATTGCTATCAAAATTCACCTACATTAGAGACATGCAAATGAGACGACAGGCAAGTGAAAATTTTATCTGAGCCTGGAAAACATTTATGGAAGACACAATAACCAACATTTATCTTCCATCTTTTGGATAATAGCCAATCTAACAAGTGTAAGGTGATATCTCATTGTGATTTTAATTTGCATTTATCTAATTATTAGAGATGTTAAGCATTTTCTTCATATATCTATTGTTCATTTGTCTGTGTTTTTCTGAGAAATGTCTGTTCAAGTCCTTTGTTCATTTTTAAATAGGATTACTTGGGTTTTTTGTTTTGTTTTGTATTTGGGTAGTTTTTGCCTTTTGTATAATTTACATATTAGTCCCTTTTCTGATGTATGAATTGTGAATATTCTCTCCAATCTATATGTTACCTCTTCACGCTATTGTTTCCCTTACCGTACAAAAGCTTTCTAGTTTGATATAATCCCTTGTCTAATTTTGCTTTTGTTGACTGTGCTTTTGGAGTCATAACACAACCAGTTTCTGAAATATAGCAAGCCCTTTTCTTGTCGGCAATTATTCTAAGCCCATTTGCTTCCAAATGACAAAGTGCTGAATCCATAAGGGAAAAGAAACCACGGCTATTATTTCAAAAAAGTGAAACATTTTTAGAAAGTATAAAAAAATCCTAAATATTCCAAGTGTTATAAGCACTTGTGTTTAAACAAGTCATATAAACTAACCTACATAATATTGAGTGGGAACTAACAGAAGGGTGATATAAACTCATGACTGGAAAAAAGTGGTGTTTCTAAATTGTAGGGAGTAACTCAACTATTAGTCAATAGTCTATATTTTATAGTCTTATTGTTAGGAGTATTGAGGTAAATTCATTTTTAAACCTTAAACCAAAACACCTCCTTATAGTTCTGATGAAAATTAGTGACATTCTACTAAAATGTAAGATGCATAAAGTCAGACATTTCTATTTTTTTTACTAGCTTCACAAATAGATAATACAATTTACTATTTTTTTTTAAATGTTTTGTTTACTTTGTGTTCCTTAGAACAGTACCTGACACCTGGTAAAAATAAAATATCTATAGAATAAATGAATGCATGAATTAAAAAGTGAATAATAAGAAGTAGGAAATTCTGTGGTAGGTATAACTGGCCTCCAATTTAAGAATGTCATATACTACATTTGCTAATTAATTAGCTAGCTAAGGTAGACTATAAAGGTTCTGATTACCAACTTTACACTCTATTTCAAACTATTGAAAAATAATATCAACAAATAAAGTGTCTGCACATTTATTCTGGAGAATTAGCTGAGCAAATTTCAATATTAGTTCTGTGAAACTCATTTACCAGAAGAATAAAAACTTGAAAATAAAACCTTTGCTTTCTTTTATTTTCATACTATTAAGAAACTTGAATATCTGTTAGTAATATTTTTTCTTCTTTTAACTAGGGAACAAAATTAAACATATAGTCAAGTACATTGTGAGCTGTCACATACATGATACTGGGGAGGGATAACATGGGGAGAAATGCCAGATGTAAGTAACAGGGGGATGGAGGCAGCAAACCACATTGCCATGTGTGTACCTGTGCAACAATCCTGCATGATCTGCACATGTACCCCAGAACCTAAAGTACAATTAAAAGAAAGTAGCTCTATCTCTCTAAATAAAGCCTCTATGAACGTTGTTATTCAAATCCATGTATATACATATGCTTTCATGTCTCTTGAATAAATACTTAGGATTGAAAATTCTGGGGTATATGATAACGATAATAATAATTATCTTTAACTCTTTTTCTTTTTCTTTTTTTTTTTTTTTGAGATGAGGTCTCTTTCTGTCACCCAGGCTGGAGAGCAGTGGCGCAAACTCCGCTCACTGCAAGCTCCACCTCTGGGGTTCAAGCAATTCTTCTGCCTCAACCTCCACAGTAGCTGGGATCACGGGAGCCCACCACCATGCCCAGTTAATTTTTGTATATTTTTAGTAGAGGCAGGATTTTACCATGTTGGCCAGACTGGTCTTAAACTCCTGACCTCAGGTGATACGCCTGCCTCAGCCTCCCAAAGTGCTGGGATTACAGGGGTGAGCCACTACGCCCCATCCTCTTTAACTCTTTTTATAAGAAAATGCTAAACTGTTTTTCCAATGTAGCTGTGTCATTTTACTTTACCAGTAGAAACATCTAAGACTTCTACTTGTTCCACATCTTAAGTAACGCTTAGCACTGGTGGTCATTTTAATTTTAGCCATCTCAATGGCTGTGCAGCCATACTGTGTTATAAAAAAAATTTTTAATGAAGGTAATATTTACATACAGTAGAGTCCACTCTTTTAGTGTTCACTTCTGTGAGTTTTGATAAACACATATATTTCTTTGACCAGGACCATAATCAAGATACAGAGTAGTTTTATCTCTCTAAATTAGAATTAAATGTTTATTTATTTTATATATTTTATTTTATTCCCAACCAAAATTCACCTGTGGCCTTTTTAAAGATCATACTCTTGCTACCACCTCCAACGCCTGCAACAGCTGGTCTATTTTCTGTCTCTATAGTTTTGTCTTTTCCAAAGCATGATATAAATAGGGTCATATATTAGGTAGCATTTGAGTTTGGCTTCTTTTTTGTAGCATAATAGAATGGAGATTTAGCAATGGTATTGCACTTGTGTTGTATGTATGTGTTTTTGGTAATTATGAATGAATTACATACTTATTTATTATCCATCGAATTCTCAGGCTCACCAAGTCACTCATGTTAAAGTTACACCATTGATCAGGAAGGAGTGAGACCCTGAAACTTGAAATTGAGACATCTGCTTGGACATAGGCAAAGCTGAGATTCTCAACCCAGTGAGCCTGCCTTGCCAATGGAAACAGCTTTCTCCGCTATGCCTGAGGGGACTTAAAAATCTAGTCACTGTGGAAGACAGTGTGATGATTCCTCAAGGATCTATAAATAGAAATACTGTTTGACCCAGAAATCCCATTGCTGGGTATATATCCAAAGAATTATAAATGATTCTTTTATAAAAACACACATGTGCACATATGTTTACTGTGGAACTGTTTGCAACAGCAAAGACTTGGAACCAAACCAATGCCCATCAAGGATAGACTGGATAAAGAAAATGTGGCACATATACACCATGAAATACTATGAAGTCATAAAAAAGGATGAGTTCATGTCCTTTGCAGGGACATGGATGAAGCTGTAAACCATCATTCTCAGTAAACTGACACAAGAACAGAAAACAAACACTGCATGTTCTCACTCATAAGTGGGTGTTGAACAATGAGAACACATGGACACAGGGAGAGGAACATCACACACTGGACTCTATTGGGGGCTGAGGGCCTAGGAGAGGGATAGCACAGGGTTGGGAGGTTGGGGAGGGATAACATCAGGAGAAATACCTAATGTAGGTGACAGGGGGATGGATGCAGCAAACCACCATGGCATGTGTATACCTATATAACAATCCTGCAAGATCCGAACATGTACCCCAGAACTTAAAATATAATAAAACAAAACTGTTCCTAAAAATCACATTAGCAACATCTTTAAATTATATTATATAGATATTGTTTTTCAAATTAGCAAAACAAGAGGATATACAAAAGTTCTTCATGGTTGGCCATGGTCTCTTCTCAAACCCTAATTCTAGATTTGAAAATCCAAAATAGAAAGGTGTTAAGACCACTGTATAATTGGAAATACTCTCAAATGTGTCACATCTGAGGAGTTTAAGCATTATTCTAGATCTTAGTTTTTTATAGATTACTGGCATAGCATTTGGGGAAAGAATAATAGCTTTTAGGTAGTAAAAGGGTCATGACAGCTAAAATTCTTCTTATTACTGTCTCATCACATACTCCAACCACATAATATTCTTGACTAGTTGTTCTGTTTTGTGCTAAATCACTAAATCTAGGGCACTGTTGTCTCAGGTGTGCTGCTGCAGTTCATTTATCTGGGTCTGCTGTAGGAGAATACATAATAATATTCCTTTTTGTTCTCTTCTTGCCCCTTCTTCAATGAAGACCCTAAAGAGAACCTCTAGATTTTAGAAACAAAGTTTCTTTTTATTTAATATTCTCTAGATAACTGGGGAAAATACAAAAAGAATAGGAATCGGGCTCAAGAGATCAATAATTAAAATTTAGCTTTACCCCCACTTTGGGCAACAAATAAAGTTTCAAGAAAGTTTTAAAAGAAATATAGTATCTGTCACACACTATTATTTTATATAGTGAATTAGATACCATATATACCAATATCTAGCCTAAACTCTGACACATAGTAAATGCTGATGGATGACTTATTATTAAAACTATTCTCGCTGAGAAAAAATGAGATATAAATCTGGGTTTCCCTATGTATATTTTATTCCTTTGACACAATCATTTATATTTGAAGCTGTCATTTATTTTTATGATAAAAAATTAACACTTATTGTTTATCAGACTGTGTATTGGTTTACCATTGTGGACAAAATGCTTTGACTATCCCTGAGATGTCCATTCTAAAATAAACTAGTGGAGAATCTACAGAGTAGTATGTTCTTAATACTGTAGTGTAGCTTGTAATCAATTAATATTTGTTAAGTGAACTTTCTTGCCTGTCACCCTTAATTTGAAGAAAAGTATATGAATAGGAGCAGAAGTATGTTAGCAGAGGTGATTATGACCTGTGATTTCAAGCATCTTACAATCCTTCATCATTAGTGTGGGTGTGCCTTTTCATTTCAGATATAGGTTTTGGCAAAGAATGTAAAGCAACTAAATCATGTGTAAATACATATTAGGATTTCAGAATATATTCTACCAAAGAATTAATGACTTGGAGAAATGAAATATATTTTCTTTAGTTTGAACTCAGCTCAGAAAAAACCTACCTTTTATCAAAATACAATAGAGGGGAGAAGGTAGAGCAAACTTTGAAATTATATAGAGGGTGGTTGTTTAAGGGGATCTAGTGCATTAGCAGGAAAGTTAAGCATTCTTAAGTGGAAGAAGGTAAAGGCCTAATACACTAAGAAATGAGGTGAAAGGACCAACCTCACAGTATTCAAGTTAAAATGGCCAAGAACTACTGGGAACCTAAGAACCATGCCTTCCATAATCTACCAGTCAAAATACATCTGTGTTTATTCAATGCTGGAAGAGAAATTAGTTAAGAATGAATTAAAGGTTAATATACGCAATTCTACCTTTATGGAAATATTAAATGAATTTGATATTTGGGAAAGCCTACATAGCAGCAGTAGATATTAATATCAAATTTATAAATTAATAGAATTTTAGCAAATATTGTTAAGATATCATATTCTAGAAAAGAGTTTTTTTTAACTGTATGATATTACTATGCCAGTAAAATCCTGATGTTCCTCTAAAACAATGTTTATGCTTATTGTTCCAAGTGGTCAGTACTCTAGGAAAGCTAAGAAAAAAATTTAATTTTGAGGAATTTCATGCAGATATCTTTTCCAGCATTTTATTCCTCTCCTTACCAGTGACTCCATGTTGGAGCAAATATTTCTTCACATCTTCCTGTAGTTACATATTTTTCTATAGTTGTATTGGAAAAGTAAAATTCTTTTTCTGAATCTGGAAAACTATATGTAAGGTCACTAAACAGGAGGAATTTAAGAATCATAATTGTCTGTGGTGGACTTTCTTGAAAATTTATACTTCTTGAAATATAAGAAAATTAATTACAATTAAATATATTTCTTGGAAATGCATTTCTAGATTTCTTGGGAAAAGAAGTGATTAATAAAATATCGATAAAATGGTAGGCAAGGGACTAAGGTTAGAATGGATCAGCTCAATTTATAAACTTATTAGTGGTGGAAACATGGGGAAGTTACTTCAGTGCTCTGGGTCTCACTTTTCTCATTTGTAAAATGAGAGTGATAACAGTACAGATACTATAGAATTGTTATCATAAATAAATGAGTTAATAACAATAAAGCACTTCAAAGATTACTTCACACATAGTGAACTTTGCATTTATATGTGTTAAATAAAAACATAAAGATTCCAATATTAGAAAATTAAAAATAGGATGGAGATAATCTCAGTATGTTTAGAGATTATGATACCATAGAGCACTGGCTCAACAATACATGATCTATTATGAAATGTCATTATGGAATCTCTCAATAGCCAGATGAGCCTTCTAATTACACTCTGCTGATTAAACTGATGAGAGAAAATAAGAAAAAGAAATTACTGAACAAAGTGAGATACAAGGACTAAATTGCCCAAGACTGATCCCTATAGTTTGGACTCCCAGAAAGCAAATTTGTATCCTGCAGAGCAGAATATTTTAGGAAATGAGACCTGCTTGATGGAAAGTAGATACATCAAAGTGCATAAGGCAGTCAACCCTGGTAGAATGCTGAGGTTGTGGGGCTAGACGCCACATCATGAAACCATATCATGGAGCCACCTTTGTATGTCCTAGACTTTTGATGGTGCCAGGGAAGGGATTGGTGCTCCTACTGGTGTTACAGCAGTGGGATGTAGCACAACTGTAAGTAACACGAGACTTGTGGTCAAGCTACCCATTATGCTGAATAGGGTGGGGCTTACATTTTCCTAATCTAGCATACTGAATGCTCCAAAGTTCAAGAGCCAATGTTCCTGTCCAAAACTCTGACATTGCGTCTTGCTAAATTCCTCTGTGGTGTCTTAGAACGAAAGAGACTGTGGAGGAAGTGTGTGTCAACTACAGCTCTAGTGACTGAGGTTTTGTCTTCTGTGGTTGCTGTCTGATGATTTGCCCTTCTTTGCTTGACAGAGGCTTTAAGCAAAACTTAAGCTTGGTCCACCATCTTCCCTCACAGTTTCAAAGGTATTGATGAAACGTGTAGGATACATCTTTCTCACAGTGGTGAGGTAGCAGCATTTTAGGCTACAACCCGTGTTCATGCTACACTAAGAGCTCAGAGTGCCACTGTGCTATATACAGAGGAACAACATTCCTGAGAAGGTGGAAGAACAATATTCCTGAGAGTGAGATAGATCACAGAATCCTGAGAGTTCTAAAGCCTATAGTGAATGATTAGAATTCAAAAAAAGGATGAAAACTACAACAGAAGGAAGACAAGAAGGAATAAGGAAAATAAGAATGAAGAAAAATGAAGGAATTTTATTGGGCCCTAAGCATTGGAGGGATGTTTGATTAAAACAGGACTGTTAGGCCAGGCATAGTGGTCCAAGCCTATAATCCCAGCACTTTGAAGCCCAAAGCAGGTGGGCCACTTGAGCTCAGGAGTTCAAGACCAGTGTGGGACACATGATAAACCCCAGCTCTCAGTATGGGACACATGATGAAACCTCATCTTTATAAAAAATACAAAAATTAGCCAGGCATGGTGCCTCATGCCTGTAGTCCCAGCTACTCAGGAGGCAGAGGTGAGATGATCACCTGAGCCTGGGGAGGTTGAAGCTGCAGTGAGCCATGATTGTACCATTGCACTGCAGCCTAGGTGACAGAGAGAGACCCTGTCTCACATAAATAAATAAATAAGACAGAACTGTTAATGAAATCATATCCCTGGTACACTCGCAACTTTGGTCTTTCCCATACCTAGTATAAATGTAAGGCACTGCAGTACAAACAACTGCAAAAATTTCTTGAGAATGAAGTTCTGATCCATATTCTCTGTAAGAGTTTACCTAGTTACTTATTTATTACTTGAAGAAAAAAGTTTTTAAACGCTTATAATGTTCTTGATGTTCTTCTAGGTACTGGGGAACAAAACAAAACAAAAAAGTTCTGCCTTATATAACCTTCCTTTTAGTAAGAATATGCAAATAATGTTTATGTTTATATGTATATGTGGTATACTCATTTATCAACTGTACAATATCAGATTATGATAAAGAGAATCAAAAGAAAGCTGGATAAGGAATAAAGAGTGTCATGATATTTTAACTTCAGATAACGTTATCTGAGGAGTCCCCTCTGAACAATGTGAATGTTGAGCAAAGATCTGTAAGAAGAGTGAGAATCAATTATTTGATACAAGGGAGAAAGTGACCTAGGTAGGGAAAACAGATACAAAGACCCTGACTCAAAAGAGTTAAAGCTGCACTGAATGCAAAGCAAGAAAGCCAAGTGAGGGCCAGACAAGGTTGGGAGGTGGGAATTTAGCCAGGAGCTCAGTAATGGAGGACCCTATGTGCCATGAAGAGGGATTTGAAGCAGAGAATTCATGTCACTGTAATCTTTTAAAAAAAAAAAAAAAAAATTCAACTTTTATTTTAGATTCAGGGGTTCATGTGTCGGTTACATGGCATATTACCTGATGCTGAGGTTTGGGGTACCTACCCATGATCCATCACCCAGGTAGTGAGCATAGTACCCAATAAGTAGTTTTTGTTTGTTTGTTTGTTTGTTTTTAGTTTATTTTTTTGAGACAGAGTCTTACTCTGTAGCCAGGCACCTGGCTGGAGTGCAGTGGTGATCTCAGCTTACTGTAACCTCCGCATCCCAGGTTCAAGCAATTCTCCTGTCTCAGCCTCCTAAGTAGCTGGGACTACAGGCTCACACCACCATGCCCAGCTAATTTTTGTATTTTTTTTTTTTTTTTTTTTTAGTGGAGATGGGGGTTTCACCATTTTGGCCAGGATGGTCTCAATCTCTTGACCTCGTGATCTACCCGCCTTGGCCCCACAAAGTGCTGGGATTATAGGCATGAGCCACCACGCCCAGCCCCCCAAATAGGTAGTTTTTAGTCCATGCCTTCCTCTCTTCTTTTGCCCTCTAGTAATCCCCAGTGCCTGCTGTTTTCATCTTTATGTCCATGTGTACTCAATGTTTACCTCCCACTTATAGGTAGAAACATGTGGTATTTGGTTTTCTTTTCCTAACCATGATTTTAATAAACTGCATTTTCTTTGTGAGATGAAATTTCACTCTTGTTGCTCAGGCTGGAGTGCAGTGGTGGGATCTCAGCTCACTATAACCTCTGCCTCCCTGGTTCAAGCAATTCTCCTGCCTCAGCCTCCCAAGTAGCTGAGATAACAGCTGCCCGACACAA
Organism: Cebus imitator; assembly: GCF_001604975.1. Classification (NCBI taxonomy): domain Eukaryota; kingdom Metazoa; phylum Chordata; class Mammalia; order Primates; family Cebidae; genus Cebus; species Cebus imitator. The sequence continues at coordinate 336,623 of NW_016107430.1, read as the reverse complement.
CATCTGGGTATTTTTTTTTTTTTTTTTTTTTTTTTTAGTAGAGATGGAGTTTCACCATGTTGGCCAGGCTTGGTCTCAAACTCCCAGCCTCAGGTGATCCACCCGCCCCAGTCTCCCAAACTGCTGGGATTACAGGTGAGAGTCACCACGCCCAGCCTGTGAACTGCTTTTTTAAAGGAGCACTGTTTATGGAAAGAACAGACAGAATGAAACTTGAAATAGTCCTGATGTTGGTGGCCTCAACCACAAGGAAGAGTACTGAAGACTGTGAGTAGTAGTTGATTGTGATTATGTTTCTAAGGCCACAGCTAACAGGATTTGTTGCTAGATTGAGAAGTCATGCAAAAACATTCGTAAATACTGAGAGTTTAAGATACTTTCCTGTTGTATTTTCATAAATGAGATTAGGATACTTTCCTGTTGTATTTTCATAAATGAGATTGACATTTAATCTTCGATGTGAAGATACAAATTAATTATTATTTATGTTTAATATGATATTACATATGAAATCATCTGTGGCAAGAAGGTTTAGTCCAAGTTTTAGAAATTCTCTAGAATATTAAAATAGTACAATGGAAAAATGCACATAATTTGAAAGGAGGAATAAGAAAAGGAAAAACGTGATGTATCCCTTCTCACATCTAGACATGCTAAAATCTCATTTTTTAAAAGAAATGTATAAAAGGAAATAGATTTTAAAATAGTAAGTCTTAGTAAAAATTGGATTTTTAATAACTATTGTTTTGATGATAAATAGGTAAGCCAATTCAAGGAGGATGGATCCTTACAACTTGGAATGAGCAACCATCTTAGAAAAACCTTTTGAAGTGTGGATTTTTACAGTGAATAGCTGTGCCTAGAAAATTGAAGAAACTGGCTCTCCTATCCTTTGATAACAGACAGACTACTGGAATAGGCTGGGCTGATTTATCACTTTCCTGCAAATGTCTGGCAGGTACATAAAAGTGAATAGGTACTGAGATCCCCCTTCTTTTGTGCAAAGACTGAACTAAATGTGGTCTGCTCTGAAAATGTATAGATTGATAACCTTACAGTCAATCAAGCAGGAAATGGTCAAACAATGACCCAATAATGAAATGCTAATGTTCACCCACAGATATTACTTTCTGAAGGACTCATCTAAAAGTAGATGGGGACCTGTTATCTGAGTGAGGATGTCTTCTCTTATCTGGGCAAAACATATTCTTTTGAATGTGTCTGTATGATGTGGCAGACATACAGAGCTGACAAGACAAAATGTCTGCACAGGAGGAGTAAATAATTCATTACAGTACAACGTGAGAAATGTACGGACTGTAGTAGCATTTCGGGCTGTTTACACATTTCACACAAAGCTGTTCTCACTATTTAGTCATCTTGTAGGGCTTGCATTTTTCCATTTCCTTGAAGAGGTCATTTGAGTTGCTTCATTCAAAAAAAATATGAATGAAAATGATTTCAGTCACCTCTGGGTAGGGGCTCTAAGAAACAGATCTTGATCCACCATTCCCCTTTCTTCCTGCCACAGTGATTGTGTAAGCACAGTTACTGTTGTAGCCTCTATCACCCAGGATCCTGAGTGGCTAATGATAAGCAGAGTCCCCTTGTCAACCTCCACTGGCTATGTAGGGTGAGCAGAGTTCACAGCTATTGTTTCAGGGCTGATACAAATGTAGAAATGGTGCTATGAGATATTAGAACATATTAACCCTAAAGATTTCAAAAAAGGGTCCTAGAGTTTGAGAGCTCTGAGTGGAGCCTTAACAAGTTAGTAGGAATAAGGTAAATCGAAAATTCTTACAGTATGAAACAGGCCATACAGAAAACAGAGAGAATGATGTGTTAGGAAAACTGTGGAGCATGGTTCATCATGATTGGAGATCAATAAAGTGTCCATAAATAATATTGGAAAAGTATGTAAAGATCAATTCATAGTGGATCTTTTTTGGTAGGCTTATTTATAGCTATTCGCTTAAATGCTTAGCAAAAATTTACAAAGAAAAACACACATATTTTTGGTTATGCTAACAAGGTAAAAGAGCTAATTGTGTCAGTGACTTGGAAAAATGGGTAGAAATAAGGATTATTTCACCACTTTTATTTATAAGCCAAAAAACCCAAAATATATCCCCATATACTTATGATTTTTTTCTGTCTAATGTACTTTAGGGAATCACTAACAATTTTATTTGTAACTGTTCACTTTAAAAATTTAAAAATAAGTGGTAAAACACATATTAGATTTCTTTCATGGGTGCAGCTTTCAAGGTAAAGGATGTCTTTACATTAGCTAATATTGACAGCAATACTGGGTAATGCCTGGAGTCAGTTTTGGTTGTCACAATTATAGGAAGGTGTTACTGGCATCCAGTGAGTAGAGGCCAGAGATGCCACTAAATATCCTAGAATAGACATGAAACTCCTCCCAGCAAAGAATTATCCATGCCAGTGTTTCAATGATTTGGCGATTAAGAAAACCTCTCCTGTATTTATGGCAGGCTGAAGTTTCATATCACCCTAACTTTTGATCACAAAGCTGTTTATCATGGAATTATCTTGAATTTTTGGACTTTCAATGTCAGCCTAATCTCAAAGTAGAACACATTAACAAGACAATTTTTGGAGGCCAGGTGTTAAAATAATACTGTTTAAAAAAATAATAAACAAGGTTACTGCTACTCAGTTACAATTAGATCACTGATAAATACTCATTGCTCATAATGTCCCACTGGCATTAAAGCATGATATGATAAATGATCACATAGTTAATTATTTTGCTACAGCTTCAACATTTAAATATATAGTTTTGGAAGCAATTAATCCCAAGTGGATTAGTGTTTATGCAGGATTCTGATAAATAAAAAGTCAACAACGGCACAGAAATCTAGCTGCTCTCAGCATACGTAGCATGAATATCCTACACATAAATATACTGTGTTCTTTACATTTCTCATTTTTGTCATTGTCACCAACATTATAAAGAACAATGAGCATTGTTTAGACAAAAAATAAATCTACCTTATTTTTCCCTAATCCGCCTAACTGAAATTGATTTCTCTTGTATTTCCAAAGTAATATTTTTATGACTCCTTATGAAAAAGCCTAATACCCGGATCATGACATGTATGTCTACATCATGTGTATCATGGAGTACATCTCATTTACACCTGACCATTTCCCACTGTATTACTGCATTGGATCTTTCCACCTTCCAACACATTGTCCACATCATCAGTTATCATAAATATAAACACAGAGCTCTCAGCATGCTACTCACATATTTTAAAGCTGCAAATTTCATCCCCTTGCCAGTAGAACAAATGCTTAGTGAGGCACACAAAATTATTTCTTCTGGGTAACAGTGTAACTATCCAGTTTTATCCCTAATTAGTTTCCTTACCTTTTAACTGGATTTTTAAGAGTTTTCATTCTTGGACAAATCAGGCTACTTTTTCTTTAATATACATACTGTTTTCTCGTACTCGATGGCTTTTGTGCACTCACTCTCCAAGTAATTTACTTTTCAAGGCCCAGCTCAAATAACACCTTCTCTGGGCATCCCGCCTCTACTTCACACGATGGCTACATTTTGTTCCTTTCTGTTTCACAAGTTTCATAGCCACTCTGTTGCTTATAGTCTTCTTTCTTTTTCTCTATTTCTATGGTTTTCTATGTTTTCAGATAACTTAATAAATACTTCTAAGCAGTTTATTTCATCTTTTTCCATGATTAACTTTCATCAAAGCATCTACCATTTGGGAAGAAATAGTGTCACACTATTTATGAATGTGATATTGGCATGGTCATCGAAAGATAAACGATCCAGGTAACACAGGACAGATTATACTCCAACTGGTCCCTGGCTCACCAATTGGGCACTATAGGATCGAAATAATATCTAATCATAAAGTCACAATTTTAATTTGTGGAGCAGACTGTCACATTCTTTTCTTCTTAGTGTATGTTGTACAATAATGTTGATGAATTAACAATTTGTGTTTGATGAATTTTCAGCTAATGGTTAAGGGTTATTGTAAGTGATTTTAAATGTAAGGTGGTTATTATTACTCCAAAAGTGTTTTGGAGTTAACATTAAGTGCATATTGATAGAAAGGGAGCATGCATTTTAGCCATTTAATATATTTCTAATACCAACTAGAAGTGGCATAAAATAAGCTATCAATATTGAATAAATGTTCTAGCAACATAAATTATAAATTTTAAGTGACTGGCATAAAATATGCATAAAACATGGTGCTTATTGGTAGTCTTACACAGTTTCCTTTCTAAGAAGCCATTAGTATTGTGATGACCTTAGGTATACAGTAATAAGCTTCAGAGAGAGCCATCCATTAAGCCATTCTACATTAACTAACATAGAGTAAAATCCATAATTAGAGTTGCTCCTGCATACACAAATATAGCCTGAAGAAAATTTTAGGTGAAAAAATATTCTGTGAAATCGAGGGGAACCTCAAAGTGATATTAAAAAAAACCCTTTAGTCTTATGCTTTGTCTCCTGCTTTATCACTATCGTTGGCTCAATATCTAAAGTTAATGAAATAATCTACACAACAAACCCCCGAGTCACAGGTTTACCTACATAACACATCTGCACATGTAGCCCTGAACTTAAAATAAAAGTTAAAATAAAATAAATAAATAAACTTTTCTACTTTTTCTTTTCCTCTTCCCTATTCTGGTGTATACAAAATGATTTTTTTTTTCACTGATGTCACAGAGGAAATTCTCTGAGAATTACAGTTAATCAGACATAAGTTTAGAATTCCAGCTCCCCCAAATCTTGCTAGGGGTGTGATCTTGGCAAATTACAAAACCTTACTAAAACCCAGTTTTCCTAGCTATAAAATGGGAATACAATAGTAATTACACCAAGGGATTGCCATAAGCATTGAGAGGAAGGTGCCTAGAATTCTCTTCTTATAGTCATTGTTCAATCAATAAATTATTGTCTTGTTTTCTCTTCCTTCTTGTTTCTTGTAGTCTAAATCAAACCTCTTGGAAAGTAGTATTTTCAAATTAAGCTCAATTTTTTGGTTGATGTTTTCTATGTTATAATAAGTTGGGATGAAGTTATAATTCTAGTATTTTATTTATTTATGTGTAAGACACAGATTTTTTAAGCAGTATTACTTAATAGCTACTCTCTAGAGCTGCAATGTCTAATACATTAGCTACTAGGCAGAGGTGGTAACTATGCATGCAAAATGTGGGTAGTCTAAATTGAAATGTGCTGTGAGTGTATAAGACACACCAGATTTTTTTTTTCCCATTTATTTATTTTATTGCATTTTAGGTTTTGGGGTATATGTGAAGAACATGCAGAATTGTTGCATAGGAACACACATGGCAGTGTGATTTGCTGCCTTCTTCCCCATCACCTACATCAGGCATTTCTCCCCCTGCTATCTCTTCCCAGCCTCCCACCCCCCACCCTCCCTCCCCTATTTCCCCCCAACTGACCCCAGTGTGTAGTGCTCCCCTCCCTGTGTCCATGTGTTCTCATTGTTCAACACCCGCCTATGAGTGAGAACATGCGGTGTTTGATCTTCTGCTGTCCTGTCAGTTTGCTGAGAATGATGGTTTCCAGGTTCATCCATGTCCCTACAAAGGACCCTAACTCATCATTTCTGATGGCTGCATAATATTCCATGGTGTATATGTGCCACATTTTCCCTATCCAGTCTATCATCGATGGGCATTTGGGTTGGTTCCAGGTCTTTGCTATTGTAAACAGTGCTGCAATGAACATTCGGACACACCAGATTTTAAAGACTTATCATGAAAAATGTAAAATATCTCATTTATTTTATTAATTATATGATAAAATGATATTTTAGACATATTGAGTTAAATAAAATATATTATTAAAATTAATTTAGTCAGCATCACTTACCTGTTTAAATTGTGTTTTCTGGAAAGCAAAAACTGCATATGTGACTTGCATTATATTTCTTCTGGGCTGCTCTAGGGTACTCTGACATAACGATACTCTCTGAAAGACAGATTAGAAGATAAAATGCCATTTTATGTTTGGCTGGAAGGAATCTAAGAGCTCATCCACTCCAACAACCCATTTTTTATTAACAGGAAGTTAAATCTAAAGACTTAAGTAGATTTAGATACATTGTTTTCCTTTGGCCCGAGTACATAGTCTGTGTATACTCATAGTAACTCATACCAGGAGATGTGTAATGTTTATTCTCACAATGAGCAAAGGGTTCATGTTTGGACTGCCTTATTTTGTCATTGTAAATGCCCCAACATGTCTACATTTACTAATGTTTACCATCTGGATCAATCAGAATCCATTCAAAAAACTGAGCCACTCTATCTATTGTGATAGTTAATGATTTGTTGTAGGATGTGACCTACACAAATGAGAGAGGAACTGGAAAGGCAAAATCTAGAAGGATGGTGGCAGGACTAAAAATATAGCCAGTAACTAGTCAGCTGGAAATGCTATGGCAAGGATACCACAGAAGCCAAGACATTGGGTTAAATAAACAGAAGGCTTAGGGAAAGGTCACAAAGTATCTGGGAACCCAATGCCTTTGATGACTTTGGGGCCACTGTTGAACCACCAGGTTAGCAATTAGAAAGATGAGCTGAATACAAAACAGAGAAGTAGGGCATGCATGGTTTTCCAGGCATCATGCATCTGTCACCCTGCCTAACCACAATACGCCTCTGAAGTTAGAAGTTTTTGCTTCACATTGCCTTCTTAATTTGGCACAAATTACTTTCACTCAACTCTAGTGTGGCCCTACACAAAGAAGGAAAATCTAGCACCTAAGGTTTTTAGCCATAGCCATCTTGACATAACACAACCCAGTATATCATCTATTGATTGTGTTTAGTTAAGGATTATAAAATTGTGATCCTTCAATTCTATAAGTCTATATTTCAATTCTGTATTCCCTTATGAATTTATTACCCAAAATGCTGTTTTTAATAGAATAACTTTCCTCATTTGCTAGACCGTTTTGGTTATACAGAGATATCTGTGTAATCCTCATTAGTTATAAATTTTGGGGGTAATAAATGGTTGTCTTAACAACATTCAATGCTGTCTGATGAGTGATGCATTGCTCTTCTCTCTTTTTTTTTATCTCTTCTATGCCCTCCTTTTTCTCCTTTTCAAAGAATGAAGGCCACCATTTGAGCTCCTGGACATTTTAATATTTTCTTTTTAAATGAATTACAATCTTTTTGAAAATAATGCCTAGATTGTCCCATATTTTTCCAGTAATTTACCTTCACTATTTTTGTCCTTCATCTTCAACTTGTGCTTTCTGCTAGTTGTTTTCAAGTTTGCACTCTTGAATTACCACTCTTCATATGGATTTTTCCCATAAGGGCGACTGGTTGTTGGCTTATAATGGCATTTCCTTTCTTACTTCCTTTAACTTTAACCCTGGTATTACATAGTTGGTATTGTGAAGAAGCTGTCGCTATTTTGCCATATCAACCTTTTTCTGAAATTCCTGGTAAAGTATTTTTTATCAGCTTATGTTGAAAATATCATTCATTTTTTTTTTTAGTATTTTATTTGTCGTGTATGTTTTATAAAGAAATTTTATAAAAATCTACCCTGACACCATGCTCCTTCTGTTGGAATTTCCACTACAATTTTTGAAGAGCTTTAACTATAAGGAATTTGTTTATTAAATTTACCATAAATCTATGGCTTTGAAGCTTTTATTGAAGATGATCAACCTTGATTCTCTACTTCTATATCCTTAATAAAATAATGTTTAATTCCTTTTGTGGAAGACGCATCTTAAAAGTCCACCCCAAAAAATAACCATTTCCCTACTGAGTCTTTTCTTCAGTTTCGACATTCTCTCATTTTCTCTACACATCCTTTACATATTCAACAAAGGAGTTATGTACTAATCTGCATGTCTACATTTGGAGCTCTCCAAGAACAAGGCTGATATGGAGAATTTATTTTTTATCAAAATGTGTAATTCTCACAGGGAAAAAAAAATGAATATAAATGGGCTCATGGGTTTGCCCAGAAATGTTCCAGTAAACACACTTGGAAAAAAAGAGTTGGGTGAGACACAGATCATGCATCAACATCTAGGGCTTAAGGGAGTTTCCTGAGAAGGAACTCATCTTTATTTAAGGGTAAGATAGAGATGAATGTTTTACATTCATTCATTTGGTGAATGGGTAATGAGTCCGGCACTTGTCTAAACATTTTAGGCATTAATCTGAACACCAAGTAAGTTGATAAGAAATGTTCTTTATCTAGAGTTGGTAAAGTTGTTCTAATGTTCTTGGGGTTTATTCTATGTTTTTTTTTATTTTTAGTGATTTCATATTCTATGTTTTTCAAAGGAGGATAACAAAAATATAAAGAGGGAAATAATATTTTGGAAGACTGAAGATATATAATCAATGGTTAAAAATGCTTCTATTTTGAAGATTCTTGATCAGCCAAGAAATTGACAGGAAACTTGTCAGAAACTGGCCGAAACAGATCAAGAAAAACTTTCAACAAAGGATTTATTAGAAATGGTTAAATAGGAAAATCAATCACCAGCAATATAAAAATATTGGAAAGGGAAGTATTGAGTGTGGTCATCACAAGGATGGCAGAAAATTAGGTCTGTGATGAAGCAAATTGCCATGGCTACTAAAGAAATGTATAATTTTGGGGGCCTCAATCACTTTAAAGGTTTTCAATGTGCATATGATTTTGTAAGTACAGTTCTGTCACCCATGACCATTTATATTTCCAAGCTAGCAGGTTGAGTTTCTTCTTCATTGTTCTCCCACTAGTCCCTATCTTTTCAAGCTAAGCATTAACTTATGTATATAACTCAATTTAGTAATATAGCTGTGATCTAATGAGTGTAGAGTTATGTGGGATAGAAACAATGTTGCCAACAGCCTTACTGATGAGCTGGTAAGTTTTGGAGGTAAGATATTTTTGTTATTTTTTCCTTCTTTCAGTCCCTTTACTTTCCCTGCAACATGATATCATCTTTTCTTCTATTTATGAGAAATAAAGGCAGTTGTTCTACATGGATTTTCAGATATTTACTATGGAACTCTATAACTCTAATATTTTATGTCTGTATGTATGCATCTATATATTTACTGAGATGGTGTTTCCTTCTCATCTCCCAGGCTGAAGTGCAATGGCGTGATCTTCGATTATGGCAACCTCCACTTCCCAGATTGAAGCAATTCTCCTGCCTCAGCCTCTTGTGTATCTGGAATTATAGGTGTCCACCACCACACCCAGATAATTATTGTATTTTTACAAAAGAGATGGTGTTTCACCATGTTGACCAGGGTGGTCTCAAACACCTGACCTCAGGTGATCCACCCACCTAGGCCTCACAAAGTGCTGGGAATATAGGTATGAGCCACTGTGCCTAGCCTATAAGTCTAATATTAAATAATGCACAGGAATCACTTTGTGAACCGATAAAATTAAGTATCTATGTATAGAAAGGGACTATTACTACTCCTTAAATTTTTAGTGTTGCGGGGTTACCAATACATTACTAATAATTCTTAGTAATGTATTTATTATATAAAGCTTTATTGGATTGAAATCCTATTGTTACATAAGTTTTGATGATGCTGTTGTTATTGGTTTAAACCTGGGTAATGAACTAATGAACAGTAATTGATTAAAAATTATTCAAAAAGGTTTTAGTCAATCTCTGTTTTAAAAAGTAACCATAATTTAAACCTCTAAAGTTTAGAAAGATATATCAACAAAGCTTTGTGTGTGTGTGTGTGTGTGTGTGAGTGTGTGTAGTATGTGCATTTGTGTATTAGTGGGTAACTTGTGAATTTGCAACACTGGTACTAAAGATATATAAAAAACAATCGATCATGTAGGTGCTTCACATCTCACTTATACTGAGAAAAACATATACATATTTTACGTAAATTTAAGACTTCAGTATTGGTGGTCATCATTGATAATAATGGTAATCGTTAATATTACCACTTTTAATTAGAATTTATAAACTATGATTAACAAAAAATTTTCCTTTTTTTGAATGTTAATATCCTGGACATTGAAGGTATCTATTTCCTATTCCCTATGATAAATATTAGTTACAGTAACATCCCAAAAAAGAATAGAGGTTTGGAAAATTTAGGGGGTTAAATATAACGAGATAAAATTTAAAAATTAACAATAAATATGGAAACACTATGTTAAATATAAACAGTTTCACAGAAGGTGAATAATTGAGAAAAACATCTTTTGTAGTGTTTACTTCTTTTGTTCCTTCTTTAAATATTAAACAGATATTTATTACTGTGAAGACAAATATCAAACTCTATTAAATGAGTAGATAAATATTGACTAATATGAAGTGGAGATCAATACTTGTGGAAGGGGACAATAATGATTGATATTCATTAGGAATAAGTTTAGTGTATGGCCATATCTCACCAAATATCTCACCAAAGTACTGTAAACTGCAATATTTCTCCTTTAGTGCCTTTAAATGTTGTAATGTATAAATTTTATTTTATTCCAAATCATTTTGGAACCAAAAATAGTTTGGGGGTAGATGCCAATTGAGTGTTTCCTTTATTCTTCTAGTTATAACTAATAAACAAATATTTAGATATTTTAGATATAAATTTTAATATGAAAGTTTTAATGATCTTAAAATAAGCAATTAGGGCATCTCAGGTTCATCAAAAAAGTGATAAGGTCTACAGTCTCTAACCCAAATCCCCTGAAAATAGGTGGTTTTTAGAATTCAGACTATTATAAATTTGTATGAAATAAATATGTGGGCATAATTTAGGGTAGCACCCCATGCTAAAATTTGTTAGTATTTGTGCAAAAAGGAGCATTAATACTCACATAAAGCAAAATAAATTATAAAAAAAAATGAGACATTTTAATGTAGGTCATGTTTGCTATAAATAAATTTTTGCTAATGTATGCTACTAAAATGTATAGGAGGCTATAGTTTTAGAATGAGCTCCTAGGCTCAAACAGGCCAGACTGAGCATGCCACGTATCAAACTAAAACTTGAGGGAAGCAGCTAGATGCCCAAACAGAACATTTAAGTCATGTTAAATGCCACATAGTCAAAGTAAAACTTTAAGGAAGCAGCTAGATCCCCAAACAGAACAGTTTTCCTGAAAACAAGAGATTCCAATCTACCCAAGTCAGTGTAATAAAGAAGTCTCCTCTGCTTCACTCTTTAAAAAAGTAACATGAAGTAACTTGATATTAACAAATCAGCTTCTTTTTCTATGGATTTGTTTCCTTATTCCTACCATAAGAAAATCCATTGTTCTGTTATTGTCCAGTGAAAGCTTTCATTCTAGTTTGCAGAATGGAGGCTGCCAGATTCAGGAATTGTGAATAAAATCCAACTAGATCGATAACTAAATTTATTATAATTATGTTTTTTGACAGAAGACAGAAAAAGAAGTGCTTTGTTTTGGAGCATTAAATTGTTTAGATCTGTTTTTAAAAGTAAGTTCAGGCAGGGCACAGACGCTCACACCTGTAATCTCAGTGCTTTGCGAAGCCAAGGCAGTTGGATCCCTTGAGCCCAGGAGCTCCAGACCAGCCTGAGCAACATAGTAAAAACCCGTCTCTACAAAATATACATAAATTAACTGCGTATGGTGGTGTGTACACCTGCAGTCCCAGCTATTAGAAAAGCTGAAGTGGGAGGATGGCATGAGCCCAGGGGGTCAAGGCTGCAGTGAGTTGTGAGTGCGCCATTGTACTCCAGCCTGGGAAACAGAAAGATCGAGTCTCAAAAACAAAAAAAGAGAGAAAAGCACAAAATGCTTGCATTATTACCAGTCACATTATTTTTAACATAGTATACTGGAGAAGGATATTTTTTCTCCTCTAATTAAATGTATAGTTTTATGACATCTTAATAAGAATTATCTCACCTACTTAATTATATCTAGTAATGAGTAATTCATTAGTCATTACTAGAAAAACCTTCCAGTTATTAAAAGCAGAAGAGGAGGTTTGCATTATAGACACAGAAAAGGTATCCCTGGCTGGTGCACATGCCACCTTTTGTATATTCTTAGGTTCATAAATCCCTTCCTACTGTTCCTAACATCTAGATCCTTTCTACTCCAAGTGTGGTCTCAAACTCAGTAACATTTGCAGCACCTGAGAACTTATTAGAAATGCAGCATCTCAGTTCCCATGCCAGACCAATAAAACCAGAATCTGCATTCCAGGGATTTTAGGAACATTTCATATTGATTGAAAATGATTCACCAGGTCATTGGGGAACCAGTCACAGTTGCTTACAAGTAGTGTTTACAAATTCTTATCATCATTTTTGAAATTGCTATCTTAATTAGCTCACTTAGCTTAACATTTACATTTGAGGAAAACTTTCATTCAAATAATAAAATATTTCCTTAGGTATGATAAAGTCTTAAATTCTCAACATTCACATAGACTTCTAGGTGCCTTTTCTTCAGTAGAGACTCAGGCCTGGGAAGTGCACACAGAGAGAGAGAGTGTCTAGATGGTCCATGACTTATGTTTTAGGGTTATTACAGAGAAATTGGATAGAGGAAATCCATCTGCACATACAGCTACAATCTCAGAAAGGCCTCTGAATCTAAGAATTGTGATGCTTTATAAGATGCTGAAAGCACTGTAATTCCCTTTTGTTTCTGTTATTCCTTGGATGTATTCCTCATCTTTCCTTTCATTCACAAAGTGGCCTTTGGGTTTGTCTTCAGAGGTAGTAAAGAAAATAGGATATTAAGATACTACATGTGGTTTCAGAGCCAGTTTTGAAGAAATAGAATCACAGGAGCCACAGACTAAGGGGCAAACAATTGAGAGTCCTTAGTACCTGCAGCAAGAGAATAAAACAAACATGATAATAGCCCTAAGCTTTAATGACACAACAGGTAATATGTGATTCTTACAGGCATACATTTGGCCCTAAATAAATTTTCAAATATTATTTTTGAAAGAAAGTTTACTGCACTGTCTGATACACTATGTTATGTTCGACTTGTTTAATGCCAATGGGAATGAGAAAGTAGGTGATGATGGAGAAGCTTGCAGAGGAGAAGGCAGCTTAACTTGGCTAGTCTATCATCAATTGAAGAGAAAATGATACTCAGAGTCACATTATGATGAATGTTATCTCTCGCAATAAGAATTATTAGGCCGGGCGCGGTGGCTCACGCCTGTAATCCCAGCACTTTGGGAGGCCGAGGTGGGTGGATCACGAGGTCAAGAGATCGAGACCATCCTGGTCAACATGGTGAAACCCCGTCTCTACTAAAAATACAAAAAAAAATTAGCTGGGCATGGTGGCGCGTGCCTGTAATCCCAGCTACTCAGGAGGCTGGGGCAGGAGAATTGCCTGAACCCAGGAGGCAGAGGTTGCAGTGAGCTGAGATCGCGCCATTGCACTCCAGCCTGGGTAACAAGAGCGAAACTCCGTCAAAAAAAAAAAAAAAAAAAAAAAAAAAAAAAATAAAAAAAAAAAAAAAAAAAAAAAAAAAAAAAAAGAATTATTTACAAAACCCTTTGACAATTTTGGGAATCAATTCACCTGAACCCTAATACATTATAGACAGTACATTCAAATTTATGCAATTTTTGGACTTCAAAGCTTATTTAAAATAAACAATAATTGCTTTTAATGACAAAGTGCATTTCACTGATAGACAATACACTTTATATTAAAGAAGAAAAATAAGTCTAATGTTTTTCTGCATCTTCTTGAACATACAAGAACCATAATTTTCCACATTTGTTTTTGTACAGAAAGCCCTGCAGAAGTGTTCTCTCAAAGCTAAAGGAAAAATAAAATAATTTAAAAGTGTTTCTTCACAGTTTTGAAGAGGGTACAACCCAGAATTGCTATTTAAAATTAATTTTATTATGAGAGGTCTGCTAATATAATTATAACTTAAAAGAATTCAATTAAAATCAATAACCTGGTTTGCTAATAAACTGAATAATGCTGGCAAGCCCTCTTATCATAGAATTTACTTAATTACCCTACATAAAGTTCATAAAGTTTTTCAATCTTAACATGTTCTACTTTACATAAATAAAATTACATCTTCTGTGTGTTTTTCTTAGTTTGAGACATTGTGTAATTATGGTGTAAGATAACAAAGGGAAAATAAGAAACAAATGAAAACTGGAATCTTCAAAAACCTTGGTTCATCATTCCTGTTTCTCAACAATTGAAATGTAATTCACTCTGATTTTTTTTTACTGTATTCTTCCTCTCTTAAACAATGAGTTTAGTGCTTTGTTATATGGTGGATCTCAAAGTTTTCAGTTTAGAATGTGTGTAAAGGAGGGACAATAAAAGTGAGCAGCTCAACAGATAATGCTAACTAGGCATGGATAACTATATGAACACATGAACCATTCATTACTGATAATGACTATACTACCCAGCAGACAACCAGTACTACTATGGATAATAGCAACCATTTTGTGGAAGTTTACTTGTATAAACATCATGCATATGTTTATTTATTAATTACAAAATAACTAAATAAAACATCTATAGACATTTAATTTCATAAAAGTAAAATTTTGAACAACAAACATCAGAAGCAAGTTAAAACAGCAAACTGCAGAAAATAATTGTTATTTCTATTATGAATAATATTTATAATATTCTAAGAGCTTTTAAAAATAGAAAGAAAAATTATCAACTATCTTAAAGAGAATGTGCTGGGAATCTTAATAAAACCTTCATAGAAGAAATGCAAATAGAACTTAAACATATAAAATATGCTAAACCTCACTTACAAATAAGATAGTTGCAAATTAGTCCTTCACTGAGATAGATTTCTCTCAAATTAACAAAAAATCAAAAGTTTGATAACTGACTTAGTTGACAAAGCTTAAGAAAATGAATTCTCAGATATTGCTATTGGGAATGTAAGATGTTACTAGTCCTATGTTACAATTCCCCCGAATTGGCCATATATTAAAAAATTAAATAGGCAAAATTATGCAAAGGCAATTTAATGAACCAAGAGTTGTAATAACAAAATATTCAAAACATCCAAAAAGCCCACATAAAGGGGACTCACTGAATAAACTATGAAATATCCATGAAATGCAGTTATGAGAAAATGCAGTTAAAAAAATTGAGATATCTCTGTTTATACTAAAGTAAATTATATTCAGCATGTAAGGCTAAGTGAAAAAGTAAGATTCAGACAAGTGTGTGTTAATATTTTACCATTTAAAAGATATAATATATACATATATATGTTTGTGCTGTATGTTTGTGTGTGTGTAAAGAGATGATACAGAGATATTGGTGTAAAACACTACAAAATAGTAAAGTTAAACATAATATTAAAACAAAATTTTTAAGTAAGAGGGAAAAAAGTCAATAGGGCAACCAGAATGGACATAGAAACAAAACTCCTCTCAATATGTATGTTGTTATATAGATCTTCTGTGAAATTAGGTATATTTTACATGCAAAACAGAATTAGCTTTTCATAAAATTCCTAAAAAAAGAAGCAAAATGAAACAAGTTGTATGAATTGTGAATCAAGCTGATGTCATAATCATTAGAGAGGAACAATTCCAAATGCTCATAAAACACCATAATTTTTTTTTTTTTTTGAGACAGAGTCTCACTCTGTTGCCAGGCGCCAGGCTGGAGTGCAATGGCACGATCTCGGCTCACCGCAACCTCCGCCTCCTGGGTTCAGGCAATTCTCCTGCCCCAGCCTCCTGAGTAGCTGGGATTACAAGCACACGCCACCATGCCCAGCTGAATTTTTGTATTTTTAGTAGAGACGGGGTTTCACCATGTTGACCAGGATGGTCTCGATCTCTTGACCTCGTGATCCACCCACCTCGGCCTCCCAAAGTGCTGGGATTACAAAAACACCATAATTTGACTCTGTATAACAAATGAGGTATTTCACAAGTTTTATATGCTTATAAGAACAAAAACAAGCACAAGAAGTATTTTAAATTCTCACTTATACTGTTGTGTCAGTCACACTGATGTTATTTTTATTTTCAGAAAATAGTGTGTATCTTATGGCTAAAAGAAATAAGTAATTCTTCTGGCACTTTTGACAACTGTGGTTTTGGGATGGAAGAAAGAAAATAAAGATGGAAAGTGGAAGAGGTTAAGTAATAATCTTGGTACAGAATTTGAATAAGAAGTATCAATATAAATTATGAAGCCTTTAACTGAAAATAAAAATGCATGTAACCTATCTTTGTCCACTGAAAAGCCATAGAAATGATGACTGACCCAGCAGCAATATTTAAACATGATTTTGTCTCCAACTTCTATTTAATGATAAAAGGAACCAGGAAACCTTGCAAATATTTAACATTAGGTCTAAGGCAGAAAATGCGGGAGATACACATGGAATATCTTTTGTCATACAGAACACAATAAATCTTTTAAGTATTATTTTCTGTAGAGTTAAAAGTATTCGGGAGTAAATTAGAGCTGCACTTGGCCAAAGCTGAGACATTTTGGAGGATACTAGGAAAGTAACTTATTTTTAAAACCAGTAAATAAAAATAAAAAACAAAAACCAAAACAAAGCTATTTACCTTGATTTTTCATAAAATCCATAAGTGAAGTACCAACAACGTCGAAGAGTGGGGAGTTTTCTCAGAAAACTATTTGAGTTAATAGATGATAAAAGCATGATTGTATCGGACAAGCACAATGTTCCCTAGTGGAAAAGTAAAGCTAGGCAATGATCACCAATGACTGCTTGTATCATACAAAGAAGGGCCAGATATTATGTCCCTCCTAATGGAAGTATTTTTGAAAAAGATAGAGAAAGAGAGAGAGAGAAAGTGTCAACCCAGAGTCAACTCAAAATCTGATCAAACCTTAAGCCCAAGATCTAAATACCAATTTATAGAAATGTAGAAAACAAATAAAAATGTTAATTGACATCAAAGTAATGTAATCAGCACAATCCAGTTTGTGGAAAACTGTAGAGCAAACTCAGTTTCATCAACAAATCAATTATAAATAAAAAAAAAAAGTCATGGAGGATGAACTCATAAATTAAAAGATACCTGAGAAATCTCAATTACTCATTATAAATATACCTTCCTGAATTGTGTTTAAAGCACGTGTGTGTGTGTGTGTGTGTGTGTGTGTGTGTGTCTGTGTGTTTCAAATAATTTGAAAAAATTGAATACCGACTGGGTACTTGATTATATTAAGAAGTTATGCCTATGTTAGCTACAATAAGTATTGTGGTTATGTTAATGAGAATCCTTACCTTTGAAAAATATCTACAAACATATTTATGAGTGAAATTGATGTCTGTAAGTTGATGTTTGTGGATAAATATGATGTCTTGGATTTGCCTAAAATATCTGGGATCAGAAGTAAATGGGAGTAGATATCAAACAAAATAGAGTATGAGTTAAAGGTGAGCACTAGGTACTTAGGGGTTCACTGTACCAGTGCCTGCCCTTTCATAAATATTTAAAATTTTCTACAATAAAATGTTAATACATATATATATAGTTTTATTCTAATAATATCTATAAATATTCAATGGCATTTTCATAGCACTGGTATTTAAAGAGTTGTATCCCATAGACTCTAAATCAAGCACTCCTATATGAAATTTCTTGCAAAATGACAGTATGCAGTTTCCAAGTTTCTTTCCATTTGTACAAAATCATTTGCAGAAATGAAATAAGAACTGTCTCAACCATTCTTCAATTTTACTTTCATTGTCTTCCAAACTCTATTTTTGTTGAACTATCAGACAAATTCTGTTTTATGACGTAGGAGAATAATTTAATCTAAGATCAAGCAGGAGCCAATATGGGTATCCATGACCTTAAGTTAGAATGATGCACCTGTTTTTCCATCACACACAAAAAAAACAATAGATCAATATCAACATGAGAATTTTGGCTAAATCAGTCATGGGTTAGCCATGCCTTTTCTCTGTTAAGAAGTTTCTTTATGCATGATTCTTTAGGATAAAGCTGTGAGTTTGTAATTGTAATGAGGATTAAATGAGTCAGCCACACATAAAAACACACACTATTAGATTATCTAGTAAACTCTAGCCTCAAATATGTCTTCTCTTACAAGAATTAAAGACTAGAGAGTTTGACATTTATTACTAGAATGATTGATTTTTTTGTGGAGATTTAAAAACACTATGCTTGCTCTACTTTTTACTAATTGGAAAAGCTATTGAACTTCAGATGTTGGGCTTTAAATGCAACATTTCAATACAAAAGAAGTTACATTTAAAGAGACAGAACCACTATAGAAAATAAGTTTTTGCTGGGCGGAGTGGTTCACATCTGTTAATTCCAGCACTTTGGGAGGCTGAGGTGGGTAGATCACCTGAGGTCAGTAGTTCAAGACCAGCCTGTTCAACATGGTGAAATCCCATCTCTACTAAAAATACAAAAATTAGCCAGCATGATGGCACACACCTGTAGTCCTAGCTACTCAGGAGGCTGAGGCAGGAGAATCACTTGAATCCAGGAGGCAAAGATTGCAGTGAGCTGAGGTTGAGCCACCGCACTACAGCCTGGTTAACAAAGCAAGGCTCTATCTCAAAAACAAAAAAAGTAAAAGAAAAAGAAAATAAATTTCTTATCAGGAGTAGCCCTTTGATTTTTAATGTATCTTGTCTTTAAGTGAAAGAGCAAAGCATCTTGTAGGCCTTTTTATTCATGCTGAGATTATCTGGAGGAATTAAATATACAAGAAAATCTCCCTTCTTACTAAATTTTAGGGATTTGGGGAAATCTCAAAATCCCCTGAATTTTGAGAATGACATATATGCAAAATAAGGTATAAAGCAACTTATCAAGGAACTATTACTTTGTGAATTAGAAACAATAAGATCAGGTTTTGAACTGCAATGTTTTCTTACCCATGTTATCAAATTTATATTTGTATTTAATTAGGATTATATATATTATATATGACACTGCTGTTTATAATATTCTTTTAAAAAATTGAAGGTTTATTTTGACTAAAGACAAGAAGTTTTATTTTGACATTTAGAGCTAAATTGCTTGTTTTTCTTCTGTAAACATTTCCAACACATTTATACATGTATTAGGGTATATATGAAAATGGAAAAGAAATACAGTTATTCCTCAGAATCCATAGGATTTGTTCCAGGATCACTCCCAATACCCAAATCTGAAGATGTTCATGTCTCTTATGTTAAATAGCACAGCATTTGCACATAACCTACACACATCTTCAAGTCATCTTTAGATTATTTATAATACCTGACACAATGTCTACACATTACTTACTTCACAAGGATTCAACAGCGAATTCAAGTTTTGCTTTTTGGAAATGGGACTTTCTGAATACTTTCTGTTTCTGGTTGTTGAATTCATGGATATGGAATCCACAGATATGGAGGGCAGACTGTATCTCTCCACTGACATAACGTTAGAAGCACATAGAATGATCTACCTCTATGAATTGAGTAATGCAAACTTGATTTTGAAAATGTAAGTAGAGCTTATATACTGGTGGTTACAAAGTTTAAAATCAAAAAATAATAGCCTATCATGACTGTAATCTTCAAAGTTAAGAGTATATATGTACATGTATAATTGCTTCTGCCTAATGTGAGTAAATGTGTCCTAATGTAGATAGGTAACCATGTGAATTACCAACTGATAATTCTGTAGAATTTGGACATTCCATAAATTAGTTAAAAATAATTAAATTATTAATTTTAACTTTAGTAGATCAAGGAGAAAAAAAGCCCATGAGATTTCATTTTGTCATTTTTCTCAGCCTTTCAAAATTTTCCAACCTAGGTTCTCAATAAACAAATTTTACAAATGGAACTCAGTTGTATAGTAAGAGATGGTTACATTTCAATTATTAGATATGTCACTTACAAATTGAATGGGATCTTATATCATTAATCCCATTCATCACCACTCTGCGTCTCTGCCTTTTTTATTTTATTTTTTTTTTTCAGATGGAGTCTTGCTCTTTCATCCAGGCTAGTGGTGCATGCCTGTAATCCCAGCTACTCGGGAGGCTGAGGTAGGAGAATTGCTTGAATCCAGGATGTGGAGGTTGTGGTATACAGCACAGTAGGTAAGAGTTTGGCTACAACGTGTACACTGCACAAATTTGAATCCCAGCTTTGCTAACTGGTGTGATCCGAGCTCACTGCAATCTCAGCCTCCTGGGTTCAAGATATTCTCCTGTCTCAGCCTCCCAAGTAGCTGGGATTACTGGCACCCATCACCATGCCCAGCTAATTTTTCTATTTTCAGTAGAGATAGGTTTTCGTCATATTGGCCAGGCTGGACTCGAACTCCTGACCCGATCTGCCCACGTTGGCCTCCCAAAGTGCTGGAATTATAGGTGTGAGCCACCATGTCCAGCCCTGTCTCTGCCCTTTTTGATATGACTTTGCAGTTCCTCTTATTAGAGGCAGAGACTACATCTCTCCTCACCAATGTTTAATCAATTGTGAGTAGACCTGACAATGGGCCAGCTTGGGTCCAAATTCCATAAGTCACTGCAGGTCTCCACTCACTCCTTTTCCACTTCTTCTGTTATTTATAAGAGCATGCACTGAATAATGCATAGGCCCAAAAGAATGCAATACATGAACCTCCTGTGAAGCTATTCTTGACTTGCAGCTAAACTCAGCCAACTCCAACCAGTTCAGATGCACTACTGCCAAGCCTCAGTTGCATAAATAAAACAAAAACAAAATATAATTACTATTTGAGATTTTTTTTTGTGATTTAGCATTACAATGGCAAATACTGACTAATCCATGCATTGGTTACAGAACTAAGACACTGTTATTAAATAAACCTTAAATGCGTTACAGAGGCTGGGGACAGAGCAAGAGAGGATAGAAATTGCTATTTGATGCTAGAAAACACATTACCTATAAATCTCAATTTCCCCTTTGGCAAAACTGGAAAAAATAGAACTATATCATAGATACAGTATAAATATTTAATTGGATAATGTATTTCAGCTGCTGAACCAGTGCTTGGCACATACAAATTAGGGTCAACAAATGTTAGTTTTAGATATTTTTATAATTGCTATGTGCAACACTCACAGACCTCCTAAGTTTGCGCTCCAGGAATGACTTTAAATATCCTAAAAGCCATGAAACAAAATGTAAAAAAGAAAATAAGCAGCCCCTTGTTCATCAACATATCATATCTTATCAAATTATTCCAGCTCAAACCTTCTAATCTATTCATTGCCCTGACAACAATTCGAAAGGTTCTTTTAAGCTAACAACTATTAAATTTTTAACACATCAGCAAACATGTTAAAAGAGTATTAATGTGAAGCCACAGTACTCTCATCAAGTAGGTATGGATGTTTTATTTCTATTGTTATTATTACTCTCAGTTGATAGGTGAGGAAACCAAGACACAGAAAGCAAGGTAACATTCTCATAGTTAATGCTCCAATAGGGGAAATGACTATGATTTGAATCCAGGATCATCTGCTTATACAGCCCTTGCTCCTGCTCATTATGCTTTGCAGAAGCTTCGTGGAGCATAGAGGTTCTGTCTGATATCACAACGAGGTGATTACAGTCAGCAATAATTTATTGTACATTTTAAAATAACTCATTGAAGAGTGGAATCAGAAAGTTCCTAACACACATACACAAAAAATAAATGCTTGAGATGATGGATACCCCAGTTACTCTGATGTGATTTTTACATATTGTATGCCTGTATCAGAACATCACATGCACCCTATGAATATATATACCATTACGTATGTCTAATAATTAAAAATTTTAAAAATAAATAATCTGGCTACATTTAGAAACTAACTGCAGAGCTTTGGAAATATGCCCATACTCTGGCCTACCCTCCACAGGTTCTAACTGCATTGATCTGAATCAGGACCAGAGATCTGTATGGGAAAAAAAAGAAAAAAAAAAGAAAGGTCATTCTGGAACATACCTGTGATTGAAAACATCCCATTGGCTGGGTTCAGTGGCTCATGCCTGTAATCCCAGTACTTTGGGAGGCCTAAACAGGCGGATCACAAGGTCAGAGTTCAAGAACAGCCTGGTCAATATGGGAAAAATAAAAAAATTAGTGGGGTGTGGTGGTGGGCACCTGTAGTCCCAGCTACTTGGGAGGCTGAGACAGGAGACTAGCTTGAGCACGGGAGGTGGAGGTTACAGTGAGCCCAGATTGTGCCACTGCACTCCAGCCTGGGAGACAGAGGGAGATTCCATCTCAAAAACACTAAAATAAAAAATAAAATGACACTCATTGAGGGTCTTATTTGTCTCTTTCTCTTCCTCATTTTTAATTTACTTTATGTGAGTTTAATGTAATTTAAGTTTATCTATAGTTTTCAAACAAAAATGTGTGACACAAGTAGTAAGTCCTTTTTTTTTAATATTTGAAATGTACTGGGAAATTTGAATGCTGACCTTTGAAGACTAAAAGAATTCCTAGAAATTTTAACTTGTATAGTCATTTGTAAGTGGCTCACTTCATTCTCACCATTCAAACATCAGAACTTTAGTACAAATGAAACATTTTTTAGGGGATTAGATAACTCACACATTGCTTTGTAAACACAAGAAAACAGTATGGGGAGTATGCAGAACTTAGAATCCCTTGAATTTTAATCAAGTCATTTTTAATCAACTCATTTAGAAAATAGCACAATAATAGATTGTCACTGAAATGCAATAATTCTGTTCTTCAGGGAAGGTTTGTATTGAGCTATATAGTTTTCTTTTTTCTTCCAAAGAAAAATACAGGAACTAATATTATTCAGGTCTGGGCAACTTCCCAGCAAAAGTTGCTGAGACAGGACAACCTGTGATGGCTTTCATTTTTGTGGAGGTAGACAATTTCTGTTTTGAAAGTATCTGCAAATATAGAGGGGGGCACATTATTTCCTGATCAAATTTGGAAGACTAAAAACTTTCTGACTACATGTTCAGTACTTTTCCTACACAATCTATTTGGAACAGTCCAATATAAAGATAATCAATTAAGTCTTCTGTTTTACTGTATTTGTTTCAGGCATTTTTTCTACAAGCTTTCAAAATATTCTTTTGTTATGACCCAAATTCCTATACTCCATCGCGCGGTTTTATAAATATTTATTCAGATTTTGTTTTCCCCAAGAAACTACAACCTGCTTTAGGTTTATGTCTGGGTCTTTTTTAGATATAAATGAATGCATATGTGAGTTTCTGTGCTGTGTGGTGAGATAGCACATTTTTTTCTTCATAAAGATAAATTATTGTTATGTAAAGCTTGAAGGTTGCTGAGAAGGGAGTAGATAAATGTCATGAGGAAATGAAGGGAAAGAAAAATACAAACCCTTATCTGTTTTACCAGCAATACTTTCTAAATGGACTCAGGTTTTTCTAACCAAGATCCATATGCAAAGTCAGGGTAAACACTTTCGAGATAAATAATACTGCATGCATTGGAAGAGTTAGGGCTGTCAGGGCAGGCCCTACACGGAGTTAAGTTATTGATACAGAAACAAATTTGAGAGAGCTACATTGAGGAGGCAGCAGATGCTGAACCCTCTGGTTGTGAAAACAAGAAGGAACCCAAAAAAAAAAAAAAAAAAAAAAAAAAAAAAAAAAAAAAAAAAAAAAAAAAAACAAAAAACCTAATCTGGAATAAACCATTCTTAACCAAGTATAACACCAAGGAAGGTGTCATCCTATCTTTCCCTTGAAGAACTACGTGGTAAGATAATTGTCTTCACTAATGGCAGTGAGAAGAAGTATATGACCAAGTTTGGCCACAATATATGATAGGAGGCTCTTACCTCCTATCATATTTGTGATAGGGTAAGTGCAAAAGGTGTGCACACTGACCATGCTTTGGTGTGCAAGGTTGAGCTATGATATCAGGCTTTGGCACTAGAGACTATAAAGGGCAGCATTCTGGAGCAGCCAGAACATAGTAGCAAAAGTAAAGATCTTGTATAGCACCATTTGAGCTCACTGCAACCTTCACCTCCCAGGTTTAAGAGATTTTCCTGCCTTAGCCTCTAGATTAGCTGGTATTACAGGTGCCTGTCCAACGCCTTTCTAAGATGGGGTTTTACCTTGTTGGCCAGGCTGGTCTTGAACTCCCGACCTCAGGTGAGCCTCCTGCCTCAGCCACCCAAAGTATTGGGATTACAGGCATGAGCCACTGTGCCCGGCTGGCACTGGTATTTTGGTCAAAATTAAGTATTTTAATGTTAATTGCCACAGATGCAACTAAAGAGGTGTTTTTTGTTTCTGTTGTTTTTTGCTTGTTTTTATTTTCAGGCTTCCCTGGCATCCCTGGCAGTACCAGGCTTCTTATATTGGCAAGAACTGTATTGATGGATTCTGCAGAGAGCCCACTATAAGATGTAATCTGGTAAATCCATGGATATCAAGCGATATATCTGAGCTCCAGATGTATTGGCAATGAGACAGGATTCCTGAGCATCACAAAAAAATCTAATAGACTTATTGACTCCCTACACACTCATATTTCTGGAGATACAAGTTGAATATTTTATGCAGCAAAAACTTGGCAATACCTTGCTACTTTAAAATACTTAGTTGCTTAATGATCCTTTTAGTTCTGTGAATCAGATATTAATGTAGAACATGTCAGGACCACTCAGGATCTTCTGCCTGGCCCGGTTAGCAATTCCATCCTAATCTTAGTTCTTCATTTTCTAGCTCGTCCAAATCTCTGAATTTATTGTCTCAGATGCCTTTTTCTTTCCAAACAATCCACCGATATCTAAACTCACTCCTCTTCCCTTTTTATTCCCTATTTTTTTTTTTTTTTTTTTTTTTTCACAATGTTTTTTTTTTTTTTTTTTTTTTTTTTTTTTTTTTGGACACAGAGTCTTGCTCTGTTGCCCAGGCTAGAGTGCAGTAGTGCAATCTTGGCTCACTGTAACCTCTGCTTCCCGGATTTAAGTGATTCTCCTGCCTTAGCTTCCCAAATAGATAGGACTACAGATGTGTGCCACCACGCCTGGCCTTTTTTTTTTTTTTCTCTATTTTTAGTAGAGATGGGGTTTCATCGTGTTAGCCAGGATGGTCTTGATCTCCTGATCTTGTGATCCACTCGCCTCGGCCTCCCAAAGTGCTGGGATTACAGGCGTGAACCATCGCTCCCAGACTTTCCTATATTTTTTTTTTTTCATCACTATAAGGCATCATTTTCAAATTAACTAATATACCTAATATAACTAGGAAATTTGAGCTAATTATCTGTTTTCACACCAAAACATTACATGTGTTAATTTTATTTTTGGGTAAATCCTCTCTAGCTCTTCACAGAAATTAACTTTTTTGTTGTTTTATTAACGACTTTAGCTTTTAGAACAGTTTTAGATTTGCAGCAAAATTGAGAGGAAGGTAAAGATATGTCCTACATACACTTTTTTTCTCACATGCATAGCCTTTCCCTTTATCAAATCTCCCACTAGAGCAGTACGTTTGTTCCAATCAATAAACCTTACTGAGATATCATTATTGCCCCCAGTCCATAGTTTACATTAGCATTCACTTTTAGTGCTATACATTCTATGGGTTTGAAAAGCACAAAATGACATCCGTCCATTATTGTAATATTATACTGAGTATTTTCACTGCCCTGAAAATTCTCAAGCATATGATTCTTACTCCTTGTATATATTGTAATTATAGTACTCATGATATTATATTGTAACACATATTTCCTATTAAAAGTTTCTTAAAAGTAGAAACTGTGTCCTTCATTTTAGTACTGACTGCATTTAACAATCTATAGTGAGACTGTGATGAGTAGCCATTGAATAGTCATATTATATAGAGTTTGTGGATACAGTCAGTCCTCAATAATAGCTTCCCTTTTCATATCATGCTGACAATGTTAGCAGCCAAGAAGTGATGACTGATGTTTCAAAGACTAGTCAATAAAATGTATTAGTCAGTCTTCAAATTCCATAAACTACCTTAGAGATTACCCAGATTACACGGTATCTGATTCAAGTTACCTCTAGGTATTGGAGGATCACTAACATATATTTAATATAATCAAGGGGACTTTCCTTAGGAAAAAAAATAATGCAAATTTAGTGCAGTCTTTGAAGGACCCTATGCCTACATAAATTTCTTCTTTCTGGTATGTGTATAATTACTTTTACTGAGCAAGACTGAAATATATTTCCACAAATCTTACTGTTTCAGCATAAAAAATAGACTTATATGGATTAAAGGGGTATTTTATTTTGAGGGAAAGGAGGAATAAAACTATTACATATATTATTCATTATTTTTATTTAAAATCCCTTATATGAAGACCTACTAGGAATTTTATTTTTCCTCAGAGCCCAGACAAACATATGGCCTGATTTTAATTTGTAAACTTATCTGTCTCTTGCTAATCAAATATGAGAACTTTATGACCCAACAATTCCTTCAGTTTTTAGCTGTTAAGAAACTGAGGCATACATTTAATTGTCATAACTCTTAACAGCCTTGGTTTTCCGAATTTTATTTTTCTTCTCCTTCCTCCATTTTAATTACTTGGATTTTCATCTTTTATTCTTTTTTTACCAAAGTTTTTTTCCATCTTACTGCATCTATATTTATGTGTAAGATATCTCCAATCACCTGGTATAAATAAATAAGTAAAGTCTGAATTATTCACCTAGGAAACTATCAGGTGAAGAAAAGAACACGTAGAGATGGAAATACAGGACTCTCTAGAGATGGTAAGGAAGGAAAGAGCTATTGAACTTTCATACTACCATTCCCTATCTGTATTCACTCAGATACAATCAGAAATACAATCAGAAAAAATCAGAAATACCTTTTTTTCCTCCTTCTTGTAATGAGGAGACATAGGATCAGTGTTAGAGACAAGGGGTAAGGTTACCCTACCTGGTGTTATTCTTGCAAGGTCAAGGCTAGCAGAAAATGTATCTTAACTGGAGTTGCAAAGAAGCTGACTGGGTACACAGGAAGCTGAGAGTCTAAATGGGTTAGGTAGGGTTGAAGAGGTCACTTGACAGAAAACAATATTCTAGGACAAAATAGAAGTCAGAAGCAGGTATGTGAAACCAAAGATATCAGAAGGGAAAAGTGAAAAGTAAAGAGTGAGGAGCAGAGGAAGAGACAGTCTTGGATTGGCTCCAGTCAATGATACAGGCTCATTTTCTCATATATCCTGTGATACAGGGACAGCTTGGCTGTCTTTCCAGGACTAATTTAAGGGCAGACTCAGGAGACAGTGTCCACAATGTTTTCTGAGTTCATAGTGGCATCATTCCTAAGAGAAATTAATTTCAACATTTACACAAACTCAGAAAAGCTTTGAGAATTAGTAATGGTTTAGGTTGTCAGAACAGCATTATGTTCTTCAACTTCATCTGCTTCAGAAGGCTTCTTTGATAAATCCAATTTATCAAAATGCTGCATCAAGCTTACCTGGGCTTCTTATGCATTAGTGAAATTATGTTTCCAATAATTTCGTATTTACCTTGCTGCCACAATTATTTGGTCAGTATCCTGACCACAAAGACCATGCCTAATCTTTAGTATTGTGTCTAATTTTTAGGTAAAATTCCTATTATGCCCAACATTTTATTTGTTTTACTTTACATAGTGGTGTAAGAGAACACATTGACATTTTTATTAATTAAGTGCAAGAACTCTGAAATAGAACTATCATATAGTACCCCCACTCCATTTTTCAAGAGGAATAGTCTGAGACAGAGAGAGATTAAGTGACTCATCTCTAGACATAAAGCCTAAAGATTCAGGAAAGATTGAGGACAAAGACTCTAGTTTTCTTATTACAGTTTGAACGCTCTGTTTTTTGCTACAGACGTTTCAATACAGTTGTTTTGACTGGAATACATTAGCGTTCTGACCTTACCCACTGTGATGATTAATACTGAGTGTCAACTTGCTTGGACTGAAGGATGCAGAGTATTATTCCTGGGTGTGTCTGTGAGGGTGTTGCCAAAGGAGATTAACATTTGAGTCAGTGAACTGAGAGAGGGAGACCCACCATCAATCTGGGTGGGTATAATCTAATCTGCTGCCAGTGCCACTGGAATAAAAGCAGGCAGAAGAACATGGAAGGACTAGACTGGCTGAGTCTTCTGGTTTCCATCTTTCTCCTGTGCTGGATGCTTCTTGCCCTCAAACATGGGACTCCAAGTTATTAAGCTTTTGGACTCTTGGACTTATACCAGTGATTTGCCAGAGGCTCTCAGGCCTTCAGCCACAGACTGAAGGCTGCACTATAGGCTTCCCTACTTTTAAGGTTTGGGGACTAGAACTGGCTTCCTGGCTCCTCAGCTGGCAGACAGCCTATTGTGGGACTTTACTTTGTGATTATGTGAGTCAATTCTCCTAATAAACTCCCCATCATATATTCATCTAACCTATTAGATATGTCCTGTTAGAGAAGCCTGACTAATACACCCACTGTAAGCAACTGAAGCCCACTTGGAAATCCAGGGACATTCCCAATCATCTGTTCATTCACTTTATCAGTAAAAATTCATTGAGTAATCTCTGTGTGCCAAGTAGAGTATTAGTTGTTAAAGGCTAGACTTACCTGCTAATTAGATATCATGTTAGAAATAGGAGTAGAACACTGCCTTTAGGATAATGGCAGAAAGAGTGAAGAGAAAAAATCCAACCCTTGCATTCAAAATTCTACATAAAGAAAAGCATATGATATGATTGGTTCAAATATTAAGGCAACTGTGTTAAACCAGGCACCAAGTGAGCAATGCTTGAATGCAGATGGCCAGGTCTGGAATCCCCCTGATGCCAGCAACATGGAACAGAGAATTGGTTCAGAAGCCACAGGCATCTCCCCATCACCACTGTAGCTTCTGTCAGCCTTGGAGGTGGTACCAAATCGGATTAGTCCCACAGCTGTCTTTGTCGGCTGTGCTTCTTTAAATGCTCACAGCTTTTGCTTTTGGAGAGGGTTCAGTAACAGGTGGAATTAAGGGAGACCCAAAAGTTCAGTGGAGTATATCCAAATCCTTGATAGACTTAGTACATCTGATGCTAATCAGCAGACTGTTCATAAAACAATGAAGA
This sequence comes from Cebus imitator, assembly GCF_001604975.1. Taxonomy (NCBI): domain Eukaryota; kingdom Metazoa; phylum Chordata; class Mammalia; order Primates; family Cebidae; genus Cebus; species Cebus imitator. The sequence goes on along the minus strand of NW_016107430.1, from coordinate 307,504 downwards.
GAGTTGGTGAGTTTGTCCTCTCGTCTCCTAGGGGGACTTCATGTTTTAGGGAAAAGGGAATGGGGTGTGAAATAAAAGAGAGTTGGATCCATGGTCTGAATTTGCCACTATTCTGTGGCCTTGGGCATGATTTCTGAAATCTTATGTTTAATGTTCTTATTTGGGTAAATAATTATAAGCACACATTTTTTCTACAAGTTTGTGTTAAATGTTAAATTCATATGAATGTGCATGATGTATATAGCTAAGTGGAATAAAAAAAGTTGCTGATGAGTATGCATAGCCATTTTTAAATAGGGGGAATTATGGGGATATAAGGAGACTGAGACAGAAAGTAACAGTGATCTCTATAAAGGCATTAGAAAAAGTCCAGAAGACTCCAGGCCAAAGTGGGAGTGGTGTGGGATTGAAGGGAGTATAGGCAGAAATTTTTACTTTGTAATTTGTAAGTATTTTGCATAGCGATGGGATTGTAAGTGGAGTTTTATTTTACTCTGTGTGTATGTGTATGTGTATGTTTTATATAAAGAGGAGTAACAATCCTATGAAGATAGCCTATGTAAGAGCCCAGATCACACTACATATTCTATGGATAACTTTATTTTTTCCTTTTCTTAAAAGTTTTTTTTTTTTTAATGGTGAAATTGTCATTTCTGCTTATTAACGTCTTCTAAAAGAGATACCAAAAAACCACTGAATAACCTTAGGAGTAGGCAATGTGTAGGATCTAGGATTTTGAGGAAGCAGAATACACTCCTAGGAAAGGGACTGGAGTTATTACCATTGTTTAAAATAATTCTTTCCTTGCTGGGCATGGTGGTTCATGCCTGTAATCCCAGCACTTTAGGAGGCTGAAGGGGGTGGATCACAAGGTCAGGAGTTCGAGACCAGCCTGGCCAACATGGTGAAACCTCGTCTCTCCTAAAAATACAAAAATTATCCAGGTACAGTGGCAGGTGCCTGTAATCCAAGCTATTCAGGAGGTTGAGGCAGGATAATTGCTTGAACCCAGGAGGCAGAGGCTACAGTGAGCCAGGATGGCACCACTGCACTACAGCCTGGGCAGCAGAGCGAGACTCGGTCTCAAAATAAATAAATAAATAAAAGAAGAAAAAAAAAAGAAAAGAAAAGAAAAGAGAAAAGAAAATAATCCTTTCCTGGTTGTGTACTGAGGGAGCTTATTTACTTGTTCTCCCAAGAAGCCTCAGACTAAAATGGAAACAAGGAATAATTTGGAATCAAAATAGCTACGTTCTGGCCCTGGCTCTACAACTGACTGTTTGCAGGTCACAGAACCTATGCATCCTAACATGCCTAATCAAAACAGCTGGTTTGTTTTCCTTTTTCCTATGTTATGAAAATTTAATGATGAAATTAATAAAATTTAAATATTATGAATGTAATTTGGTCTATAACTTTATGTGGAAAGTTTTACATATAGCTGTAATATTAATGTTTTTTAATATTCTCTCCGCCACATCTATTTTTTGTTAAATTTTAAGTTTCATAGGTACATGGTAGGCAGATACATTTATGAGGTACATGAGCTATTTTGATACAGGAATGCAATGTGTAATAATTACATCAGAGTAAATGGAGTATCCGTCACCTCAGGCATTTATCATTTCTTTGTACTACAAAGATTCCAATTATATTCTTGTACTTATTTTTAAATGTACAATAAATTATTTTGACTGTAATCACTCTGTTGTGCAATCAAATATTAGATCTTATTCATTCTCTCTAACTACATTTTTGTAACCATTAACCATTCCCACTTCCCCATACCCAACTGCTCCTCCCAGCCACTGGTAACCATCATTCTACTCTTCATCTCCATGAATTAAACTGGTTTGAATTTTAGCTTTTATGAACAAGAACATGTGAAGTTTTTCTTTCTGTGCCTAGCTTATTTCAGTTAATATAATATCCTCCTGTTCCATGCGTGTTGCTGCAAATGACAGGATCTAATTATTTTAATGGCTGAATGGTACTCCCTTGTGTATATGTACCACATTTTCTGTATTCATTCATCTGCTGATGAACACATAGGTTGATTCTAAATCTTGGCTATTATAAATAGTGCTGAAATAAACATGGGAGCACAGATTATCACTTTGATATACTGATTTCCCTTCTTTTGGTTATATACATAGTGGTGGTATTATCAGATCATGTTGTAGTTTCATTTTTAGATTTTTGAGGAACATTCATACTGTTCTCTATAGTAGCTGTGTTAATTTACATTCACCACCAACAGTGTATGAGGGCTCTATTTTCTCCACATCCTTGCCAGCATTTTTTTATTGCCTGTCTTATGTATAAAAGACATTTTAACTGAAGTGAGGTAACATCTCACTGTAGTTTTGACTGGCATTTCTCTGATAATCAATGATCTTGAGTACCTTTTCAAATATCTGTTTTCTATTTGTATATCTTTTTAACAATGTCTTTTCAGATATTTTGTGCATTTTAATTAGATTTTTAGATTTTTTTCATATTGAACTTGAGCTCTTAATATACTTGTGTTACTAATCTTTTGTGAGAGAAATAGTTTGCAAACACTGTTTGCAAATATTTTCTCCTATTTTGTGGGTTGTCACTTTACTCTGTTAATTGTTTCCTTTGCTGAGTGGAAGCTTTTTAACTTGATGCAACACCATTTGTTTATTTTTGCTCTGGTTGTCTGTGCTTGTGGGGTACTACTGTAAAAATCTTTGTCCAATCAAATGTCCTAGAGAGTATCCCCAATGTTTTTTTGTAGTAGCTTCATAGTTTCAGGTCTTAGATTTAAGTCTTTAACCCATTTTGATTTGATTTTTGCATATGGTGAAAGATAGGGGTCTAGTATCATTTTTCTGCATGTGATCTCTAGTTTCCTCAGCACCATTTATTAAACAAACCATCCTTTCCCAGAAGTTTGTTCCTGTCACTTTTATCAAAAATAAGTTTATTGTAGATGTATGAATTTATTTCTTGGCTCTCTATTCTGTTCCACTGGTCTATGTGTTTGTTTTTATGCCAGTACCATGCTCTTTTGTTTACTGTAGTTCTGAAGTATAACTTGAAGTAAGGAAATGTGATGTCAATTTTGTTTATCTTTTCAAAAAAACCCAGTATTTCATATTTTTTTTGCTTGAAAACTTTACTAAAATAAGGATTAAACCTGAAAAAAGAGCAATGAGAATGCTAGCCATTTGCATAAAATCAGCAAGAAAACGGAAACAGGGAGAGAAAGAGAGGAAAGGAAGGAAGGAAAGAAGGGAAGAAGGGAGGAAAGGATGAAGGGAGGAAAGGGTGGAGGGAGGGAGGAAGGGAGGGAGAGAGGGCCAGCTTTTCATTTTGTTGACTTTTTGTATTTTTTACTTTAAATTTTATTTCTGGTCTGATTTTTATTATTTAATTTTCTTTTACTAATGTTCAGTTTGGTTTGTTCTTGCATTTCAAGGTGTTTAAGATGTGTCATTAGGTAACTTATTTGAACTTTTTCTATGTTTTGAATGTAGGTGCTTATTGCTAGACAATTTTTACTTAGTACTGTTTTTACTGTATTCCATAGGTTTTGGTATGTTGTGTTTCTAATATCATTTGTTTGAAAGATTTTTAAAATTTTCTTCTTAATTTCCTCATTGACCTGCTGGTCATTCAGGAGCATATTGTTTAATTTGCATGGGTATGTCTAGTTTTCAAAATTCCTCGTTATTGATTTCTAGTTTTGTCCCATTGTGGTTAGAGAAGATATTATTTTAATTTTTTGAATTGTTTAAGACTTGTCTGTGGCCTAAAATAAGGTTATCCTTGAGAATGGTCCATGTGCTGAGGTGAAGAATGTGCATTCTGCAGCCCTTGGTTGAAATGTTCTGTGAATATTTTCTAGGTCCATCTGGTCTGTAGTGCAGTCTAAGACTGATATGTCTTTTGATTTTCTGTCTGGATTATCTGTTCAAATGATGAATGTAGGGTGATGAGGGCTCCATCTCTTTTTACTGAGGTCTATCTCTCTCTTAAACTTTTAATAATATTTACTATATATGTCTGGGTCATTCAGTGTTGGTTGCATATAGATTTGCAATTGTTTTATCCTCTGGCTGAATTGAGCTCTTTGTCATTATATAATAACCTTATTTATTTATTTTTATATTTTTTTCTTGGAACCTATTTTGTCTGATAGAAGTATAGCTACTTCTGCCCTTTTCTGGTTTCCATTTGCACGGAATATCTTCTTCCATCCCTTTATTTTTCATCTATATGTGTCTTTGTGTGTTTCTCAAAGGCAATAGATTATTGGATCTTACTGTTTTATCTATTAAGCCACTTTCTGTTTTTTAACTAGAGAGATTAATCCACTTATATTCAACCTTAATACTCATAATAAGGACTTACTCCTGCCAGTTTTTTTTTTTTTTTTTTTNACTCTGTCACCCAGGCTGGAGTGCAGCAGTGTAATCTCGGCTCACTGCAACTTCCACCTCCCAGGTTCAAGCAATTCTCCTGCCTCAGCCTCCTGAGTAGCTGGGATTACAGGCACCCGCAACCACACCCTGCTAGTTTTTACGTATTTTTAGTAAAGATGGGGTTTCATCATATTGACCAGACTGGTCTCAAACTCCCGACCTTGTGATCCACCCATCTCTTCCTCCTAAAGTGATGGGATTACAGGTGTGAGCCTCTGTGCCCGGCCACTCCTGCCACTTTTATGTGTTTTCTGGTTTTCTTTTCCTTCCCTTTTTCCTTGTTTTCTTTCTTTATTTTTTTTGAAAGTGATTTTCTCTGGTGGTATTTTTAGGTTTTTGTGTCTCTACTACAGGTTTTTCTTTATTTGATGTTACTATGACACATGCAAACAATATCATATAACCCATTATTTTAAACTGATGACAACAGAACACTAATTGCAGAAACAAACTGACAAAGAAGCAAGGAGAAAACGAATCTCTGTACTTTAACTTCATACCCCTACTTTTTAACTTTTTGTTGTTTCTATTTATATCTTATTATACAGTTTATGTCTTAAAAAGTTAGTGTAATTATCATTTTTGATAGGTTCATAATTTAGTCTTTCTATTTGACATGAGTAGTTTACACACCACAATTGTAGTGTGTAATAATATTCTGTTTTTCCACATACTTGAACAGTGAGTTTTGGTCCTTCAGTTGATATCTTATTGCTCATTAATATATTTTTCTTTCTGATAAGAATTCCCTATAGCATTTCTTGTAGGACAGGTCTGGTGTGGATGAAATCCCTCAGCTTTTGTTTGTCTGGAAAAATGTTTATTTCTCCTTCATGTTTTAGGGGTATTTTCAATGAATATACTATTGTAGGATAAAAGTTTTTTTTTTTTTTTCTCTTTACACTTTAAATATTTTATGCCACCCTCTCTAGGCCTGTAACATTTCCACTGAGAAGTCTAATGCCAAATATATTAAGCTCCTCTGTAGATTGTTTCTTTTCTGTTGCTGTTTTCAATATTTTTCTCGTTATTCTTGATTTTTGGAGATTATTATGTTTTTAGTTATTTATGTTATAGGTGCTTGAAGTTCTATAACCTTCGCATACTTAAATATTAATATCTTTCTTCAGATTTGGAAAGTTCTTCTTTCCAAATTCCAAATACCTCTCGATCTCCTCTTTAAGGTCAGTAACTCTTAGATTAGCTCTTTTGAGGCACTCTCTAGATCTTGTAGGTATGCTTCATTCTTTTCTATTCTTTTTTCTTCTGTGTTTTCTACCTGTGCCAGAGCCTGTCTTCAGTCTCATTAAACTCTTCTGCTTGAGCTATGGCCTGAAGTCAACAACTTTAGGAATCTCCTTGGTGCTTTATTCTACTGTTGCTGAGCTGGCATCCAAGCCACAAGACAAAGTCTCTCCTACACTTTTCTCTCCTTTTTTCAAGCAGGAAGAATCTGCTTGTTTTCTCCTATTCATGGCCCCCACCACCCAGGGCCCAGAGGACATATAGCCTGAGTCCTGCTGATGTTCATTGATAGCCCAACAGCTCTTTAGTCAGCTTATGATGAATGACACTAGACCTGGAACATTCCCTTAAGGGAAGTGATTTCCTTTCTGGCCTAGGATAAGTGCAAAAATTCTTTCTAGGAGCCAAAGCCTGGAATTGGGGACCACAGGAGCTTGCTTGATGTTCTATTTTACTGTGGCTGAGCTGTTACCCAAGCTGCAGCACAAAGTCCCCTTTGCTTTTCTTTCTTCTTTTTCCAAGCAGGAGGAGGCTCTCCCCATGGCCACTATAGCTGGGAATGTGCTGTGCCATATCCCCAGTAATTATACAGTGCTTGCCACCCATCTTAAGAATGAGCAAGAAGCCCAAAAAGATAGATGAAGGAATGGATGGATGGAAAATTGTACACATCCAGGACATTTCTAGAAGGGAGATAGTCCTGAAAAGGACAGTAAGGGATTGGGCCTGGAGCTCCATAAATCTGTCTACTTTGCATAAGTCTGGAGTCAGTGAAGCTAGAAGGACTGTATTATTTCAGCAACAGTTCCACAAATATTACAAATCTACTGTATTGTAGATATTCTCTACCACTTTCCCGCTATAACACGGTACTTTGTCAAAAATGTTTAATCTTGGTGGTATTTAAGTGCCATTATCAGATTCCCCCATGGAAGAATGCTGTTACTGATTTAGTAATTTACAGTAATAAGCATTGCAATAAAGAGAATGCATTTAAACATGAGAAGTTTTTTATACAACATGATGGGAAGAACTTAGAATTACAGAATTTAATTTAGTGTCCCTAAGGTTTTGTTTTTCCTAACCCTTAGAATGTAAGGACGTTTTCCACATGTAGCCTAGACTGAGGTCCAGTGTTCTAAAGGAGTGATTTTTGCCAGAACAGAGGAAGCTCTGAATTAAGTCATTATAAACTGATAATCAGCCCTCCTTGATGCCTGCAATTCCTCAGTCACTAATTAAAACATGTGAGTAGTCAGACTCCTGAGGTACTCTTTATAATTTAGGGCATCTATTGTAATGGTTCTTCTGGTAGCTATTGAAGGCACTAAAAGGCTTTCAACATCAGCCTGACAAATAAAATTTGTGTTTAAATTGATATTATAAAGAATGATATGATGTATGGTTTACCAGGGACAGTTAGGATTTGATGTAAAATATGACACTAATGCCTTAAGTGACTATGGAGATGCTTTGCAAAATTGTGCCATCTTTCATCCATCGAAATTAACTTAGTAGCCTGTATACATGTGTCAAAGCTCGCGTTTCCTCAACCCTCACTTACAGGAAAGTTGAAACTAAGTGAAATGCAGCTTTTAGCTAAACTGGCTATCTAAGGAATCATAAAATTTCTTTTAAATTATCTCAGAGGAAATCAAATAGAGCTGGTTTAAATCCTGGCTCTGAGTTGCACAAATGTGCAACTTGGGGCATGTGACCTTTACTTGCTACCTCGGTTTCCACATTTGTCATGAGAGTTTCATTGGGAAGGAACTAAGTGTATGGGCTCTGCCATGAGAATTCTAGGGTTTGAATCCTATCTGTTCTGCCTTCTGTGTAGCTATCACTATGCAACTCCTGTTTGATCACCTGCTGTATTCGCTTGCCACGGCAGTTGTAACAAAATACCGCAGAATGGGTATGTAGTGAATTATTTTACAGACAGGGCCCAACTTATGATGGTTTGACTTTTAATTTCTTTATCTTACAATGGTGTAAAATGAAAACACATTCAGCAGACTCCCGTACTTATGATGGGGTTATTTCACAATAAACCCATTGTATGTTGAAAATGTAATATAGCCCCATCCTAAATTGAGGAGCATCTATTATTTTATGTTACCTTGGAATCTATTTTAAATATGTTTAATGTTCTCATACCTGAGGCAGGACTCAATCACACTTTACACTATTTCTAGTTCTATACCTTCTTCCTGTTTTTCAATGTGAGGGGTCCAGATAAACCTACCTATTTATGCCCAAATGAACATTTTGCATAAGTTTCTAATCACCTCTCCAATTACTTTTTGTAACTTTTACTACCAACTGTCTCACTGTCTTATTATAATCATGCGATTACCTTTTAACTTCTCCCAGTAGACTATGGGCTTCTGAAAGCAAGGTTCTGTTTCTCATTCATTTTCAAATCTATAAGTTAGTCAACACGTTTGATTACTGAGTAGATGAATGACAACGGAAATCATGACTGTGCATGAAGGCCTGTTAATCATTGTTTTAGATTTGGGGGATGGCTACATACAGGGTAATTAACAATTATATAGTGCCTCACTCCTCTCCAATATCTCTAGTGATTCTATTTAAACTATGATTGGAATAAGGGTTTAATGCAGTTTGATGTGCAGCAACAAATAAAGTAGGAATTTTTTTTCACATTCAGTTATTCTTCAGTAAGAATTTGCCTAAATTACTACATACCAGATATATTGTACTTTCTTTCAGATCAAATATAGTTCACTGTCTAAACTTCTGGCCAGAAACTTAAAGTTCATAACAAGTTTGTCTTGTTTTTCCGAGTTTGCTTTATAATAGCTATTGAGAAACAGAAAACTGGCAATATTTTCATGTATTCTGGGAAAGACAATACCATTTTGCAGTTTTACATCTAAAATAATTTATTTCAATATGAATCAGTAATATTCATACTTGAATTTCAGTTAAGGGGTCGATCGAGCCCCACTGGTATGGAGAGTGGATTACAATGAAAATGGAAAGTTGTCTTTAGTGAATGTATTCTATGTAGTTATCTGGAAAGTTCTAGGAAAACAGAAAATCAATTGTTCAACACAAATATATGGTACCTAAAATGTTGAAAAATCGGTAAAATTTTGGTCAGATACAGCTAGCAGTGTGGTAGCTGCTCTATAAGGAATGACTAAATTGGTCTATAGCATACTGGTAAATAATGTAGGAAGAATAATGACTTTAGTGAACTTGAATCACTCATTTGAACAACAGATCCTAGACTGTACAGATATAGATGATAAATATATCCTTGCAGTGGTTTTAACACTAACATCTCTCTCTCTCTTTGTGTTTTTTTTTTTTTTTTTTTTTTTTTTTTGGAGTCTTGCTCTATCAACAGGCTGGAGTGCCACAGCTCAATCTGCCTCCTCGGTTCAAGCGATTCTCCTGCCTCAGCCTCCCCCGAAGCTGGAACTACAGGCACGTGCCACCATGCTCAGCTAATTTTTGTATTTTGTATTTTTAGTGGAGATGAGGTTTCATCACGTTGGCCAAGATGGTCTCAATCTCTTTACCTCGTGATCTTTCCACCTCAGCCTCCCAAAGTGCTGGGATCATAGGTGTGAGCCACTGCGCCCAGCCAACACTACCATCTCTTCAAGAAGATTTAAGGGCATTCCTCTCAGAAGACACTCTTTACTCAAAACCCTCAATCTTTCACATAATCAGAGTTGAGTCGTTATTGTGGTTGCCTCTCTATATCATGTTTTTTTTTTTTTAAATTTCATAAATAGTGAAAGATTTCTTAGCTTGCTATGGTTTGGATGTACATGCTCCCACAAAATTTATATGTTGGAACTTAAACCCTAAGGTGATGGAAGTTAGAGATTTTGGGAGGTGATCAGGTAATTAGGGCTCTGCTCACATTAATTGGATTAATGCCCTTATAAAAGGGGCTTTGGAGAGTTGCCAAATCTTCCAGCTCTTTCTGCCAAGTAAGAATACCAATAGGGAACCATCTATGAGAAATGGACCCTTACCAGACACCAAATAGGCCAGCACCTTAATCTGGGACTTCTGTTTCCAAAATTGCAAAAAATAAATTTCTATTGTTTATGTATTACTCATTATAAGGTATTTTGTTACAGCAGCATCCCCAAAAAAGTTCCCAAACTACAGGTATTAACAGCTCCCTATGGAATAATTAGACAATTCTCTCCCTTGATCAATAATAGAATGATATGACAGGCAAAAATGAGAATATAGTGCTGTTGGATTTGGAGTAAGACCTATATTGCCACTCCAAGCTGGTTTCATAGTTATTCTTTGCTATGTTTTTGGTATGAAAAAAGTTATTTCATCTATCAGCTTTTGGAAGAAAGTTTTAAAATCCTTAAATGCATCAATTTCTTCCTAGCTTGGAACTTTTAATTGTTAACAAAACTCGTAGGTGTATTCTCATCAGAATCTCACCTATAAAGCTTTTATAGTATCTCATCTTTACAACTGCTTTAAAAAGATTAAAACAAATGATTATTTTTTATTATTAGAAATATATTACTTAGAAAAAAAATTAACATGAATACATATTGATGAGTATGGTGAAGAATTATGCTTAAAAATAAATTGTGGCCGGGCGCGGTGGCTCACGCCTGTAATCCCACCACTTTGAGAGGCCAAGACAGGCGGATCACAAGGTCAAGAGATTGAGACCATCCTGGTCAACATGGTGAAACCCCGCCTCTACTAAAAATACAAAAAATCAGCTGGGCATGGTGGCGCATGCCTGTAATCCCAGCTACTCAGGAGGCTGAGGCAGGAGAACCGCCTGAACCCAGGACGCGGAGGTTGCGGTGAGCCCAGATCGCGCCATTGCACTCCAGCCTAGGTAACAAGAGTGAAACTCTGTCTCAAAAAAAAAAAAAAAAAAAAAAAAATTAGCTGGGCGTGGTGGTGCGCATCTGTAGTCCCAGCTACTCAGGAGGCTGAGGCAGGAGAACCGCCTGAACCCAGGACGCGGAGGTTGCGGTGAGCCCAGATCGCGCCATTGCACTCCAGCCTAGGTAACAAGAGTGAAACTCTGTCTCAAAAAAAAAAAAAAAAAAAAAAAAAAAATTGTGGCTGGGCATGGTGGCTCACGCCTGTAATCCCAGCACTTTGGGAGGCCAAGGCGAGCAGATCACAAGATCAGGAGATACAGGCCAACATGGTGATACCGCGTCTATACTAAAAATACAAAAATTATCTGGTTGTGGTAGTGCCTGCATGTAGCCCCAGCTACTGGGGAGGCTGAGGCGGGAGAATCGCTTGAAGCCCTGAGGCGGAGGTTGCTGTGAGCCGCGAGCGCGCCATTGCACTGCAGCCTGAGGAAAAGAGACTCCGTCTCGAAATGAATAAATAGTTTCAGATTTAAAAGAATTTAAATATTGGACCACTAAATACTGAGTCAAGTCCTCAGGTAAACCGTAGATGACAGGAAAGCTAGAAGCTACCCTTTTGGTTCGTTCCCCTCAATGCCTTCTCTCTCCCTCTCTTACCACTATATCTAACACAGGCAACAATCAAGACACGGCCTGAGGGTTGAAATACCACCCCCATAAATTTCTGCTAAAATGTATACACGATCCTTGTTAAGGTAAAGATATTCTTTACCTCATTTATTTCTAGTAATAGGAGTTATTTTGTTTTATTACTTACGTTTATAATTGAAAGCCTGGGTAAACAGGGCTGGTAAATAATCCTAATAGAGGAAAAGCAATGTGGAAGAAAATGGAGGCCGCAGCATTTCTGAGGCAGCCGAGTGGGAGGCGGTCCTGAGAGAAATCCAGCCAGCCTGCCCTCCGTGGTGGAGCTTCCGGAAGTTCCTGCCACTGGCGGCGGGGAGGAGCCTGGCCCCTCCACTTCCTGTGTAGAACCGGGGATTACGTGGGCTTGGCGGGAAGCCCTTTAGCGAGCGAGAGTCGCTGTTTGCCCCTCCTTTCCCCTCTTCAGCCGGTAAAACCCTGCTTTACTCGCTGTTTAAACCTTCTGCGAGCCTAAATTTTCGTGGCTGTGGGACGGACAAGAACCCCGTCTTTAGCCGAGCTACCGAAAAGTCCTGCAGCATTTTTGGCACGTGACGTGGGGGCTGGAGAAGTGGTGAGTGAGATGCAAACCAAGAATTCTTCTTCCAACTCCCTTCTGAGCCATTTTATCTTCGTGGCCTTTTCCTTCCTTTTTCAGGACGGACTGACAAGCAGCAGTTCCACGCCGCTCCCCGCTCAGTGCAGGGGCGGGGACGCAGGGCCCAAAGGTCCCCGCCGCCAAGCGCTGCTGCTGGAGCCTTTCCCTTTTTCAGCCAAGAGACTCAGCTCCAAGCGACAGTAATTAAACTTTTCTCCCTAGTGGAGGAACCAGTTGCATAAGAATAAGAGGTTCTCCCCCAGGCATTTTTAAACCGCTTTTTGTTTTGCCTTCTCCACGCTGTCCGCAAAGTTTTTTTTTTTTTTCTTTTAGAAGTTTCACTAGGTTAGTCCCGTGGGGGCAACAGGCCTCATACCCTCATCTACGCAGTCTCTGTACTGGGTTCCTGACCACTAAAAAATGTCGCTTTCTAACAGGTCTAGGAGCTCCAAGTTTATCTTGGGACCTTAAGAGGAGATGATCACCGAACTCACAGGTATTTGAGGATACAAACTCAGAGTTGCGCTCAGCTTTTAAAAGGTCTTATCTGGCTGAGCGCAGTGGCTGAAGCCTGTAACCCAGCACTTGGGAGGCCAAGGTGGTCAGATCATGAGTTAGGAGATCAAGACCATCCTGGCCAACATGATGAAACCCCAGCCCTTCTAAAAATACACACAGAAAAACCAAAAAACAAACAAACAAAAAAAACAAACTAGCTGGGCGTGGTGGCATGTGCCTGTAATCCCAGCTACTTGGGAGGCCGACGCAGGAGAATGGCTTGAACCAGGCAGTTAGAGGTTGTGGTGAGCTGAGATGAGGTCACTGCACTCCAGCCTGGCTACAGATCGAGACTCTGTCTCAACAACAACAAAAAAGGTCTTATCTGAGCTTCCTTGTGGAACAGCCTACCATCAAAGCCAATCCTTTCCAAAAGGCCTATATAGAAATATATATATATATATATTTTTTTTTTTTTTTTTGAGACGGAGTTTCACTCATGTTACCCAGGCTGGAGTGCAATGGCGCGATCTCGGCTCACCGCAACTTCCGCCTCCTGGGTTCAGGCAATTCTCCTGCCTCAGCCTCCTGAGTAGCTGGGATTACAGGCATGCACCACCATGCCCAGCTAATTTTTTGTATTTTTAGTAGAGACGGGGTTTCACCATGTTGACCAGGATGGTCTCGATCTCTTGACCTCGTGATCCACCCGCCTCGGCCTCCCAAAGTGCTGGGATTACAAGCTTGAGCCACCGCGCCCGGCCAGAAATAATTATTTTTGCTGCACTTTATGAAGATAAATCAGGCCAAGAAAAAGACTAAAGCCTATTTTGCAAACCACCCAGTCCTTATCATAATTTTTTTTTTTAACAGAAATGAGGACTGGAGAGAAATTATGTTTCAAAACGTACCATACATTTGCTATTAAATCCTAAACTCGTTAGTTGTTTTTAAGTTTTAGCCTACATGTTAGACTAACTGTAGTTGCTCCTGCAACCAGCAATACCTGGCTGCAGCTCAGAAGGAACAAGAGGAATGGTAATGTAGAAATCTGGATCAATATTCTAGTTCTGAGCAATTATCCTGCAAATGCTGCCAGGTAGTAGAATAATAGGGTGCCCATTGCCCAGTGGTTTTCTTTTTTGGAAAGTAAGACCGAGGGAACTAACCAAAGCCAACACCATGCTCCCAAATCCTAGCAAGCATAACTTGAGCTACCAGTTATCTGGGTGTGTCATAATCAGAGCCAGTTGGGAGGGGCTCCCCAGAAAAACTCCAACTGGCCTGTGCAGTGGGATGGAGACAGAAGTTCATTCCCTTTGCAGTGGGGAAGAGTGGGGCTCCTCCTCTTCCTGTGTGGAACCTGGGATTCAAGCTGCAGGCAGGAAGCACTCCAGCAGGGACTTTGGCCTTGGGAGAGTCCCTGTTTCCCTCTTCCTTTTCACCCAATAAAACCCTGTCTTACCATTCAGATTGTCTGTGAGCCTGAATTTTCATCGCTGTGGAACAAGGAACCCAGTCTTTAGCCGAATTAAGGAAAAGTCCTGCAACATTTTATGTCTATATGCAGGATGGCAGGGAACGACATTGATGCTTGGGTGAGGGTCACTGTCTAAAAATGAAAGTTCAAAGTAGATGGTAGGTTGGAAATAAATGTTGTGTTCTTTGTAAATGTGTCTGCAGCTGTTTTGAGACCTCATAAGCTAGCATATTAGGTATTTTTATAGCAGAGAACTTAAGGATAGTATAATGTGCTCCCAGCTTAATAAGATTCTAACACTGTTGTTTGAATATACGATATCATCATGTTTAAAATGTAGTATTCATTCCATTTATGCAATCTCTTTCCCCTGGATGTTTGTGCTTTCCAAGATGATATAATAAGAAAATAAACAGCTCAAATGGCTTTTCCTTCACACTTTTACCAGTTTAGAGAAATAGGGTGACAATAAATGAAAAAAAAATTAACATTTATAAAGGGCTAAACAGGCTAGGTACTTCAGATATGTGTGTGTGTGTGTGTGTGTGTATACACACACAATCTTGTTACATCTTACAACTCTCCTTCAAGGTAAATATAATTATCTCAATCTTATAGATAAGAAAATGGAAACTTCAAGATGTTAAGTAATTTGCTTGAAGTCATATAGCTTATAAAGTAATATTGGATTGCCTAATTTCATAATCATGCCCTTTACCCTATGCTGCATTTGAAGAACATTAAAAATGTAGGGTACCTAAGAAGTCATTGACTTTAAGTTCTTTCCCTCAAGCAAATGTCTTAAATATCTACTGCCTGACAAGTTACCCAAAGAATGTCTTTTTCATTCATACAACAAAAGTGTAACAAAGTGGTATCTTTCGCCACCACCACCTTTATTAAAAGTCTTAGCATATGCCGTTTCCAATACATGAACTAGTTAATATGCTGTCTCAACCAAAACAGTGAATCCATTTGTTAACTGCCCCCAAAGGAAGTGAAAGTTTGGAAGAGGAAATGCAATCTACACTAGCTAGAATAAAGGTCAGACCTACTTGGCACTCACCAAAACAGAATATTGGCAATAACCCATTGCTTTTCAGAGATAGAGGCCGTCATTGTAAAGTTTTCTTTGCTTTATCTGGAAACTCAAGTCACTTCCTGTTCAAAAAACTGTGCTATGTAGGATCTTCTGCAAGGGTATTATGAAAACTTGCAATTCTTAAAATATGATCTGAGAATGCATTGTATAAATTATCCCATTTTAACAGTGCTTCTCAAAGTCTAATGCATGTAAGAAACACCTGGGCATCTTATTCAGCTGATATTTTGCAGTCTTAAAAGGCTCCCAAGTGATGCTAACAATGCTAGGTCCCATTCTGAGTATGATAAAAATCAAGATTATTCTGCATACTTATCTGTGGTCGTTGCTTTAAAGTACTTGCAAAAGTCTTCAAATAAAGCTAACTGATTTAGCATCAATTTTTAAAAACAAAAGCATTTTTCCGAAACTATCTTAAAAATACCCTTTCCCACTCCTGAGCCACCTGGTTCCTTATGACCTAATTCGACTGACCTTGGTTTGACCCAGCGTGCTTCAAATATTTTAATTTGTAGTCAACGCATGGGTTTATTCTTTTTTGATAAATCTTATTCTGAAGACATCACATAAATGCCTGGCTCACCAGGCCGTTAGTCTATAATCACTACTGCCAAGTCTTTAGAAAGGAGCCCATTCAGAAATTTACCTCCCTTATTTTTTTGATCCATAGAAAAGATCTCTTCCCTGATTCTCAGAGAACAAAAAACGAGTTAACAACAAAAACTTCAGGTGTGCCTAAATACAATTTTAGCTGTGTCTAAAGTTCCAAAAATTTTATATAATGCTGTTGAAACATATGGGCAGCATCATAGTAGACTTAGACTGTAAATAGGTTTCTATGCTTTAATACAAAATGCACTGGATACAAAAAGTGAGTTTTCTCTGCAATACCTGTCTATCTCTTCCTCTTAGACTATAAGCAACATGGAAGAGGAGACTGCATCATCTTCATCTTAATCTCCAACACAGAGTCTGACAGATAGAAGAATGAAGGTACTTAATATCCTCTGTTTTTTATTACTGAAAGAGAAACACAGCATCCTAGTCTTAAATTTTGACTTTCTGTCCTCATCTACAAAAGGAGCAATGTTAATCTGCACAAGCACAATAGAGTTCCTGCACAGTTTAAGAAAGACAATAGCTGTTATAGTATTTTAAAAATTTAGAACACTATACATATGCACACAATTTTAATTAGACTTGTTACTGTATTACTAGCATTTCCTAAAAGATGAAGAGCTGAAGATAGAAAATAGACACATTATTTTCGTTCAGGGAAGATCTCCTTTTGTGGGTGAAATACTGCGAATTCTGCTTGTTATTTGAAATTTAAAATTTACAAAGTATTGATTTTTAAATTTAAGCCTTCACTCGATGAAGCTTTCCTTTTTCATATGGTCATCCTCCTGATGAAACAACATGAAAGCCTCACATTGAGTTTTATCAGGAGAATGACCATATGCCCCATTCTCATGGACAGTGTCACTTTATGCCTTTCATCCTAGTATCCCATTTGGTTTATGTCTCCACTTAATCTCAAAAGGGCTCTCTTTAGATGATTATATAGTCACACTAATCATTCGATATATTTGTAACTTGGAGTGAAATAACTAGTTCTGTCTTTTGCCTGGGCATGCAGCTTCTGAATGAAGGGTTGGAAGCAAGGCACAAAGGGGTATCTTGATGGATCCAGTGTAATGGGGTAGAAAGTGTACGATTTGTGTAAGCGAAAAAAAAAAAAAAAAAGGAAATATAGGAATAAAAAGAACAAAAATGGTTTTAGCAAGGGAAGTTTTGAACAGCCTCGTGGCTTTCTTCAGTTCTTAGAGACCACTGTGTTATTAAGTGTTTAGGGCAGAAGGTAGCTATTTACTTGAGATTGGTGAGAGGGGGTATTTATTTAGAAAGGCTGTGAAATCAATATGTCTTTAGAGGTTTGCCGTCAGAGTCATTCAATTACTATCACAGATAATTACAGCATTAATCTGCTTCTGCAATTTGGAGAAGAGTCTAAACACAGAATGATGGATTTTAAAGATATATAAAGTAAAATGCATATGTCATTTATTCTTCCAGTAAATAGATCTCTAGTGTAAAAATCCAGGGCCCATTTTATCCCAACAAAGTGTAATGAAATACCTAAATGTACCCAAATGTATTTTTTTTTAAGATTCTCCACCTTTTGGAAGGAACAGAATACAAAATACTACATCCTCACAAGTCTTCCACCTTTTTTATTTTTTATATAATTTTACTTTTTTAAATAAAATTTTTCTTTCTGTACCATGACTAGAATAAGTCATGCACCTTAGTAGCCAGAGCAGAACAGGAACAAGTTGGAAATCAGAGTTTTGTTAATATTGAGTAGGTGGTGGAATCAGATTTTATCCGGAAGTTTGACAGCCTGCCTCATTTGTATTGCATTTGGTTACAGGTTATGTCACAAGAATTTATGAAAGTTTTCTGCCCTTTGTGAAAGTGTTTCTCTTTTTTTTTTTTTTTTTTTTTTTTTTGAGTGTTTCACTATTGTCACCCAGGCTGGAGTGCAGTGACACCATCTTCGCTCACTGCAACCTCCACCTGTGGATTCAAGGGATTCTCCTGCCTCAGCCTCCTGATTAGCTGGGAATACAGGCATGCACCACTATGCCCAGCTAATTTTTTGTATTTTTATTAGAGATGGGGCTTCACCATTTTGGCCAGGCTGGTCTAAAATTCCTGACCTCAGGTGATCTACCTGCCTCAGCCTCTCAAAGTGCTAGGATTACAAACATGAGCCACCACGTCCAGCTTCTTTCTCATATTTTAAATTTAATTCCAATTTAACTTTTCCAAATAAATATGCCATTGGTTTCTTAAATTCAAGTGCTGATTAAAACAATAGGCATGTAATGAGGTTCTTCCAGTGAGTGTTGACTCTTGACAATTAGTAAGGGTCCTTCCCTTCAGGATAAAACATCCAGAATACAACAGATTCTCTTTGGGTTCAGAATATATCACTTTTTCTCCAAGGATTTTTGTCCTAGTTCTTGAAAGGAGGTCTAGCACAGCCTAGTAAGGGTCTATTAACATGAGATTTTTGAATTAGAGAAGGCGCTTAATTTTGTTTACAAAAACATTTAAAATATGTATAGGTTTAGAGGAGAGTTGTAAAGATAATACAAAGCATTAGTAACGTCCCGTTTTCCCTAATTTTTACATAATATAAAATCATAGTATATTTATTGAAACTAAAAAAAAAAAATGTAGATAGAATACCAATATTTACACTGAATTATTTATTTGAATTTTACCAGTTTTTTCACCATGTCTTTTTTTCTATTCTATAATTTGATCTAGTATGCCACACTGTATTTAGTTACCATGTAGTCTCCTGTAGTCTGTGACAGTTTCTCAGTCTTTCCTTTCTTGTCATAACCTTAATTCCTTTAAGGGTCTGGTCAGTTATTTTGCAAAGCAACCCTCAATTTGAGTTTACTTAATGCTTTCTCATAACTACACTGGGTTTATTGCTTTTGGGGAAGAATATTATGGAGGTGAAGAGCCCTTTCATCACATTATGTATCTGGCGTTGACAGGACTTTTTACTGATCATGTTGAGTGTAATCGGCTCCTGTGAAGTCTTTCAGGCTTCTTCACTTTAGAGTTACAATTTTTCTTCTCATACTTTATTTGTTACAAATGAGTCACCAAATCCACCTGACACCTTTGTAGGTGGATTTTGAACAAAAGAGTTATCACATTGAGTCTGTGAGGTAGTCACTACCAAGGATGCCAAAGCTGTGGGACAGATTAGAATTTCTTTGAAAGTAAGATTAAAGACATTTGACTTTTTTTGACCCAGTTCCCCAGCTCACAAGTATCTTGAGTCATATAAAAGTAGGGAAAACTACAAGCAAAATTTTAACAGTGGTTTCCTTCCTATGACTATTATAAGACACTAGAGCATAAGCAGCTCTGCTTTGGTGTTAAAATTTTTAAGTATAGTACGAAACACACGCACATACACAAGGAAAAACTTTTTTTTTCTATTTTACAGCCAATCTATGTACAAACCAAAAAATCTAGCACGTCAGTGAAGGCAGCAAAAACTTGCTGCATGTTAAGCATACTCCATGGCCAGTGGGAGAGGCAGAAGTGCACGGTGGGTGTATAGCTTTCAAAGAAGGTCCGCTAGGTTGATGTCATGATGAGAAGGAAAGTGAAAGGAATGAAAGAAATAAACGCATAGGGATCATTACTTGGGAGGAAAAAGCAAGGAGTGGCATAGAGGAGATTAATTACTTAGTAGTTGGGAGTAAAACTTGCAGGCCTCTCAGGGTAACTGTTTGAAACCTTTTAGATGGTTCCAACAATACTGAGAAGAAAAACGCAAGGGAAGAGGGAGGTGGGCATGGCAGTAGCTGAAGTTCTGTATTATTAAGTAGGGGCAAGAGAGTCTAAATTAATTATCCAATAAATGTGAGAAAAATTCATTTGTTATTACAGTATTGTGTACTTGTTAAAAATCAAGCTTATCACTTTGTCACACCTCATATATATTTTTTTTTCATTAGGAAATAGTGACCTTCAAACTAGACATGTACTCATAGGCTCAAGAAAGTTCAGAATTTTCCTCACAGTGAGCTTTTTTTGCTGATGGCATTTTAAAGCTCAAAACCTAATTTAAAAGAAAAGCTGAAACTCTACCAGAATAATAATACAAAACTATTTAATTAGAGACACATTTGGATCAGTTTTACTTTTCACTATGTCCAACGGCTCTTCAAATTTCACAATAGAAATTAAAATGCCCTTCATAGAAGCCCTGAATATTCATCCAAGATATTAGAATAATAGCTCTGGATACCCAATACAAGAAGAGCAGAAAGAGTCTTTATATTGTGTAACATATAAATAATAAGCCACTTAAAACAAGGTGTATATTTTGGTTTGCTTACCTAGAAATAGAGATGGATAGTTTTTCATCATCCACACTTCTATACCTTATGTCCATTATTGCTTATAACTAAATTCTTTATACTTCAAACCAATAATTAGACTCAGGTGACATGGCCAACTGTGCTCACATAGCTAACTATAGGCACACAAAAAAGATGCTTGTTAATGTTTAAAATGTACAGCTGAAGCAGATGAAAGACAAATCCTTGAGGTAATTGAGATAAATAAAATCAGAATGGTAGATAGTCTGATGAATCGAGGACCTATGAGGTATTTAGACAAGGAAGAGATTCTAAGGATATAATTTTGGATGAAATTTACACAGGAAGCTGGAACTTTTCTCCCTACCTAAACCTGAAGCCCCACGATACTGTCTATCATTATGAGCTAAAAATCACACACGATCTCTCAGAAAAGGAAACAGTTACAAAGCTTTTCTTTTGTGTGGACTTTGGGCAGGGAGATATATATGAAAAACCCAGACATTCAATGTATGTAGGTATGGCATCTTAACTTATACTACCTACAAGGTGCAAGTGCTCCAAACAAAACCATAAAATGTGGTAGTTCATTGAAATTCCTAAGATCCCTAACAAAAACCACTCTGTTTAAATGCTTTGGCAATTCAGGAAATATGGAACTCATGGAGAAGGAAAAGCCAAATTGAACAAGGGTACATACACACAAATGATTACAAACTGTTGAGAGAAGACATTCACACATAAACAGAAAAAGCACAAAAGCTGAGGGTAACTCAAACAACTGAAAGTGACTATCTTATAAATATCCTTAAAATATCAACACAGATATTTTGAAGGATTAGAAAACAAATTAAAAGAATGGAGGGATATCAGCACCCCCATGTTTATTGCAACATTATTCATAATTGCCAAGATATGGAATCAACCCATGTCCATTGACAGGTGAATGAGTAAAGAAAATGTAATGTATACAATGGGAGAGTATTAAACCTTAAAAAAGAAAATCCAGGTTCAAAACAATGTGAATGAACCTGGGGGATGTTATGTAAAGTGAAATAAGCCAGGAATAGAAATACTGAATGACCACAGTTATATGTGAAAACTTGAAAAGCTAAACTCTGCTGGGTGTGTTGGATGCCTGGAATCCCAGTGCTTTGGGAAGCCTAGCCTAGAGGATCACTTGTGGCCAGGAGTTCAAGACCAACCTGGACAACATAATGAGACACCTGTCTCTAAAAAAAGTTAACGTAGCTGGGAGTGGTGGTGCATGCCTACAGACCCAGCTACTCAGGGGCTGACATAGGAGGACTGCTTGAGCCCAGGGGTTCAAGGCTTCCGTGAGCAATGGTTGTGTCACTGCACTCCAGCCTGCAGCCTAGATGATAATGTGAG
Source organism: Cebus imitator (assembly GCF_001604975.1). NCBI lineage: Eukaryota > Metazoa > Chordata > Mammalia > Primates > Cebidae > Cebus > Cebus imitator. The sequence goes on along the minus strand of NW_016107430.1, from coordinate 286,267 downwards.
ACCCTCACTCAAAAAGAAGAAGTTGAACTCAGAAGCAGAGAGTACAATGGTGATTGCCAAGGGCTGGTGGGATGGGAGGGAGAAATATAGAAATGTTGATAAAAGAAGACAAATTTCAGGTAGATAGAATAAATAATTTCTGGAGATCTGTGGGACTTGGCAACTAGAGTAAATAATCATATCATATCTATGATTATTTGAAATTGAAAATTTCTGAAAGTAAAGCTTAAATGTTTTCACCACAGAAAAAATAATAATTATGTGAGGTGTTAATATATTAATTAGTTTGAATCATTATATATCAAAACATCACACTGTACACCTTAAATACGTACATTTTTTGTCAATTATACCATCATATTATATCTATATCAAAACATCACACTGTACACTTTATGTACAATTTTTGTCAATTATACCATAATAAAACTGAAGGAAAAAGAATAGGATACTATAAAATAAGTATAAAATAACACATTTTAAATAGGAAAACACTGAATTTCTAGATATAAGAACATAATCGTTGAAATCTTTAAAAAGCCAAAAGCAGATTAAACTGACCTGAAGACCTAATTAGTGTATTATTGATTGAAATGAGAAAATTAGGAGACTAATACAAAAGCAAATACATAATAGATACAAAAATATGAAAAAAATTAAGGAACTTGGAAGATAGTGAATAATGCAACATAATTTGAATTGAGTGTTATAAGAAAAAAAATACATGCCGGGCGCGGTGGCTCAAGCCTGTAATCCCAGCACTTTGGGAGGCCGAGGCGGGTGGATCACGAGGTCAAGAGATCGAGACCATCCTTGTCAACATGGTGAAACCCCGTCTCTACTAAAACTACAAAAAATTAGCTGGGCATGGTGGCACGTGCCTGTAATCCCAGCTACTCAGGAGGCTGAGGCAGAAGAATTGCCTGAACCCAGGAGGCGGAGGTTGCGGTGAGCCGAGATCGCGCCATTGCGCTCCAGCCTGGGTAACAAGAGCGAAACTCCGTCTCAAAAAAAAAAAGAAAAAAAGAAAAAGAAAAAAATACTTATTTTTGGCAGGAGTTGTTATCTGAAGAGAAATTATTTATGAATTTTCATCAAATGTTGAAAGACACCAATCTCTAAGCAACATAAATTATAATGAATCCACATGTGTAAACTTTGTGTAGTAATTCCACAGTGTCTCAGACCAAAAAAAAAAAAAACCCACTTAATTGATTATGAAAGGACAAAGCAAAAATATTTTTAAACATAAGATATCTTAAATACCAGAAAAACATAAACTATGTTCAAATATATCATTAAAACAAATGCTTGAGATTAAGAGTATCTGCTTTTAATTTTAGAACAAAATGAAATGAAATGTCTAATGACTCTTGATTAAAAGTTTATCTCCACCAAGGCAATGAATCAGAGCCTCTGATGAAAATGTTGAAGTCCTAGCTTCCCTATAGAATTTCCTCAAACCAACAAGATGTGGAAAGGCTAATTAGGCAGGAACTCTGACCCTGTTTCATACCCATTTCAACTTAAGGAAGCATGTAGTTTTCAGTCTTACATATTGATTTCCTCTGCAACTTTTTCTTGGAAGAAAGTTTTTAGGAAGTTAAAAAAAAAAAAGTCTTTATAGTGATGTTTTGTGCTGTTTCTCCATGTGAATGTTTTGTCCCCTCTTTCATTTTCAATCCCTTTAGTTAGATTTATATTTGCTTGATACGAATAGTTATCAAAAATAGCAATGGAAACAGCTATCAACATTTACATTTTTTTTCGTTGAATCTTTATAATGATATAGGTTAGAATTTTGTCTGTGTAAATGGATTAGCAAAATTTGGTTCAGAGAGCTTGTGAAGTTCATATCACTGGTAAGTGGTAGAGACAGATGGTGATGTACTTTTGGATAGCAGACTAGGTTAAATGGCAGTGTGTATATCTCAAAGGTCAATTAGTCAGCAATGTTTTTCACTTTACAAGCTGGTAAAATAGTTGAATTTCTAAACCGTGAATACACTTGGTTAGATCAGCTCTTCCTCTTCAGTAAGTGGTGCTAACTTTCTATCTGTTTATCCTATTGCCTCCTATAAAAAGGAGTAGCTCCTATATATTTTAGCTATTTAGCTTTATCATGTATCTTTTCTTACATTTATGAGAAAGGACGTCTATAGCCTAAAATGGTCTACAGTTATGGTTAAAATGTTCTATTTATGAACATTATTTTCTGAAGGGCTTGGAGAAGGCTTTTCTTGAGATCTGATTTCAGAGAAATACATGTGCTGCTGCTGAAATGTCTAGGCCTGAGGTAGACTGGCCAAAAATTTGTGGAAAAGGAGGTTTTCTGCAGGAGATACGAGTAAAACCCTTCCAATTTATAAGAGTATCATAAGTATCATATGTTGAATGCTAGCCCTGGACCAAACACTCTTCTGGGCACTTTAAATACAGCATCACATTTAATGTTGTATCACTTTGAGGTGTTATGAATTATTAAGCCTGTTTCTCATCTCTATGCATTCTACTTATATTCTTCATCTAAGTGTTCTTGTCCTTCCCTTTATCTCAAGTGCTCATTCTTTTCCTACTTCTGGATTTTAAAAGCAGCATGCATGCACCCCTTCTGAAGCACTTGTCACATTGTAGTATATTCAGTTGGGCAGAACATGTTGCCTTTCTTCCTCCCTAGTGCATATGTTCCCTGGAGGACATCATCGCATTTGGTTGATTATATTTTTGAATAATCAAAGAACATAAAGTTGCAAGTGACAGTATACAACATATCTTTGGTTTGTTTCATTTCTACAACCTTTTCTAGGTAGGTTGTGATCCCTCCTTTAATTCTGAGAATATAAGTAAAAAGACCCTCATGTTACTGATTAAGATGATGAGGCCTAGAGAAATTTAACTAGTTGTCCCAATTTACTTAAATATACACTCTTTGAATCCAAGTCTGAATCCTGAATCTTTTTTTATTCCACATTTCATGCTACTTAAACATTTCTTAATGAATTACATTTTGATTCACAAAGATATTAGGACTTTAATTCCAGTGTTTCTTTTATTTTATCAGGTTTCCTTGTACTTGTGTGTTATTTATAGCACAAGGTAGCGTAGCCTAATGAGGTGCACTAAAATACAAGTTATTGCTCCAGAAATCTTATGTGATAACTATGGCATCTATAGTAATGATCTGTTTATTTCACATATTTTCCGAGATTCCTTAGCTTCCTCTCACTACCTCTAGCCAATTGCTGTGAGTGGGAATAAAGTATGTCTTGTCTGTGTCAAAGAATATTAAAGCACTATGAGAACTCCACGTATGATCTCTCTTTTAGCAGTCATCAACATTCCTCTTGGTGAAGCACCCATCAGCTCAGATCCCTAAAGGACTATGTAGAGTAAGCACTCTACAGATTGAGTCACACATACAGCATGAATCAGAAATAAACTTCATGTGTGAAGTCACTGATGTTTCTGGGTTAATTGATACTGGCAAATAAACTAGATTATTTATGGCTAAGACATTAGCAATTGTCAAATGATAATATGATACCTTTAAAAGGTATAATGGTATAAATACATGTTAAAATAGGATATGTCTCTTTCTTTCTTTGTTTTCTGAGATGGAGTCTTGCTCTGCCACCCAGGCTGGAGAGCAGTGGTGCTATCTCGGCTCACTGCAACCTCTGCCTCCAGGACTAGCCATTCTCCTGCCTCAGCCTCCTGAGTAGCTGAGATTACAGGTGCCTGCCACTACACTTCGCTAATTTTTTTGTATTTTTGTAGAGACAGTGTTTTGCCATGTTGGTCAGGCTGGTCTCAAACTCCTGACCTCAGGTGATCCACCCACCTGAGCCTGTCGAAGTGCTAGGATTACAGGCGTGAGCCACCACACCTGGGCTTATATGTCTCTTTCTAAAGAATAAGACATTTTAGGCATTTACCTTTCTGCTTGTTTTATGTAATGAGTTATGGCCAAAACAGATATCTATGCCTTATTTTGATTTCTGACAGTTTAAACTAAAAGACTTGGTCAATGCATGGTGCCATTTGTAACTCAGATTAATGAAGAGAAATTTTAACTATTATGGCTTCAGGCCTCAAGCAAATTTGCCCCAGAGGAACATGGTTCAAAGATAATTTTGCCAAAGAGTTGCTGTTGATTCTGGAAGTCAGAGCCCAAGTTATGACTACTGATGTCTATTAAGCAATAGGTATACAGTCCAAGGCATTAGTTGGATATTTAATGGATTTGTCCTGAATTTATCCAAATATAAATTTCAATAATAATTGCAATAGCCAATGGTATTTCTTTTCCTGTGACACATTATGTCTTTATTATTTCAGTTTAACTCAACAAATAATATTAAATGAGTACCCGTGATATATTGGGAATGTCACTATAGATTGCTTATACTAAATTAATAATTCTCTGTTGCCCTCTAAGAGTTTAATGTCCAAAAGTACTGTGATGTACATTAGATAATTTCTGAACAATATAATATGCTGCACATGGAATATACATGAAGAAAGCATTATTCAGAGTGTGTGAGGAGAGGAATAATAGAAAGCTTTGATAGAAAAATACCATTTATGCTGTAAAAGATCAATAGGAATTATAAAGTATGTCAGAAAGAAAAGGAATTTTAAACAGAGAGAACAGTACAAACGATAGCAGAGATATTCAACATAATGTTCTATTCTGAATCTAAGTAATTCATTACTATTGCAATATGACATTGATGGCACAGATGTCAGGAGACAGGATTATAGAGGTCTCTTGTCATCCTGTAATCATGGGAAGCCCCAAAAGACTTTATGAAGAGAAGTAGTAACATGAGCAAATTTAAATATTAGGTAGATCAAACTGGTGGCATGATGGAATAAAATGTGGCTTCATTGGAGAAACTTTTTTCACCCAAAACTATTTTGTTAAGAACATTTTTCTTAAGAACCAAAAAAATACCTCATGAAATACTAAAAAGTTTTATAGATTTATTTATAACACCTTGAGGTTTGTTTCATGATTTATTGAAACCATGTGTTATTCTCAGAACAGATTCACTAAGCAGATGTTACAATAATAACCAACTCAAATTATCTCTATTATTTTCAATTCTTGTAACCTGTAGTCTTTTCCTATACACATGCAAATATTTGATGAGCAAAAATAGATGAGGGGGTTAGACAATTTCAACATAGGAAAAGCGCAATAATAAAATCTGTGAATCAGATCATGGTAGAAACCAAGCTAAATAATTCAATCTTTTACCATAGTGTTTTCCTAGTCTTTTCTTAAAGCTTGAATTATTAATCATCTCTGCTTTTCTAGCTAGAACCACCACATGGATACAAATGTCTACATATAAAAATATTTTCTGAATGAATAACTCATAGAATACAACACATTTCACAATCCAATCATTAAAATAACTTAGCAAGCAATTAGTAAGTAACTACCCTGAGGCCAGAAATATATAACATGATATGAAAGACTTAAAAGAGGTAAAGTATATGTTAATTAGCTTGGTTTAGCCATCCCACAATGTATGCATATTTCAAAACATATTATACACAACAAATATATATAATTTTTATCAGTTAAAAATAAAAAGAAAAGGAAAAGAAAAAAATATATAAATTTGTTGAGAAACTTGCTCTCTTTCTTCTATTTTCCTTAGTAGGAAATACTGTGTCTATATAAAGGTAGTACCTAAATACAAGGGGATGGAAATATAGTATATGTTAATATTCAAAAGGAAATTATGATCTTAAAATATATGTGGAATGGATGATTTAGTATAGTCAAGTGTCTAGACCTCTCTTTTATCATTGTGGCAGAGACTGTCTAGTTGTTGCCCAAAACATTCCCCTTTACTCCTTGGAATAAACTAAATAGTGGTTTTCAGTCTTTTGTGCAGTTTTGGCTAATTTAGTATAGTAACATGATCACATTTATATATTATGCAAATTTAGTGTGTATATATATATATATATATATATATATATATATTAGCTAATTTAGTGCAGACGAAGTTGATATCTCTCACTTCCATTCTTGGTCCGTCAACAAATTCTCCCATGCTCTTATGTCCATTATCTTCCAGTCTAGTTCAGATGATGAAGTGGAAATCACTGAAGCCCTTGATGAAATCAGAGCCACTACATAGAAAGAGCCTGTGCTTCTTGTTGAGCACTATTTAATTTTTTTTTTTTTTTTTTTTTTTTTTTTTTTTTTGAGACAGAGTTTTGCTCTTGTTACCCAGGCTGGAGTGCAATGGCGCCATCTCAGCTCACCACTACCTCCGCCTTCTGGGTTCAGGCAATTCTCCTGCCTCACCCTCCTGAGTAGCTGGGATTACAGGAACGCGCCACCATGCCCAGCTAATTTTTTGTATTTTTAGTAGAGACGGGGTTTCACCATGTTGACCAGGATGGTCTCAATCTCTTGACCTCACGAGTGATCCACTCGCCTCGGCCTCCCACAGTGCTGGGATTACAGGCCTGAGCCACCGCGCCCGGCCCCACTGTTGAATTTTATATGAACAATAAATGAACTTCAGTTTGATTAAATCACTAATATTTACAGATCTGTTTCTTAAAGCAGTTAGTGTTATATCCCCTAACTAATATAATTAACATGACCAGAGTTGTACATTTCTTAGGAATTAATATGTATATTCGTATGAATAAATATATATGTATTCCCATGTATGTTTTATACATGTATACATAAGCACAAGAAGACTAATGAATAAATTGAATATGAGTGAATAATTTATTATTAGAACTCACTATAAATTATAGATATGAAGTCAAGAATATTCTTGTGGAATTTGTGCATCTTCTGTGTGAAAATAGATGTATTTGGGAAAATAAATGTTATTCAGGCACTTACTTAGAGACCATGGAAGAAGAAAGAGAATGAAAGAATTGAAGGAGCAACAAGATAGATACCCTCATGGTTTAAAGCTGCTGGGAAGGCTTAATTACCGCAGAAAGATTCAAAAAGGGACTTTTGTTTTGAAGTGAAATGCAGTTGATCACTTTTTGCAAGGCAAAAATTAAAGACAGACAAGGCATTGTTTTGGTGAAGGAGTAAGGAACACATAAACTTAAGCTTGCAAACGACATAAACATCCACAGTGAAAACAAAGTAATGAGGTCAAGAAGCTATGTACCTATGCAACAATCTTGCATGTTCCTCACATTTACCTCAAAACCTAAAATGCAATAAAATATATGTTAAAAAAAAAAAAAAGAAACTAGCTGGTTAGAGATGCTATAATTAAAGTGCCATCATCACGTATGTCACACCAAAATAGTCAAGGTTGTTCTTTTTTTCAATTTTGTGGTACTTACTAATGTATTGTAATTTTTGCTGTAGCATAAAATTAATGAAGCTAAACTTAAACTGATTTTTATAGTTGATTTTCTATACTTCTAAATTTCATCATATTTTTAACAGTAATGAAACCTTTTTGTTTCACTAGTAGGTGGGTAAGGAAAATCTCTTACCAGGATGTTCCCCTGCACTGTCCTTATCATAATTATTTGAACAAGAATTTTAGAGTAATCCCAGTGGGGATATAGAGAAATGAAGGAATAAGAAAAATTAGCTACAAATAAAACAAACAGGACTTGGTGAATTAGTGAGTATAAAGAAAAAAGAGAGTCAAGATTATACCTACAGTTTTGACTTGGGTGACAACATTTGGTGGTGCAATCTATTGAATTAGGAATTACAGAAAGAAGATCAATTTTGGGGAGAAAGATGATGTTATATTTGGACACAAAAACATTTCATTGATAGTGAGTTATCCAAGTGAGGGTATCAGGCAAATAATTAGAAATAAATATCAAACTTAGAAGAGGCAAGTCTGGGTTGAAAATATGCATTCATAAGCCATAAAATTATAAGTGGTAATATAGCAACAGGAGAGGATTTTGTCACCTATGAATGATGTGAAAATGATTTTTTTAAGTGACTAGGAAAATTATCAGCATATAAGACTTGGGAAGAGCAACCACGAATTGACAGAGATTTGAACTACTGAGAATATCAAGTTTTGGTAAGTATGTAGATCAGCTGTACAGCAGAAACCCTTACATAATACTCATGGAAGAGGAAATTGGTATAAGAAATTTAAACATTCAGTGTGGAATTATTTTATAAAGCCAAGTATATTAGCAATTATGGTTCTAAATAGATAGCTGAAGATATGTTTTCATATGTGTACCAGAAGACACATAAGAACATTCATGGTAACATTGTTTATAAAAACAAAAGCTCTTGGAAAAATACAAGGGTTTTTCTAGAAGAAAATTAATAAAGTATACAATTTCAATAACATATAATAGTGAAAATTATACTTTTAACACGAAGGAATCTCAAAATATAATGGGGAAAAATAGAAGAACCCTACACTATGCTGCCATCAATATGAAATTGAAAGCATGCAAAACATTCAATATGTTGTTAAGGAGATGTACATCTATATAAATGCTATAATAAACAGGGCAATAATAATCACAAAAAATCAGAATGATAGTTAACCTTGCTAAGAGAAAGATATAAATGGATACCATATTTTATGTGGATAAAATATTTGATATTAAAAGCAAATTTAAAAATTAGCTGAGATTAGGTAGAGATTATAAAGGCAATTGAAAAAGAGCAATCTGAGAAGTAAGGCAGCAAGTTAGAGAATATTATTAGGGGATATGATGTTTGAAGTATGAAAATAATTTGAAATGAAAAAATAGTAGACTGTCAAAAGCTAATATTTAGTTGAGGGGGTTCAGAACATCTTACCTCAAATTATGACACCTTGACATTAGTAAGTTGAAGGAAATTGAGAAAACCACAGAAGCAGAAAGATCTCTCTGACCTTCTCTGCTTACAGAGCCATAAAAACGACAAATTCCTGTCACCCCTTATTCTGTGAACTGGGCCATAAAACCTAGGGATCTTTCCCTTAAGTAAGACTTTCATTCCATAGGTGCTCTTTTTATATTTGGAGGAAAGAAACATCCTCATTCTTGAAGATACTGAGATGGCAAAAAGAATCTAAACATAACAGGCCGTGCTAATTTCCCCTCAGTTATCATTAGCTCATAGCCTCTTTGTCCAATTATACTTCTGTACAACTCCCCACTCTTCATCAAATATAACCATAAAAATATACATATTGCCCTGTTTTGGGGGACTTTATTTCTGTTTTCCTGTGTCATGTAAACCTAAAATAAATTTCTATGTTTTTCAATGTTAATCTGTCTTTTGTTACAAGAACCTTAGGCATGAAACTAGCAATGAGCAAAGAAAGACATCACTTTTCTCCCCTGTATAATAGAGCAAAATAAATTAAGAAAACTCTTCAGTTACTTTGTAGCAAACAGGTAATTGACAGTAGTAACTAGAGCAAATTCAATAGAATAACCATTTGGGAATCGGAATGCATTTCTGTGACTAATAAATAGAAGGTGAGGAAGTCGAAAGAGTAGAGTCAAAAAGGGTGGTGGCTGAAACTGAATATGAGGTTTAGGAAGGATATATATTTAAAATTCAGGACTTCTGCTCTTGCCTCAGTACTTATGAGAAAGAGCATATAGAATAGGGAGGAGTAAAAAAGTATAGAAAAGTAAATAATCGGTTATTAAAATGAATGAAGTACTTGAGAGAGTGGAAGATGATACGATCTAGATTAAATGTGAATGATTTAAGTTTCTGGTGTTAAAAGACAAGCCTATGTCGAACTGACTCTTCAATTGAGAATACCTTGAAAGGTGAAAACAAATTATTTGAAGATATGAACGAAAGCAAAGGATTTAGAATATGAGAGGGGCAAGATGTACATTTGCTGATTCCCAATGCAATCAGTAGAGACCAAGTAGTTCAGGGCTGGCAGAGTCTCACTGAGTTGAAGATAACGGCTATTGAATTCAGGGCTGGTAAGATCCCAGAGGGAAGAAAACTACCCTGTATTTTCCCTTTAAGGTATTTGACCAAATATAAACTGTATACATGTGAGACAATGACAGGTAGACAGAGGTACTGGGTAGCTAGAGTTTAGCATACATGTTGAGAGTCTCACAGAAGTGAGGAGAGAGAGTTGTAGATCCAGAACAAAATAGGATGGAAGAAATTTGACAAATAAACCCAGGCTTTTAGTGGAAATTCAGGAGTTAAACGTCAGGAATAAGGGTTATTTTAGGATTATGGGCAAACCATCTGCCACAGTGTCCCTCAATAATTTTCAGCTTCCAAAATTAAAAATATGTGTACATATATTCTAGAGAAAAGTTTTATGCTGATACTTTACAATTATTTATCTTTAATAGTTGGCATTCAACAAAAATGTCCAGGCATGCCAAGAAAGTATAAAAAGATGAAACCCCCTTCCCAAGTGAAATAAAATAATAAGTAATCTGTAAATTGGAGATTAGACAGGAGTTTTAGAAAATAAATATTTTTTTATTTTATTTATTTTATATAAATAAAATAATATTTCTGGAAATAGAGAAAATATGAATAATTTTATTAGTGAATAAGAAAATATACAACAAAAATTATATATAACATTTTGAAAAGTACATTTTCAATAGCAGAAAACTGGATCATTGAACTGAAAGATTAGTAGAAAAAACAGATCATGGAAGAGGATAGAGAAAAGAGACTTGAGGACAAGATTAACAGGTTAATATGTATGTAGCTGGGACCTCACACAAAGAGGAGAAAGTGAAAGAGTTGTAATATTCAAAGAACACTGGCTGATGATTTTTCAAATATGACTGCAGATATCACTCTACAGATTTAAGAAGCTACACAAGTACTGTATCAGGCAAAATGCAAAGAAAATCACACCTGGGCAAATCATGTATTTGCTCTCAAGAAATTAGAAAGTCCAAGGACAGGTTACACTAATGGCGTAGTGATAGAAATCAGAATAGCAGTTACTTTTATGCAATGATATTTACTAGCTGGGGCATAAAGGGAGCTTCTGGCATTATGGCACCCTGATATTTCTTGATCTGGATAATTATTAAATGGGAACATTCACCAAGTAAAAATGATTAAAGAGTACCTGGATACTTTGTTCATATCTTTTATGTATGAATATGTCATTTTAATGAAAAGTTGAAAATGAAGCCCATGAGCTTTTCAGTTTGAAAACAGACAAAATGACTTGTCCTCTTATATTTTGAAAAATTATGTTGGTAAGAACACTTAACATGAGCTTTACCCTTTTAATAATTTTTAAGTGTACAGTATACAACTGTTTACTATAGATATAAATATGTAGCAGATCTCTAGAGCTTATCTTGCTTGACTGAAACTTTATGCCTAGAAACTGAAACTTACCTGTTCATTGCATCTGGACAATGAGATGCCAGATTCCTCACCCATAGTGACTGACTAAGCTATCACCTGCTTCCTGTTGACCAACTCCCCTTCCTTACTCCTCACTAATTCCTGTCTTCATTCATGGAGTCACATTTCTTCTCTGCTATATAAACCATTTTACATGATTTTAGGTAGTCAGGGAGACTGATCGCCCACTCCATTGGTTGCAGCACCCAATTATAGCCTTCTTCCCTGACAATATTCACAGCATTCATGATTGGCTTTCTGTACAGTGAGTAGCAGAACCTAGACTGAACACCTGATGTTTTGGTAACAATTTTAAGTAACTCATATAGGTGGAATTACACAGTATTTTTCTGTGTCTGGCATGTTTCACTTAGTATACTGTCCTCAAGATTCATCAATGTTGTCTCATTGTAGAATTAGCCTTCTTTATAAATACTTAGTAATTTTGTGTTATGTGTGTCTATATTAAAAAAAATCTATTCATCTATTGATGAACATTTAGGTTGTTTTTTTACATTGGTGATTGTGAAAAGTGCTGCAATGAACAGAAGAGTGTTATTATCTCTCCGAGGTCCTAATTTCAGTGCTTTTAGATAAATATGCAGAAATGAAATTGCTGTGTAAATAATGGTAATTATTTTTTGAGGAACTTTGACAGTATTTTCCAGAGGGACTGCATCATTTTGCATTATCACCAAGAGTTTTCAAGAGCTCCAGTTTCTCTATATCCTTACCAACAAAACTTTAAAAAAAATAAAAAATATATAGCCATTCTAGCAGATATGATGTGGTACATCTTTATGATTTTCATTTGCATTTTTCTGATGATTAGTGATATTTAGCATTTTTACACTTACTGGCTGGTCATTCATATGCCTTCTTTGGAGAAGTGTCTATTGAAATCCTTGGACAGTTTTAAACATCTGGTGGTTAGTTTTTTGTTTGTTTGTTGTTTTAACTGCTTAGTCGTATGAGTTTGTTGTATATTTTGAAGATAAACTACTTATCAAATATTGATTGCAAACATTTTTCCCACTCTAAAGATTGCCTATTAACTTTTTCAGTTGTTTCCTTTGCTACATAGAAGCTCTTTAATTTCATATAATCCCGTTTGTTATTTTATCTTTTGTTGCCTGTGCTTTTTATACATGAAATCGTAGCCAAGACTGATGCCCTAAAGATTTTCCTCTATGTTTTCTTCTAGGAGCGTTACAGTTTTGGGTCATATACATAAGTCTTTAATGCATTTTAACTTGCTTTTTATGCATGATAGAAGACAAGGATCTGGTTTCATTCTTCTGTGTTTGCACATCCAGTTTGCCCAATAACATTTGTTGAAAACAATATTATCTCCCCATTGAGTGTTGGTGCCCTTCTAGAAAATGAGTTAATTGAATATATGGTTTTTTAATTTCTTTTGAATCGGGTGTAATTTCTTTTACTTCTGAATATGGATAGATATACTTCTGGGCTATTTTGTTCCATTTGTCTATAGGCCTGTATGCCAGTATCATATTGTTTTGATGATATTTTATAGCTTTGTAATATATTTTGAAATCAGGAAATGTGATGCCTCTAGCTTTATTATTTTTTCTCAAGATTGATTTGGTTACTTGCAGTCTTTTGTGGTTTCTTGTAAATTAAATCTTTTTTTTTCGTTTCTTTAAAAAATACCATAGGGATTTTGTTAGTGTTAACATTGAATCTGTAGATCATTTTATGTACCATGGATTTTTAACAATATTAAGTCTTCTAATCCATGAACACAGGTTGCTTGTTTGCGTGTTTTGTTTAATTTCTTTCATCGATGTTTTGTAGTTTTCACTATACATAGCTTTCACTCCATTAGTTAAGTTTATTTAGTTATTTTATTCTATTTATTCTGCTATTATAAATTGACTTGTTTTTAAAATTTCTTTTTGGATAGTTTGTCCTTAGTGTATAAAAAACTAACTGGTTTTTGTACATTGATCTTATATCCTGACACTTTACTGAATTTGTTTATTATAATGAAGTCTTTAGGGCTTATATAATTTGTTATATAGAGTTTATATAGCCTTTTATAATGAAGTCTTTAGGATATGTATATATATTTATATATATATATATATACCCCATATAATCTGCAAACAAGAACAATTTTACTTCTTTCTTTCTAATATGGGAGCTTTTGATTTTTTTCTTTTGCCAAATTGCTCTAAGACTTATAATATAATGTTGAATAGAAGTGGTAATAGTGAGTATCCTTGCCTTGTTGATCAGAAAAAGATGATTTAGGCTTTTCACCTTTGAGGTTTAGCTGTAGGCTTTTCATATATAACCTTTAAAATGCTTAATTAATTTCTTTTTATTCTTAGTTTGTTTGAAGCTTTTATCATGAGAAGATGTATTTTTTCAAATACATTTTCTGCATCAACTAAGGTCATATAGTTTTTATCCTTTATTCTGTTAATGTGATATATCACATGCTAATTGATTTTTATATATTGAACCATCCTCATATCCCACTGATAAATCTCTTTTGATCATGCTGTATGATTTTTTTATGGCATCATTACATTCAGTTTCTTAGCATTTTGTTGAGCATTTCTGTAGGTAAGTTCATCAGGGACATTGACCTGTAGATTTCTTTTCTTGTGTTGTCTCTTGTCTGGCTTTGATATCGGAATAATACTGGCCTTATAAAATAAATTCAGGAATGTTCATTCCTTTTAAATTTTATAGTATCAAAGACATGAAATCAACCTAAATATCCAAAATATGGTACATATACACCATGGAGTATTATGCACCCTTAAAAAAGAATGAGATTATGTTCTTTGCAGGGACATGGATGGAGCTGGAGGCCATTATCCTTAGCAAACTCTCCAGGAACAGAAAAACAAATAACCACATGTTCTCACTTACAAGTGGGAGCTAAGTGATGTGACTACATGGACACGTAAATGGGAACAACACACACTGGGGCATATTGAAGGGTGGAAAGTGGGAGGAGGGAGAGTATCAAGAAAGAAAATCAGATGGGTACTACACTTAATACCTGAGTGATGATATGTACAACAAACTCCCATTATACAAGTTTACCTGGGTAACAAACCTGTACACATACCAGTGAACTTAAATTTTACTTTAAAAAATATTTCAGTAAGAATTGGCGTTAATTTTTTTGACTTTCACAGATCTTTATTAGTACACATAATGTTAACACATATAAAGTGAAAAATCATATAATGACCTCCACAGATGGTGAACTGGAATTTAACAAAATTTAACAACTACTTTTGATTAAAAAAAAAATTAATTAAATAGAAATACATTTATATATTTTTACAATGATACTTGGTAGGGTTAACTCATGATATACTGGTTTCTGGGTTTTTCTTTGTTGAGAGGTTTTAACTGATTTGGTTTTCTTACTAGTTATAGGTCTGTTCAAACTTTCTGTTTCTTTATGATTTAGCTTTGTTAGGTTATATGTCTCTAGGAATTTACATATTTCTACTAGGTTATCAAGTTTGTTGATGTGTATTTATTCATAGTAGTCTCTTATGATTTTTTTTTTTTTGCTGGGATATCAGTTGTAATATCTCTTCTCTCATTTCTGAATTTATTTATTTGAGTCTTCTCTCATTTTTTCTTAGTCTAGCTAAGGGTTTGCCAATTTTCTTTATCTTTTTAAATAACCAACTCTTAGTTTCATTGATATTTTATGTTTTTGATTTAATTTATATCTGCTTTAATCTTTGTGTTTTTCTTCCTTCTGTTACCTTTGGACTTTGTTCTCATTTTTCTAGCTACTTGAGGTAGATTGCTTATTTGAGATTTTTTTTTTATTGTAGGTGTTTATCACTGTGAACTCTCTGACTACTGCTTTTGCTTCATTCTTTAAGATTTGGTATATTGGGATTTTTGGTTTGTTTTTATTTTAATTTTTCTCTAGGGAATACTTCATTTCTGATTTGATCTATTTTTTGGTCCAATTATCACTCAAGAATGTACTGTTAAGTTTCAACATATTTGTCAGTTTTCCAGTTTTCCTTTTGCTATTGATTTCCGGTTTCACTCAATTGTGGTTAGAAAATATGCTTGTCATAATTTCAGTCTTCTTAAATATGTCAAAGAGGGGGCAGAGCAAGATGGTAAAATAGAAGCTTACACAATTTGTACCTCCCCGAAGCCCTAACAGCATGGAGAGAGAAACTGTGTAGTTTGTAAAGGGAGAACACAACTAAAGGACCTTACATCGAACTCAGTGCTGCCCTGCCACAGTGGAGAGATAAGAAGGCTATGTTGGGTTCAGCCATCACCCACGCAGGGAGAGAGCATTTAGATCAGACCTAGCCACAGGGGTACTACTCATTCTAGTGGTAGGAACTTGAGTTTCTCTACAAGCATCACCACTGTGGGCTAAAGTCTCTGGGGTCCTAGGTAAACGTAAAAGGCAGATCTAGGTCACCAGGACTGCAATTCCTAGTCCACTCCTAGTGTTAGGCTAGGCTTACAGCCAGAGCACTAGGGTGCATGTGACAGAGAGACACCAGCTGGCACAGCTGAGAGATGGCTTTCACCATCCCTCTCCTAACTTCAAGCAGTGAGTTACTCCTCTCCTAAGGGAGAGAAGAGCAAAAAATAAAGAGGAGTTTGTCTTGCATCTTGAATACCAGCTCAGACATAGTAGGATAGGGAACCAGGCCGAGTTGTGAGGTCCCAATTTCGGGACCTTGCTACCTGAAGACATTTCTAGTTACTCACTGGGCCAAAAGGGAACCTGCTGCCTTGAATGGGAAAATGCGGTCCAGACAGGATTTATCACCCGCTGATTAAGGAGATCTTGGGCCCTGAATAATGACCAGCAATACGCAGGGAGTATGCTTTGGGCCTCAGGTTCTCAGATATCTTGGCTTCAGGGAAGACCCTGAACATTCCCAGCTGTGGTGGATATGGTGAAAGATTCATTCTATGGTGAAAGTAAAAAAAAAAAAAAAAAAAAGAGGACTACGTTTTACACCATAGGTACCAGCTTGACCACAATGAGGTAGAGAGCAACAAGCAAGCAGGCTTTGGAGTCCCCTAGTCCAGGCCTAGGCTCTTAGGCAGCATTTCTAGACCTGCCCTTGGCCGGAGGGGAGACCACTGACTTAAAGGGTGAGTCCCAGGCTTGGCAGCATTCACCACAAGCTGATGAATAGCTCTTGGGCTTTAAGCAAACATTGGTGGTAGCCTGTAAGAAATTTCCATGGACTGGTGGTAGTGGTGGCCACAATGAGAGGCTTCTCTGCTGTAGAAAGGGGAGACTGGTTAGTGGGAGAAGGGAGAGAATCAGAAAAAAAATAACTATTGGGTACTAGGCTTAATACCTGGGTGACAAAATAACCTGTACAACAAACCCCTTTGACATGAGTTTACCTATAAAACAAACCTGCACATGTACCCCTGAACTAAAATAAACATTTTAAAATTGGCCAAAAGATTTGAATAGACATTTCTCAAAAAAAGACACACAAATGGCCAATACTCATATGAAAATATGTTCAACATCATTGATTATCAGAGAAGCACAAATCAAAACTGCAGTGTGATATCATGTAACCCCAGTTAAAATGGCTTTTATCGAAAAGTCAGACAATTACAAATGCTGGTGAGGGTGTGGAGAAAAGGAAACTCTTGAACACTGTTAATGGAAATGTAAGGTAGTACAATCAAAATAGAGAAAAATTTGGAGATTCATCAATAAAAGTAGAGCTACCATGGGATACAGCAGTCCTTCTGGGTCAATATCCGAAAGAGAGGAAATCAGTATATCAAAGACATATCTCAACTCCCATGTTCATTGCTGCACGGTTCACAATAGCCAACATTTGGAAGCAACCTAAGCGTCCATAAGCAGATAAATTCGATAAAGAAAATTCGATGTTGTAATGTTGTATGCATACACAATGAAGTACTAGTCAGTGATAAAAAAGAATGAGATCATGTCCTTTGCAACAATATGGATGGAACTGTAGGTCATTATATTAAATAAAATAATCCAGGCACAGATAAACAAACATTGCATGTTCCCTCTTATTTGTGAGATCTGAAAATCAAAACAATTGAGAGCACTGAGATTGAGAATAGAAGGATGGTTACTAGAGGCTGGGATGAGTAGTGGGGGTGGGGGAGGTGGGGATGGTTAATGGGTACAAAAATTAGAATAAATAAGTCCTAGTATTTGAAGACACAATAGTCAATAATACTTTAATTGTACATTTAAAAATTATTAAAACAGTATAATTGGGTTTCTGTAATGCAAATTATAAATGCTTGAGGGGATGGACACCCTATCATCTAAGATGTGATTATTAGGCATTACATGCTTGTACCAAAATAGCTCATGCACCCCATAAATATATATACTTATTATCTACCCCCACAAATTAAAAATAAATCAAGACTCTTGTGGACAACTACATGATCTATCTTTGAGAAAGATTTGTGTGTTTTTATTAAGAACGTGTACTCTGCTACTTTTTGGTGAAATGTTCTGCTGTGTTTAAGTCTGCATGGCTTAATGTGTTATTCAAGTCCTCTGTTTCCTTATTGATTTTGTCTTGATGTTCTGTCCATTATGAATGTGGAGTATTAAAGTATCCTACTATTATTGTATTGTTGTCTATTTTTCCCTTCAGTTTGCCAACATTTGTTTTATGTACTTAGGTGTTTTGATGTTGAGTGCTTATATGACTGCAATTGTTGTATCTTCCTGGTAGGCTGAAACTTTTATCATATAATGTCCTTCTTTCTCTCCTGTAATAGTTATTAGGGATAATTCTTTTTCTTATTTAAATGTGGCCACTCCTGGTGTCCTTTGTTTAACATTTGCATGAAATATATCTTCCATTTATTCACTTTCAGCTTATTTGTCCTTCAACCTAACATGAGTCCTTTGTACACAGCATATAGTGGGGTCCTGTTTGTTTTTTATTCATTCAGCCATTCTACTGATTTGAGAGTTTAATCTATTTATGTGAAGTAATCATTGATAGGGAAGTATTTACCACTGCTGTTTTGATAGTTGTTTTGTTACTCTTATACTTCTTTTTTTCCTTTTTACCTCTTTTACTGCCTTCTTTTGTGTTTCCTTGATATTTTTTATCATGCTATAATTCCTTTCTTTTTTATCTTTTGTAACTATTACAGTTTTTTTGGTGTGTGATCAACTTTGTAATTACATAAAGAATTTAATAACTATTATAGCCTATTTTAAACTGATAATAGCTTAAGTTCAATTGGATATAAAAACTCTACATTTTAACTTCTCCCCTGCCACATACACTTTATATTACTGTCACAATTTGTATCTATTTCATATTGTGTGCCTTTAACATATTTTTAGTTAATAGTAATTTTTAAATAATTGCCTTTAACACTCAAATGAAAATTATTTACCCACCACCATTTCAATAATACCATTTTCTGTACTTGTCTATATATTTACTTTCACCAGTGAATTTCATACTTTCTTATCCTATTTTGTTACTGGTTGGCATCCTCTGTTTCTATTCGAAGAACTCCCTTTAGCATTTCGTGTAAGGTGGTTTCTAGGCATAACTAAATCCCTCAGCTGTTATATGAAAAAGTTTGTGTTCTCTCTCTTTAATTGTTGAAGGAGAAGTGTTGCCAGGTGCTATATTCGTTTTACTGTATGTACTACTCCTGGTTGGTAGTTTTTCCGACACTTTGAATATACCAACCTACTCATTTCTGGTTTGCAGTATTTCTGCTGAAAAGTCCACTGATACTCTAATGGGTGTCTCTTTATATGTGACAAGTTAACTTTTTCTTGCTGCTTTCAAAATTCTCTTTTTGCTTGAGACTTTTGATAATTTGATTATAATGTATCTGGATGTGAATTTCTTTAGGTTCATCTTATTTGTTCTTTGGGTTTCTAGAATTGGGGTGGACATTTCCTGTCCCAGATTTGGGAAGTTTTCGCTATTATTTTTTGGAATAAGCTTTCTGGTTCTCTCCCATTCTTTTTCAGAAACTCCCATAACCTTCATTTTGGTCTGCTTTATGGTGTCCTATACGTCCCTTAAGATTTCTTCACTCTTTGTCATTCCTTTTATTTCCTTTTGGATCCTCTTAATTATTTACAATAAATTATCTGCGTTTGCTGATCTTTTCTTCTGTTTGATCTAGCCTGCTATTAAATCCCTCTGGTGAATTTTTCAGGTCAGTTTTGTTTTTCTTCTGCTGCATGATCCTTTTTAGTTCTTAAACATAATAATTATCTTTCTTGAAATTCTCCCTTTGTACACACATTGTTCTCTTGTCCTTAGTGAGCATCTTTATAAGAGTTATTTTTAATTATCTGTAAGGTAAATCATATAGCTTCACTTCATTAGTGTCAGTTTCTGGATATCTATTGCATCCTTTGTTTGCAACCATCTGCCTGAATCTTCATTTTCCTTGACTTGACTTTCTTTTTTAATGTTTGTACATTAGACAAAGCAGGCACATCTCTGTCTTCATAGACTGAATTTGTAGAGAAGAAAACTCCCACTAGTTATTCTAGCCAGAGATCCTGGAGGCTTCTCCCAATTCTTTTCCTCCCCAGGGAGAAGCAGATAGTTGTGTTTTATGTTCATTTCCTCTGTGCTAAGCAGGTAGGGGATGTGAGGGATGGACTTTGGCATCTATCAGCCTAAGTTACTTTCTCTATTCAGGTAACTAGATTATGTGAGACTCATCAGAGCTTTAAAACTGATAAACATAGTCTACCTACCTTTGGGAAGCCCTGGAGAAATTGGGATGCTGGATGCTTGGGCCAAATTCTTCCCCACCTCAGCGGGAAGCTGAGAACTAGGATTATTTGGTGGGTCACTCTGTGTTGAGCAGAGAAGAGGATGAAAGGCATCTCTCAAGTTGCTCTGCCCAGGATATCTAGACAATACTGAATATATCAGAGCTCCAAGATTGGCAAGAAAAAAAATCAGGCCTTTGTGGAGGTCTCTTGGAAATGCTGAATTTGGAAATCAGCCACTTACCCAGCTTTTTCCCACACCCCTACCCCTCCCCTCTAGTGAAACTGGCACCTAGGGACATCTCTTCCTGATCATATGACACTGATCCAAGGGCAGGTCCCGAATCCTCCTACTGGCTTTGTTGAGTCTGTTTTCACATTCTCCTCAGGTGAAGCAACATTTCAATTGTTTTCTCATTTCTTACAGTGTAAATTTGTGCATGAATTGTTGCTGATTAGATGTGTCTGTAGGGATAAGAAGAGCACAGAGCTTCCTTCTCTGCCATCTTCTTCATGGCCCACTTTATGACAAGATGATTTAAAAATTTATAGAAACCAAAAGAGTTAAAGGTAGTCAAAATACATCTGGATAAAAAACAAGGTGGAAAAGTTTCTTTACCAGGTAACAAGGCTATTATAAAATTGCAGCTATTAGCAATAAGTTATTATTCAGAATTAAACAAATCACATAAATTTTACCAGAATCATGTTAAGAGAAAATAAGATAATAAATGACCCAGAATTAAGACTCATGCACATATAGCGACTTGATATACAGCAAAAGTCATGGAAACAGTCGTGAAGGTCAGTCTTTAAAAAAGTTGTGCTGAACAATAGGGTATCCATATAGGAAAAAAAAAGAAATTTGACCTGTATTTCACACTGCATCTAAAATTTGGACTATAGCAAACCAAATTGTGAGAGGATAAAAGTTAAGCATCCAGAAGTTAATATAAAAGATCTAATACCTTAGATTGAGAGGATACTATTCAATAGGATTAAAAACACCCATATAAAAATAAAATATTGGTCAATTTGACTGTATTAAAAATGTCAAATATTAATTTTGGCTGGGTGCTATGGCTCATGCCTGTAATCCCAGCACTTTGGGAGGCCGAGGCAGGCAGATCATGAGGTCAGGAGATCGTGACCATCCTGGCGAACATGGTGAAACACCATCTCTACTAAAAATACAAAAAAATTAGCTGGGCGTGGTGTCACACGCCTGCAGTTCCAGCTACTCGGGAGGCTGAAGCAGGAGAATTGCTTGAACCCAGGAGGCAGAGATTGCAGTGAGCCGAGATTGCACCAGTGCCCTACAGCCTGGGTGACAGTGCGAGACTTGGGCTCAAAAAAAAGAAAAGTTTTAATTTTGAAAAAAAGCTGCCATTAGAAGGCATAGCTGATAATCCACAGAGCAATGGAAGACATTTGTGCTAATATATGCACAAAAAATTGTTTCCAGAATATGGAAAGATTTTCTGCCTAATAATAAGGAAAATACAACCTCATGGTTAAATAACTGGATATTTGAAAAAGTCTTTCATAGAAGAGGGTATACAAATGGCCAGTAAATGTAAGTTTTCAAATTCCTTAGCAAAGAGAATATTCTAAATAAAAGGCACAATGAAATATCACTATATACTTATCAGAAAAACTAAAAGCAAGAAGAAAATAGCAGGTGTTGGTGAACTATGGAGCAGTGACAACTCCCTTACAGTTCTGGGAGGAGAGAATAAATACGTATGTTTTTTCGTATTTTTTTTTTTTTTAAGACTGAGTTTTTCTCTGTCGCCCAGGCTGGAGTGCAGTGGCACAATCTTGGATCACTGCAACCTCCATCTCCCAGATTTAAGCAATTCTCCTGCCTCAATCTCCCCAGTAGCTCGGATTACAGGTGCATGCCACCATACCTGGCTAATTTTTGTGTTTTTAGTAGAGACTAGGTTTTGCCATGTTGACCAGGCTAGTCTTGAACTCCTTACCTCAGGTGATCCACCCATTCCAGCCTTGCAAAGTGCTGAGATTACAGGCATGAGCCAACATACCTGTCGAGAGTATATTTATACCGTTTATTTGGAAAATCATTTTATATTATTTGCCAATGTTGAATAAATGTAAACCCACAGATCCAAAAGTGTCAATAAATTATTTATTATATACCTAGTGAAAATGCATATGTATGTGTACCAAACAACCTGGATGTAAATATCCATGGAAACATTATGCATAAAATCTCCAAACTGGAATAACCCACATATTTTTCCACAATAGAGTATATATAAATTGTTCTGTATTCATGTAATTGAATACATATAACAATGCAAATGAACACAATGCAAGAATTTCACCAAAATTATGTAAGTAAAGAAGCCAGGCACAAAAGACTATTGTAGGATTTAGTTTATAAAAAACTTAAAAACAGGCATAACAACAGTGTTGAGAGAACCATACTTATTTGGTTAAACCAAAGAAATGCAAGGAAATCATTAATGTAAAAATCAGGCCTGGGACTGCCTTTGCAGGAAAGGAAAGGTTTAATGACAGGGGCATGAGAAAAGCTCCTGAGTCCTTGCAACATGCTGTATGATGGTAGACGTTTTGATAAATCATTGAACTGCATGCATGTGTGTGTGTGTGTGTGTGTGTGTGTGTGTGTGTGTGTATGTGGTGTGGGGAACAAGGGGAAATGTTTTAAAAAGACTGAGAGAATTACTGTAAGTCAATATTAAATATTCTGTTCCCATTCCGTGTTACACTTTGTAAGCAAATTTGTTTCCAAAAGTTTTCATGTAACTTCTAATAATACTGACAGAACTTAAATAATCAGTTATAAGAGAAACCTGGATTATTTCTGCCATGTAAGTAAGAGTACAAGGACTAATGGATCAGGAAGTAATAGCTGGTTTATATTCCAAGCTGTTGTCCCTAATTATTTTTATATCATTGAGCAAATTACCATCTTTCTGAGCCTCACTTTTCTCTTTGGTCAAACAAAGCTGTATGGCAGGATAACCACTTAAGTTCTTGTCCCTCATAATCCATAAGTTGATTAGTATATATCAAGGATCAGCAGACAGAATTCCAAGAAATCAGTATTTTAGGATTTGCAGACCATATGTCTCTGTGGCAATTACTCAGCTCAGCCATTGTACAGTGAAAGCTGCTAGCTACAGACATTTCATCAACTAATGAACATGTCTGTGCTCTAGTAATATTCTGTTACTGAAACAAACTAAGCTCTGGATTTGGTCCTTGGGCAGTAGTTGGCCAATTCCTGGAATGTACTGACATTATTATTGGTCTTCTGTCAGGATTTGTGTCTGGGTTTAGTGATAAATTTGAATAAAGTGAGCATTGAAAATGAACTAACAAACATTGCTAACTCTTGTGCTTATTAAGAACTTGGATTGACTGGGTGTGGTGACTCACCCCTGTAATCCTAGCACTTTGGGAGGCTGAGGCAGGTGGATCAGTTGAGATCAGGAGTTCGCAATGTGCCTGGCCAACATGATGAAACCCCATGTCTACTAAAAATACACACATAAAAAATAGCTGGGCATGGTGGTGGGTACCTGTAATCCCACCACTGCTTGTGAGGCTGAGGCAGGAGAATTACTTGAATCCGGGAGGTGGAGGTTGCAGTGAGCTGAGATCGCACTGCTACACTCCAGCCTGGGTGATAGAGCAAGACTCTGTCTCAAAACAAACAAACAAACAACCTGGATTGTCAGGCACTGTGGCTCACTATCTGTAATCCCAGCACTTTGGAAGCCCAAAGCTGGTGGTTCACTTGACCCCAGGAGTGAGATCAGCCTGTACTACATGGAGAAACCTCATCTCTACAAAAAATATAAAAAACTAGCTGGGCATGGAGGCATGCACTTGTAGTCCCAGCTACTCTGGAGACTGTGGTTGGAGGATCACCTGAGCCCAGGAGTTTGAGGCTTTAGTTAGCTATCATGCCACTGCACCCCAGCCTGGGCAACAGAGCGAGACACTGTTCCGCCCTCACAAAAAAAAAGCCGCGCAGCCACCGCCGCCGCCGCCTCTCCTTAGCAGCCGCCATGACGACCGCATCACCTTCGCAGGTGCGCCAGAACTACCACCAGGATTCAGAGGCCGCCATCAACCGCCAGATCAACCTGGAGCTCTACGCCACCTATGTTTACCTGTCCATGTCTTACTACTTTGACCGCGATGATGTGGCTTTGAAGAACTTTGCCAAGTACTTTCTTCACCAATCTCATGAGGAGAGGGAACATGCCGAGAAACTGATGAAACTGCAGAACCAACGAGGTGGCCGCATCTTCCTTCAGGATATCAAGAAACCAGACCATGATGACTGGGAGAGTGGGCTGAATGCGATGGAGTGTGCATTACATTTGGAAAAAAATGTGAATCAGTCATTACTGGAACTGCACAAACTGGCCACTGACAAAAATGACCCCCATTTGTGTGACTTCATTGAGACACATTATCTGAATGAGCAGGTGAAATCCATCAAATAATTGGGTGACCACGTGACCAACTTGTGCAAGATGGGAGCACCCCAGTCTGGCTTGGCAGAATATCTCTTTGACAAGCACACTCTGGGAGACAGTGATAATGAAAGCTAAGCTTTAGGCTAATTTCCCCATAGCCACAGGATGACTTCCCTGGTCACCAAGGCAGTGCATGCATATTGGGGTTTCCTTTACCTTTTCTATAAGTTGTACCAAAACACCCACTTAAGTTCTTTGTACCGTTCCTTCAAATAAAGAAATTTGGTACCAAAAAAAAAAAAAAAAAAAAAACTAGATTCATTTTACTTGCTCATTTATGCCAAAACCTTTTGTCAGTAGCCTTACTAAGAAGGTATTTGAGCTCTTATTTTGATTCATTTGATTGAGATTTTGTTAATATATAGGGAAGTGATGCCAAAGAGCATGGATAAATTGGAAACGTGATCTTTATTTTATGCTATAAATTCAGTTACATACATATAATGCCTACATTTAAGCATCTAAAATCAAGTAGAAGTTGAATAATCATCTGTAAAAATAAAATCAGTGCATGCATCCCACAGTAATAAATAGATTTCCCAACTTAGTTTCCCTCAAAAACAAGTTTTATGTTTTGAAAATTTAAAATTGATTATGGAAGGTACTTCAGTTTAAGGACATTATTCTATTTTTTTTTTTTTTTTCTTGTTTTTTCATTATAGACTATCTAAGAAACTACTATAACTAAGTGGTTTTAGAGTACTCTGAGAATTTTCAACATAAGGAAACTGAACAGAGATACTAACATTTCTGCTTAGAGTTTATAATTTCTCAAGTCTCAAGATTAAATATAGAGAAAACATAATCACATACTGTATAGGCACAACTGAACTCCAGTGTGTAGCATTAGTTCCTGTAAAATTATTCATTACTTAATTAGAATGTTAATCTTTATATTTCTTTGGATATTTGACCAAGCCACTGTATATCATGGTTGTATGAAACACTTATTAATCTTTATTCCATAATTTGGATCTGAGCATTAAAAGACAAATGAATATAGTGTAATCTCAATGGTAAAAGTCAGTACTAATATTTCAAGTAGTAAATGAGATACAGACTCTCATTGAGATGTCTACATTTTATCCAGTTGTTTTACACTTTACAAACAATTCTGATTGAGTATATTATAAATTATGTACATAAGGATATTTGGATTATAGTTACTAAACAATTTTCACACTTATTACCTCTGGCATTTGAAAAATTTCTCCCAAAATCTAGGATGAATATTTTGAAATAATTACTTGTTAGGTAATGCAGCCCTCCTTGTAAAGATTCAGGATGTTTAGTTTTATGGTGTTCAGTAAGCAGGCCCATTAGTCTATGTGCTTCCCTGCAATACTCACTTATTCTGTCATACATAATTTATACTGTTGTTAAGTATTTATTGACTGATATTCCTTCTTGCTATTGAAGATTTACAGCACTGACACTCAGGAGTTGAGCATCCTTGGAGTAATAGTAAAGAATAAAGTTTATGCACTAGAAAATATTACAAGAAATATCTATCACTTCTGCACAATCAGTGTTTGGGGGATTCTTCTTTTATGAAGTTCTGTCTTATAAGATTCTCTTTGAAGATGATTTCACATAAAGACTGGTTTCCAGAAGTTTTATATATATATATATATATATATATATATATATATATTTTTTTTTTTTTTTTTTTTTTTTTTTTTTGAGACGGAGTTTTGCTCTTGTTACCCAGGCTGGAGTGCAATGGCGCGATCTCGGCTCACCGCAACCTCCGCCTCCTGGGTTCAGGCAATTCTCCTGCCTCAGCCTCCTGAGTAGCTGGGATTACAGGCACACGCCACCATGCCCAGCTGAATTTTTGTATTTTTAGTAGAGACGGGGTTTCACCATGTTGACCAGGATGGCCTCGATTTCTTGACCTCGTGATCCACCCGCCTCGGCCTCCCAAAGTGCTGGGATTACAGGCTTGAGACAGAAGTTATATTTTTGATAGAAGATGAGATATTATACATGTTACTCATCTCCCTTATCTTTGTTTTCCTTTTATTAGTTAGGTTTTGATTTCCTTGTGACCATATTTATTCAGACTTTGTAAGCACTTACTCCTCAGTCATGGCCTAAAGAGCTTACAGTTAGCTTTGCTAAATGTTTTGATGGAGTTCTATCACAAAGGAAATTAGGAACAAGTGCAAAAAGAAGTGTGTGTATCACAAGGAGACATTGTTTTGCTACAACATGTATGGACCTGGAAACTATGACTTTAAATTAAACAATGTGTGAAAAAAACAAGTTTATAATAAGCTCATTGACATTAACAAGAGCTAAGGTTCTATGGCATATATTTAAGATGTACAAAAGATTAATAAAAACAAGTAAAATAATTGTTTACCCAACTATTTCAGTCAAGGTCACAGGTTGCCTGAACCTATTCCAGCAGCTCAGGGTTCAAGGAGGGAACTTACCCTGTAGAGTTCCAAGTGGAGTGAGAAGGATGATAAAAATGTATTGGAAGAAAAAAATAGAAATACATAAATATATACATATGTATACATACATACACAGTATGTATGTATACATATGTATATATTTATGTATATATATTTATAAATACATGCAAATTTATACATAACATGTATGTATATGTATATATTTGTATTATATTTCATTCTATAACATGTACTATTTGTACATTTTATAATACACCTAGTTTTGTAAGTTAATAATGCATCTATATCATTGATGAATACATAAATATATATATATGTATGTTAATAATGTCTGCTGAAAAAAAAGTAATAATATTAATGTATCCAAAAGGCTTTGAGATCACTGCTGTAGATGTTAGTGTATTCCACCCCAAGTTACCTCCATAGTCACAGATATACTGAACAATTTTGAATTTTGTCAGTCATTTTACAAAGACTTATTTCATAAACATTTATAAAACATTTTCTTACAAAGAGTATTGTTTATTGGCTCCATAGTATGGAGCTCAGGATGAATTCTCATGTGTGCACTCCAGTGGTTTTTCTCAGACTCCCTCTCCAATGTACTTCACGAAGCCTTAAAGGCACCTAGTGGTGCCCTTGATTGTGTCTCATCATGAGGCATCAGATTACTCTGGCAGGTCACTTTACTTTGATTATCTCAGCAATTCCAGCTTACCTCTTATTTTGTTCCACGCTCAATCAACCTAGTGTTTTGTTCATTACTAACTTAGGAACAGAGTTATAAGACGTTCCTTCTGCCTAAACTTACATTACATGCATATCACCATTCCTATTATGTTTCTTTCCTTCCTAACACTGAGCTTCCTCTTATTCTAATATTATCAGTACACTTAAAGTAATATTTATATGTGTCCACAGTTCAGAGGACGCAGTTAATGTCCTATATTTTCTAGTGTTTCCCACAGAGCCATATCACTTTCCAGCAGAGAAGGTAACGAACCACGGATAAAATAGTTGCAAAGATTACTGAGAAAAAAACAGAAGCAGGGAAGTGCAATAATAAAAATTGTAGTACAGGCTCAAATAGAAAGTCCAGTGATAAAGACAGTCAGTAATTGATTTCTCAGCTTGTGTATATTCGATGCTTCAGATAATAAAAATATGATTTTATAATCCCTCACTTCCACTTGACAATTGTCCTATTAATAGGTACAGAGAAGAAGGATATGGGTGGTGTAGATATACAACAATATCAGAATTCCATGCAATTTGCGGTCTGTTGATGTGCCTGTGACTGACAGGTCTTCTCTATGACAGCAGTGTTGACACCACCCTCCAAACAAAGACTGTCCCCTGGAAGTCTCATCAACTTCTACTGCTGTGATGCAGCAGCTTGTCAGAGGACTGACTTGCCTCGTCAGCTCGGCCTCTGCTGACTTGGTGTCATCATGTACAGATTTCTGAGGAGAGGGGTTAAGATGGGATTCTGCTCTGTATTATGTTGGGAATGGTAGCTGTTCCCAGCTGCTCTTCCTCTCAAAGAATAGGAAAGCACAATCCACTTGATAAAGAGAAAGTTTCCTGCTTTGGGTCTAAACAGACCAGATATGACTTAGGTTTCTTTGTCACAGGTTCTTCATTTATGACCATTAATCATGAACAGATTCTAATTTAAAAGTATAGAACCTAAGGTTATATTTAAATTTTACTTACATAATAGTAAATGGTTTCCCATGGAATTCCTATCAACATATGTTGGGTTTATGGTGACTGAAAGTTTTCCCAGCAGTAGAAACAAGAATAACAAAGTTAATGAGCCGCATAAACATCTGGGCACATACTCACTGCACACGCAATGCGGACAGCAACTATTTCGAAGGATAAGTTGCAAGGAATAAATATGTATGTAGAATTTGTATCACTCATACTTTACCAACAAATTCATTCATGAGAGATTTTGAAAGTATTAGAATGGAAAAGAAAAGAAAATACAGGTTAGAAATGGAGAACATCAAGTCTTTGGCCCTTGTCCCAGTGACAGGACTTGGGCGAATCAGTTATCCTCATGTGACTCATTGTTTTATCAAACAAACAAACAAACAAAGAGATAGCAGTGCCTGCCTGAAAGTGCTATTATGATAAGCCCATACAAAATTCACTATTTTATTTGTGTTAATTAATGTGAAAGGTAACATGATATGAAAATGCTTTTCCTTTTATTTCAGAATTTTCTCTGAAGCCCCAGAGCTAAAAACAATGAATGACAAATAGTTCTCTTATATTTATAAATAAATGTGCTAGACACATCCAGGTGAGATTTACAGAAAAGGATAAAAGCAGCCCTGCAACCAGTGGTCACATTGTTTATCCAGAATATAAAAGAAAAATGATATTTCAAGGATAATTCATTAAAGCAGGAGAATTTCTAGGAAGTGAGAGTTTCTTATTTTCCCTCCAGTACTCATGGGGAGCAAGATGTTTCTCACTACCACCTTTAGCCAGATGACGGGGTTCCCAAATAAACATTCACACAGGTGAGAGTATTTATAGGAAACAAAAGTCATCATCTTATTCCATACCTATATCACTGTATGCCCCTGTGACACTAAGGGAATGAAGTACAGCTTAGTGAGCAACATGCTAGGACCAAGTAACATGTGTCTTCCAGATATGGAGGAATATGGGGTCACAAAGATAGGTTAGGTGGCTGCTGCTTCCCAGGAGAAGCCTGAGGCCAGATGACTAGCTGAAGTAGACACATGGCATAGTTAGGCAAGGAGAGAGGACAACAGTTGAAGCAAGCAACCAAGACCTATTGTCAGGCCAGAGATACATAATGTTTCCCATAGACCAAGGAGACACTGAGAAAGTAGATGTGTGAGATCTCTTAAAGAGCACATTACAAGAGAGTTGCTTGCCAGGGTAAAAGAACTCTAGCAGAGAGAAGCAAGAGATGGGAGGCCCAGGGTGTGAGAGCAGAGGGTATTGAGTTGAGGGATCAAGAGGATCAAGTAGAGAGTGTTCCTCTCATCAAGGAAGAATGCAGTATGAGTGGGCATGGGGTCTCTAAAGAATCCAAGCCTTCATGAAGCGAACAATGAGACTAACAGAAGGTGTAATGGTCAGGTAACATCTAATAACTAAGAAGTGGTTTTGATTCTCTTTTTTCAGTTGCCTCTGCTTATCACTCCAGCTCTATTGGAACCAAAGCAGGAGGTGAGAACTAGTGAACTAAGAGTTAAGAATAAATCTTAGCTCATTTCCTTACTGAAGGCACCCATGCTAAGGATCAGTCCTGAATTTAGGGATTTAAAAATCACTCTAATAGATGAAAAATAGAGTGGTGATTGCATGTAGTTTAGATTAGACTTCAAAACCTAAAATTGATATTTTTACTACATTCGAAAGGGACTAGAGTAATAAGATCTTCCCAAAATGTTGATAGACAGGAGAAATAAATTCAACAGTTTATATGTGAAGGAAATGGTAGAAAAAAAAAATCTGTATACTGATTTAACAAGTTTAGTCCAATTAGTCTATATACAAATATACTTTATGTCATCTATTTAAACACCTATTAACCTAGAGAAAGAGAATAATAAATATATAGATACAGAGAGTCTACATGTAATTTAGTTACTATAGTGTACTAAATACTTTTAATATTTTAATATGTTCCTTGATTCACTAATGCTTTTTTCTTGTAGCACCTTAAGTTTCATGGGAAGCAACACTTATCTACTCTGTTTTCATATAATTTGCATAGGTTGAATGTCTTCCAACTTCAAGGTTAGACAGTGTCCCAAATCTGTACATTCAGTATATTCCCTAGAATCTTGTTCATAGTGATTATGTAGCAATAGGCATGTGATACAAGCAAAAACAGTCAGAGCCAATGAGAGTTCCAAGAATTGAGAAACATAAGCTTCTGTCCACTGGACTTGAAGGAAATGGAATGTTAACATAGAGATACTGAGAACTACTTTGTGACCATATGAAGGTAATATGCGTACAGACGCAGCAAAAACTTACAAACGCAGAACTGACAAAAGAATAAATGTTTGATTACTGATGGATTGTTGAGCTCCTGGATTCAGTTTTGCCTAGAATCAAACTAATTCTGTAGTTGTATCATATATAAGCTAAGCTAATAAAATGCTTTTGTGTTTAAGCCAGTTTCAGGTGTTTTCTTCCCACTTTCACTTAAAATAATTTTTAGGAATATCCTTCCTAAAAATTGAGGACTTTCAGGTGAACATGATTGATGGTTGTAAATAAATAATATGAAGTAATGGAAATAGAAGTAGATGAAGTACTTAATCACTAAGAGTTCATTTCAGTTACATGGACACTCTATCAAAGCTATTTGAAAGAATATCTTTTTTTTTTTTTTTCCACAATAAACTGTCCATGGGTGACTATATCTAAGTTTCACAATCTTATAGTCTGTTTCTTAAAATATACATCTTGTTTTAGGATTTTTAGGTAAGACATTTTTGGATTATAGTGCTTTTTACTATATAAGTTGCTTTTAGAGTTACTAAATATTCCACACATTGTGGTGTGAAAACATAACCTAAGCAATTCGAATTTAATTTTCCTACTTTTTCAAGATTGTTTTGATGTTTGTAAACCAGGAAAATCAATAATTGCCATAAGCCAATCTATAAAAGTATGTTTCCATTTTACCTAGTAATGTAGCAATTGCTAGTGGAGAAGGCAAGCACATCACATGATTAGAGAAAGGAAGCATTCAGCAATCTGTCAAGTTGAGCATAAAATTTGTAAATCTTCTTTCCATTGGAGCTAAATTTGGAAAATGAAATTCTGTAGCTATTCCTTCACACCCACAGATTTGAAAATAGAAAATAAATGCAAGAATTTTTGACAAGTGAGTTTCTGCTGGTTATTTATTTTTGTGATTCCATTATAAAAATGTTACTAGTTAAAATATTAAAAAATACAATATACAAATATAGATAATCCATTATCCATGTTATAGCTAGTAAAGAGTGCTTACTTTGTTTTAGACAATATTCCAAATGCTTGCATGTATTAACTCATTTTTGAAAAAAAAATCCTAAAATTGATATTATCCCCCATTTAACAAAATTGAGAAAGTTGAGGAAAACTGAATTCACTTACCTCAAGTATAACACTATGAGCCAGGGACAAGATATATTTATTGACTCATTTAGATTCCATTTCCCATTCCACAACTATTGTTTTGCTTTCTATCCTTCCATCCTCCTCCAAAGATGTATATTATTAATGTGTTGACTTGGTAGATCTTTCTTATCAGCATTTTCTTATAAATTATAATTTACTGTATATAATCCTTTTAAACTTTATTTTATAAGTGTTCTCCTAGTTATTACATGGTCCTTGTAAATATTTCAGTTATAATATTATACTCAAATGACTGAACAAGTCAATGAACTTAACTATTGCCATTTCTTAGAAGAAAGAGTTGTCTTTGAACTTTTACAATTAAAAAATAATGTTGCTACAATAAACATAATGTTTGGTATACATATTTTTATTTGTTTCTGTTTATTTCATCAGGAAACATTCTCAGACTGAGAATTGACAGATCAAAATATGAATACTTGTTTCAATTACATGCTGCCAAAATGTTCATTTCAAGGTAGTTGTCCTAATTTATACTTTAGCAATCTGTTGACATTTTATTATTATTATTATTGTATATCAAGGAAAATATATACTGTTCCATACAATCTCTTTAATAATTATTGACAGTAACACTGATTATTATTTAAAAGACTCGAGATGACTAGGCTTTCTGTGAATGTCTTTTGAAATTTTTAATACTCCTTAATGTTCAACACAGTACTAAATAAAAAGTAGCTGTGCAGCTTTAATATCCCCATCATAAATTCTTCAAATGTTTTCACATTAAAGTATCCCCCCCATGGCTTAACTTAATGAAGATTTGCCTTAAAATAAAACACAAAACATCAAATTATACATTCGACTATTTAACAGTCTTGTCCCTGTTGATTAATTAATTTTCCTAAAAACAAGCCCTAGTGACTTTTATGGAATTGTTTTCATATTTCGTAAGTTGTCCTTGATGCAGTTGGTTCCTTTTTGAACATTACATCACATATATTATTGACTTACTGGTATTTTTCCAGTGTTTTCTCTTTCCAGATGTTCAATAGTCCTTATTGAATTTGATACGTGACTAGATGTCTTTACTAAAGCAAAGTTTTGATCTCTAATATTCAGTGAGTTGAAATATGCATCACATCAGGACATGTATTAGAGAAGTAATGGCTAAAAAAAGAGAGAACTATGTTTATCTCCAGAGGAACGCTCTCAAGTGTTCACTTGGAATCAGTGCATACATCTGAGGAAATTTCTGAAGATATGGGAAATAACTACTTGGAAAAGATTACAGGAAACAGTGTCTGAAGCTCACATAGAGCTCAGTACCCATTTACAGTGAGCAGGGTAGAAACCTCATAATTCATTGGGCACAAGTTAGGGTGTTAAGAAAGTCCTTTCTCCTGTTCTGGGACAATATTAATCCTCCACTAAATACTGCTCTGGCCCCATTTAGCAAAGCCTAAGCAAGAAAGTAAAGGATCAAACTACTTTCAAGAATAGTTTTAGGAGCACAGAAATATGCAACAGCTGATTATGTAAAATATAAATGTCTGCTGTATGATTTAAAAAATGAACAAAGACATACAGAGAAGCAGTAAGATAGAACCTATTGTAAGAAGGAAAATTAGCCAATCATCACTGACAGATAACAAAATTTAAAAACATGAATATTTATAGTTATTTTAGCAATCTGTAATGTCCAGAAAGCTAGAAGAAAGACTAAAAAAATTTTAGTAGTAATGTAGAAGGTATGAAAAAAAACCCAAACAAAATTATAGAGACAAAATTGAGAATTTCTGAGATAAAAAATGCTATATGTGAGATCAATAACAGATTAGACATTGCAGAAGAAAAGATTAGTAAACTTGAAGACATAGCGACAAGACACTATCCAAAATTAAACAGCAAGATAAAAACAAATTTTGAAAACATAGAACATCTTTGAATTGTAAGCCAAATTAAAAAAGCCAAATGTATATGAAATTTCCACCTGGCATTATATTCCTTCTCTTTGCAGAACTTCCTTGAATATACTTTACAGAATATTTCTGTTGGTAATAATTTAACTTTGTATATACAAAAGCATCACTATTTTGTCTTTCTAAAATAAAAATAGTTTTTTAAATGTTCTGTTTTCTTCTAACATGCATTATTTCTTTTTTCTTGAATTATGTGTCACCATACTTGCTTTGCTACTCTGTTGGTAACGTGTCTTTTTCTTTATGGCTGCTTTTAAGATTTTCCCTTTTATCAAATTTTAATCAATTTTAATATGTGAATTGGCATCATTTTTTCATGTTTCTTTCTCTTGCTTCTTCAATTTGGGGTTTCATAATTTTATAAAATTTGAGAAAAATTTTATATAACTTTTTAAAATATATTATCAGATCTCCCTCTGATGCTTCTTTTTGGGAACTGCAATTAAGCACATATTTGGCTTGTGGATGTTGGTGCATATCAGCAGTCATACTAAATATAAATGATTTGAATTTCCTAATTAAAAGTCAGAGATCATCAGATAGATTTTATTAAAAAGCAAGACCAAACTATATAATGCTTACAATAAACAGTTTACATGTAAAAATATTGGTTTGTTTTAGAAAATGAAAAAAAAGTGCACTTAGATTAATCAATAAAAACTGAAATAGCTACATAAACATTAAACAAAGCATACATCATTACCAGAAATATTACTAGAACAAAAGGGTTATTTAACGAAGAATAAAGTGGGCAATGCAGCAAGAGAAGACGATCATTGTAAACACTAATACAGTTAATTATTGTACCTCAAAACATATGAAAAAAAATGAGACAGTTGCAAGGGGAAATAAAATTTACAATTATAATCTGAGGTTTTAACATTGCTTTCGCAGTAATTGATAAATAAGAGAAAATAAAAACGGTAAGAAAGAACTGAGCCACAGTATCAACACCAAGTTGACTTCAGAGACTTAATGGACCCCTCTATCCCAAACATAAAAATACACATTTAATTGTACACATAATATTTAACAAGGCCAGAGTTAGCACACTTTTTCTACAAAAAAAAATTACTTAATATTTTAAGCTTTTGGGACCTTTGTAGTTTCTGTCACATGTTCTTTGTTTTTGCAACGCTTTAAAAATGTAAAAATCACTCTTAGTTTATGAGCCACACAAAAAAAGGCCCAAAGCTGTATTTACCCTCCAGGTCATAGTTTGCCAACCTGTGTTCTGTGACATAAAATGTACCTTAAAGAATATTTAAACATTCAGCTTACAAAGTATGATCTCTCACATGACAGAATTTAATTTCAAATTACAAACAAAAAAATATTTTGAAAACACCCAAATAATTGGAAACTAAATAAAAACCTTTTTAAAGACCTTTGAGTCAAGAAATTATACAAAGGGGAAATTAGAACATATGCTGAACTGAAGAAAAATGGAGAAAAAAGCCCAAAATATGTGAGATGTATCTATAGCCTTATTTATTAGACAATTTATAAACATAAAAGCCTAATTTTAAAAAAAGAGGAAAGGTCTGAAATTAGTGACTTCAATTTTTCTCTCTTTAAGAACTAGAAAAGTGAGAGCAAATAAAGACCAAAATAAGCATAAGAATTTGGGGGAAAAACTTGAAGTGGAAATAAATGAAACAAAAAAGAGAAAAATGAAAAAAAAATCAGTGAATCAAAGTTATTTATTTGATGGTATCAATAAAATTGACAAAATTCCAGAGCCAGACTGATCAGAAAAAAATGAGAGAGAAAATGTAAGTTAACTACTGTAGAAACATGAAAGTTGACATTATTATAGATTTAAAAACATTTACAGGATAATATTATGGAAAATTATATGCTAATAAAATTGACAGTTTAGGCAAAACAAGCATGCATTGCAATGTATAAACTACCAAAATAAATGATAGTCTACTCAAATTGAATTAGATAACTTTAATAATCCTATATCTGTTAACTAAGTTACTTTTGTAGTGGAAAAAAAAAAAAAAAAAAAAGAAAACACCTTCTAATAGCAAAGTACCAGACCAAGATGGCTGCAGTGGTGAATTCCAAACATTTAAGGAAAATACAACAGGAATTTTAAACCAACTCTTCCAGAAAATGTGTGAGGAAGGAATATTTGCAAACTAATGTTAAAAATTGGACACAGACATGTTATGAAAATAAAACTCTAAATGAATATTTTTCATGAACACATACAAAAATTCTTAAGAAAATTTTAGCAAACTGCATGCAACAATATATGAAAGAATACATACCAGAACAAGTGGAATTTATTGCAAGAATGATGCATAACTTAGTTTATTATTTGAAAGTTAATAATGTTGACCATCTTAATAAACTAAACAAAAAAGACACATGATAATCTCAATAGATGCAGAAAATAGATTTGACAAATTCTAACATCCATTCCTGACAAAAATTCTTAGAAAACTAGACATAGAAGTGATATTTCTCAAACTATAAAAGACATTCAGAAAAGTCTGTAGGTAACATCATTTTTAATAGTGAAACTTTTTTTTATATGATAATTGTTTTTCCCCTTAAATCAAGAACAAGGCAAGATGTCCACTTTCACCAGTTCTATTTAGCAGTGTATTAGAAGTTCTAGCCAGTGCAATCATGCATGAAAACAAAATTAAATGCATCCATATTGAAAAGAAATAATTAAAAGAATAAATAATTTATTCACAGATGAGATGATGATTTATATAGAAAATCCAGTAGAATCTACAGAAAAGCTAATGAGAGTTAAATAATTCGGTCTTTATTCACAGATGAGATGATGATTTATATAGAAAATCCAGTAGAATCTACAGAAAAGCTAACGAGAGTTTAGCAGAGTTTCAGAATATAAGGTCAATATATAAAATTTATTATGTTTCTCTATACTAATAAAGGACATCAGACATTGATATTTAATTGATATTCATAAAGAGAATTAAAATTTATGAAATATTTGAGATAAATCTGGCAAAACAAATGCAAGACTTTCTAAATTGAAAAATGATAAAACATTGCTGAGAGATATTTTTACAAAATATCTTAGTAAAGACAGACATATAATTTTCATTGGTCAGAAAACTTGATATTCAGGTATCTTAGATATGACACGAAAGCATGATCTACTAAATAAAATATTGATAAATCAGATTTTAACAAAATTAATAACTTTTGGTATTTTAAAGACACTTTTAAGAGAATGGAAATACAATCCCTAGACTTGGAGAAAATATTCATTAATCACATATTTGATAATGGATGTGTATTCTGAATATATACTGCACTCTCGAAATTTACAATAATAAGAAAGCAGACAGCCAACACCACGGAAGATATATGAATGGAAAATAAGCACATGAAAATATTCTTAACATCATTAATTATAAGTGACATGCAAATTAAAGCCATGATGAGGTATGATCACTGATCTATAAAAATAGCAAAAATTTAAATATGTGACCATACCAGCTATTAATGAGGATGTAGAGTAACTGGAATTCTTCATGTGTTTGTGCTGAGAATTTGAGAAAAACAACAACTTTGGAAAATAATGTGGCAGTTTTCTAAAAAGTTAAATATAAACCTGCCATAAGATCCAGCTATTCTACTCCTTGGCGTTAGTACCAAGTAAAATGAAAGTATGTGCTTATACACAGACTCATACACAAATGTCTTCAGAAACTTTACTTGTGATGGCATAAATGGAAAACAACCCAACTTTTCATCAACAGATAAATATGAAAACACATTGTGATATATGCATACAATAAA
This sequence comes from Cebus imitator, assembly GCF_001604975.1. NCBI lineage: Eukaryota > Metazoa > Chordata > Mammalia > Primates > Cebidae > Cebus > Cebus imitator. Next base: position 248,237 of record NW_016107430.1, on the reverse strand, counting down.
TTCTGCTCTACAATAAAAAAGAATACATGCCACTACATGCTGCTACACGGATGAGTCTCTAATTATTCTGAGAAAAGATTTCAGATTTAAAAGATAGTATCACACTGCATGAACAATTTTATATATTTAAATTCTACGAAACACAAAAAGCAGAATAGTGATTGTTGAGGAGAGAAGAGGGGGTATTACAAAGGAACACAGGAAAACTTTTTGGAGTGATGCATATATATAATATGTTGATTATTGTGATTATGATGAGTATATGTGCACATTAAAACTCACCAAATTATATATTTTGTTTGCAGTTTATTTGTATGTCAGTTATACCTCAACAAAACTGTTAAAATTATTTTGTATTGTGATAGCTATTAAACATTAATTATGGAATTCCTTTAATCTCTTGCTAAATGTTAATGGTTTTAGGTAATAATAGTATGCACTTTTCAATTGAATAAATATCATTAAAGAAGAAAAAAAATGAGTATACTACAAATTAATATATCTTTGCCTGGACCCAGAAAGTTTAGAAACTTCATGGAAATCAAGGCAATTTTTTTTTCTAACTTTTTTTTTAGGTTTGGGGGTACATGTGAAGGTTTGTTACATAAACACGTGTCATGGGGGTTTGTTGTACGTGTTATTTCATCACTCCGATGTTAAGCCCAGTACCTGATAATTATCTCTTCTGCTCCTTTCTCTCCTGCAACTCTCCACCTTCAGGTATACCCCAGTGTCTGTTGTTTCCTTGTGTCCATAAGTTTGTATTATTTAACTCCCACTTATAAGTGAGAACATGTGGTATTTGGTTTTCCGTTCCGGCGTTAGTTTGTTAAGGATAATAGCCTCCAGCTCCATCCAAGTTATCACAAAACACATGATCTTGTTCTTGTTTATGGCTGCTTGGTACCCTGTGGTGTATATGTACCATATTTTCTTTATCCAGTCTGTCATTGATAGGCAGCAAATAGATGCAGATTGAATTATTTTGGTGAATAAACTAGGAACTATCATAACTGGTCTTCTGCACATGCCAACATCTTAGCATCTCAAAAGGAAGAGGCAAAGATTAAACTGATTCCTTAACATCAGTTTATAATCCTAATGAGAAAGATATGTTCACATTTTGTACATCACATAGAAGGGGGTGAGTGGGAGACTAAGAAATGAATTCAGTAAAGATCATAGACAGAACTATTTACATTTAAGTCATCAGAAAATATTATTATTATTATTATTATTATTTGAGAGAGTGTTGCTCTATCATCGAGGCTGGAGTGCAGTGGCACATTCTCGGCTCACTGCAACCTCTGACTCCATGGTTCAAGTGATTCTCCTGCCTCAGGCTCCTGAGTAGCTGGAATTACAGGCACGAGCCACCACACCTTTTTGTATTTTTAGTAGAGACGGGGTTTTACCATGTTGGCCACGATGGTCTCGATCTCCTGACCTTGTGATCCACCCACCTTGGCCTCCCAAAGTGCTAGAATAACAGACGTGAGCCACTTTGCCCAGCCAAGTATTCTTATTTTTACATATTTATGCCAGTTTCATTTTTTCTGCATTTTTCACATATGAAGACCAGTACATGTACATAAACAGAAAGCACAACTATCAGATTCATTTATGTGTATCATATTTAGAGTTCATGTCAAGAATAATCATGTCAGGAAGGATTTTTCATTTCATCAAACAATAAATATTTCCATATTGTATATTAATAAGCAGGGCCTTGAGCTAAGTATGTAGGGGATAAACAAAAGTATATTACTTCTGCCTTCCTGGAACTTACAATGTAATTGAGAGACTGAGAATAATTATAGCACAGTAAATTATTAGTGTTCAAAAGTGAAGAAAAATTCTAGAAATGGGTAAAGTGATAAAAGTTAATATGCCCTCATTTAGAACTTGGATAATCAGATAATGGTAGAAAGCATTGAGAATTTCATTTTTACTTTATATACTTGTTTATAATTAACACAGAGCACATTTTTATATTAATATATTAGAAAAACAGAATCCATTCCCCCTGATATTAGAATAAATATCAAAATCCTCAGTATTGCTTTCAGGCCTTTTGCAGTCTGTTCTCTGCCTTCTTTCAGTCTTAGTTTCCCTGGAGCTTCTTGCTTGTTTTATCACAGCACTCTGTTTATTTCCTTTGCAGCAATTATTAAAACCTACAATGACGTTAAATCTATCTATTTGTCTATCAATTTATGAACATTACCCATTATTCTTCAGTCATCATTTGTTTTGCAAGTGCTTATCACAGTGCAGGGATAAGCACGGTGCAGGTATAAGCACGGTGCAGGGATAAGAAGGGGTCAACAAATACTTGTTTAATAAATGAGAGGCTAGCCACAAAACTATTAAATTCCTATAGACAAATTTCACAAAAATGCCTGTTAGTTCTAAACATATCTATAATATTTTATCAAGGCACATAAACAATACTTTCATAAATAAGTATTCAATAATATTGCATAGAAATATGCAATAAAGATGGTAAATCTCTTCAAATAAATGTACAATTCTAATAAAATCACAATCAAAATTCCAAGTGGACCTTTAAGCCTCAGATTTAGTTTTATGCAGTTGATTTGGATGAATTAACTGGTGAAAATTATTAAATGATTTGATATGGAGAAATTATAAGGTGGGGGAGCAGTTGCTTCCTTTTTAAGATACTTGATCGTATTACAAAAAATAAAAGTAAAATTTAAGTATTGGAAAAATTAAGTGATTAATGTATCAGAAAAAGAGGAAAAATAAAACTTCAAATTTTACCTAATAATAGTAATATTTCATAGCTACCATAGGTATGCATTTTCTCAGTTATAAATATGAAAATATGTGAGAAGTAACATATTTTGCATCTCACACATATTATTTCTGACTGAATTTTATAATAATAATTATAAAACATTTAAAAGTTGCAGACATATTTCAATATTTTTCCACCTGTCTGAGTATCCCTTCATGTGTGTATGTGTATCATAGTAAAGTAGAGTTTTTAAAATTTGAAGCAAGGGAGAAAACCATGTATTAGTACAAAAAAAATTATGTAGTCAAAAGCCAAATAAAATGGAAAAAATAACAGGCGGAAAAAAGACTAGCAGTATAATGATCATCAGGAAGCATTAGTTACATATGAAAGACTTCCTGAAACCAACATGGACAATTAAACATACCTATAAAAAAAAGTAAAAATGAAAGGAAATTTTCAAAAAAGGAGTAAAAAATGGCCCACAAAATACATGAATATACTTACAAATATATATAAATCAAACTCAATGTCAAGTAAATATAGAGTATTAAGACATTAGGTAGTATTTTTCAGCTGCTACCTTTTCAAAAGTAATATATTTTAATGATAATAACTAGGGCTGGAAAGGCTGTATGTAGGTTAACCAATGTCATACACATTGGTTCATCTGGTTAGGAAGGAAGGCATTGTATATCTGTATCTGATAACATGAGTCACAACTTTACACTGTTGGTCCTCCATCTCTGCTAGTTTGGCATCTTCTAATTTAACCTATTGAAGATCAAAAATTTTCCTGAAAAGAAAAAAAAATAAGGAATAGTTATAGCAACAAAACATACAAACAAAAATACAGTATAACAATGATTTATATAGAATTCACATTGTATTAATTATTTTAAGTAATCTAGAGATAGTTAAAGTATACAGAGGATGTGTGTAGACTATATGCAAATGCTAAGCCATTTTATATAAGGGACTAGAGCATCCATGGAATTTGATATCCAATGGTCAGTCCTGGAGCCAGTACTCTGCCTATACCCAAGGACTGTACTTACACTCTTTTGAGAAATAATTCCTCTTATAACATTTTTATAGAAAGCTATTTATCACAATATTAATTTAATAACATTGAAAACCACCAAGTGACTAACAATAAAGAATTGGTTAAATTGCATTACTCATATAATATATTCACAGTCAGATATTAGAAATAATTCTTTAGACAAATACATAACGGAAGGAAAAATTCTCAATTTTTATTATTGATTTACAAAACTACAAAGTGGCATAGAATATACTCTCAGGTTTTTGAAAAATTATTTGAAGGCATTATAAAAATTAAAACAATACCTATTTCCAGCTAGTGTTTTGGGTAAATTTCATGAAATTTTGTGTTTTTTCTTCATTATGCAAATTTATACAATAAACTTTTATTAATTTTATGAACATTATAAAACCTATAAAAGCTATTTTCCTAATAAAAAATTTGCATAGCATCTTTCTTGTTTGCTTCTTTTTTGTTCTTTGTTTACCAGGGGATTGTAGTAGAAGGTGTGTTATTAATTTAATGTAATAAAATCCATATGCCCTAGGGTATTTCATTTTATGATTTTCACCCATGGGACCATTATTTCCTTGTTAAGTGTCTTCACGTAAAAAAACAGTCAGCATATATACTGAGAAATTCCTTCTCTAAATAAAAGGAATAAAATTGAAAGTAGCTACTGGGCAGAAAGTCTCTCTTCAGGAATTCTGCTGTTAGGTCCCTAGGTTCCCATTCAAAGATGTGGTGTTAACAATTTCACAGTTGGAATCCAAATAGTATTAATAGTCATTCTGTGTTTCCCCAAAGGGGCCAGCACAACTTCTTTTCACAGTAAGGTTTGTATGGCATAGGAATAAAAGTATGAAAAAAAGAAGAATCCGTGATTACTGTGCCTGCCTGCTGCTTGACTGCTGGCTATGCTGATGAGCAGGCAAGCCAGTGGAACTCTCTCAACCTGTTTTCTCCTCTGAAAATATATGAGCATACTGATTCTTAATTTGCGTAATTTTGTGATGATGAAAATTGAAATGTTGAAAGCACCAGGTTTCCTATTATGTTTTATCATAGTGGGTCTTATGATATGACATCTTTCAACAAGGCTGAAACTGTATAAAACTACATATTGTTTCTAGCAATGGTACAGTAAACTGCTGTGGTCCAGCAACATACTAAATATAGGTATGTAAATTCACAAGACTATTTTCCTCTTTGCCATGTGGACACAATCTCATGATTTTAAAGCCATTCATAGATGACATTAAAAATGAGACTATGGCCGGGCGCGGTGGCTCAAGCCTGTAATCCCAGCACTTTGGGAGGCCGAGGCGGGTGGATCACGAGGTCAAGAGATCGAGACCATCCTGGTCAACATGGTGAAACCCCGTCTCTACTAAAAATACAAAAAATTAGCTGGGCATGGTGGTGCATGCCTGTAATCCCAGCTACTCAGGAGGCTGAGGCAGGAGAATTGCCTGAACCCAGGAGGCGGAGGTTGCGGTGAGCCGAGATCGTGCCATTGCACTCCAGCCTGGGTAACATGAGTGAAACTCCGTCTCAAAAAAAAAAAAAAAAAAAAAAATGAGACTATGACTTTACAGTTTAATTTATGTCCTGAGACTCTTCTTAATTAGCCATAACATTAGTAGTTTAGACATTTGTAAATATGTTTACTAAACAAATTAGAGAATGGCATAAAATAGCATTACCCCAGGCAAAATGTCTGATTGATATTGCCATCCTGCTGATTTTCTCTTATTTAACTCAATAGCTTTGGGTTTATATAGTGTTAGTCTTTGCGATGTGAAATGAAATTTTAAAAATATGGTGACAAGTCTGTCAGGTAACAAATATCTGCCTGTATCTGTCTGTCTGTCTATCTATCATCTATCTATCTATCAATCGTGTATTCTCAGATGAATAGATTGGCATAACATTTCAACAAAATACACATCATTTATACATATTCCATCTATTCTCAATTCTGAGCTTAGGAGTCTGCATAGTCGGCAAAAGAATATCACCACTTATAGACCATAAGCCATCAAACACATATCTCTTCTTAAAGTTAGTGAGTGTAAGTTTGTTTGATATGACCTTATAGAAATGTTCATTCTGTTTTGCTTGCAATTAGAATATGCATAAGAATGGCAGCCAACTAGTCCATGAATACTGACAGGAAGGCCACAAATAAGTGCTCACCATCAGAAGTGGAAAACAAAATGTCTTTATATGTTTATGTGTGCAAAAAAATCTATGACTCTATAACAGACACCTGGTTCCAATCATTCTTTGAAGATCTCCTTTCATTCATTCACTTATTTTATCCTCTTATTTTTTCATTCCTTCACAGTGATTATCCCCTATTAGAAGCAAGACACTGTATGGTACTTTCTTTGTAACATAGTATAAGGAATTAACTACCCGTTCTAAAAGACCACTGTATCTTTGTTTACTTAAGCTTGTGCCTAATGACCCCTGTGTTTTGCGAAATGGATTTTTGTTTACCCCAATCACAATCGTATCTGCTTCGATGAGCAGAAAAGAAGGGCAAGAAAAAGCATGTTAAAAAAAATAAGACACAATTTCCTATAATTCTTCTACCCAAGGGTTGTATGCGTACACACATGCACGCGCGCGCGTGCGTGCACACACACACACACACACACACACACACACATTAGTAAAGTTTTCAGTACTTTTTATCACCCAGTCAGTACTAAATCTGAATAAAGATACCATGAAAACAGTTTTCATAATCTTCAGTATAGTTATTCTTTCTAAGGAATACCCTCAAACTCTCTGTGCTCCCTGTTGTCTGAAGGACAACTGGTTCAGACCAGGCACACAAACCACAAAACTGTTAGGAGGTATTCAGAATGGGTAAGATTGAAAACAATCTGGGGCATGAATATCTGAACAAGGGTGACTCATTCTGGAAAAAGAAGTATGTCTTTACTCTGAATTAGAAGCATCTATTGGGAGAAATATTTTCTCCCAATAAAGGGGTGGGAAGGAAATTTTGAATGTTTAACTGACCCTGGCAAATCTTGCAAACCTAAAACTGGTTTTCTTCCTTGTGAATTCAATCCTTTTTTCCTCAAGGCCATTTAGGGTAAAAACTAGACCATGTATATTATGTTTTCCAATACTGAGGAATGAAAGATAGTGAAGGCAAGGAAAGAATCAATGATTATCTGGGCTGCCAGCTGACATCCATGTCACCTGTAAGTGAATCTAATCCTGTCCCTTGTGTCTCTTCAAAGTCTTGCATCATTTAAAGGATCACAATGTCTCTGTTTAACTTTTAGCTGCCATTGTGTTTTTGATTTAGGTAAAACTGATTACTAAGTCACATGCTTTTCTTTTTCACCATTCTTCACAATTTTAACAACTAATATGAAATGTCAAACCACCACTAATTGAAAATTGATTTTGGAATCAATTAAACAGCCAACTCAGTTAAGAACACATAGAGAAGTTTTATCAACTGCCTCCGTTCCCAGTGGAAGTCTCTGTTAAGTTTCTCTGGCTGAGGGCTTAGTCCTAATTCACATCTCTCTTGCAATCCAAAGAAGAAAAATTTGCAAGTTTAGCTGTTGAACATGGAAGGATAATGAGGATTCTAATTCCAGGGTTACCACAGAGTAAGATAAATTATAACTTTGAAAAGATAATGCAAATTGTATTTATTTAAGTTATGGCCAAAGAAAAATACGTGTATGGCTTCTTTTTTTTTATTCCTAATTCTACAAATTTTATGATTCTTGAGTGTCAGACTAAATGTTTCAAATAACAATTTTTTTATCTTTCATTCTAGGTTCCAGGGTACATGAAAAGATTTGTTATATATGTAAATTTCATGTTACAGAGGTTTGGTATACAGACTGTTTTGTCACCAAGGTTATAAGTATTGTATCTGAGAGGTAGGTTTGTTTGTTTGTTTGTTTGTTTTTCAAGACAGAGTCTTGCTCTATTGCCCAGGCTGGAGTGCAATGGTGCATTCTTGGCCCACAGCAACCTTCGCCTCCTGAGTTCAAGCGATTCCCCTGCCTTGGGCTTCCAAGTAGGTGGTACTACAGGCATGTGCCACAATGCCCAGCTAATTCCTGTATTTTTATTAGAGATGGGGTTTCACCATGTTGGCCAGTCTGGTCTTGAACTCCTAACCTCAAGTGATCCACCCACCTCAGTTTTCCAAAGTGCTGGAATTAATAGGTGTAAGCTACCATGCCTGGTTCTGATAGGTAGTTTTGTCCTCACCTACTCCTTCTGTCTACTCTCAAGTAAACCCTAGTGTCTATTATTTCTTTCTTTGTATCCATATGTACTCAACGTTTAGCTCTTACTTATCAATGAGAACATGCAGTGTTTGGTTTTCTGTTCCTGTGTTAGTTCACTTAGGATAATGGCCTCTAGCTCCATCCATGTTGCTGCAAATAACAAGGTCTCTATTTTTATGGCTGCATAGTATTCCATGGTATATATGTACCATATTTTCTTAATCCAGTATACTGTTGATGGACATTTAGGTTGATTCCATGTCTTTATTATTGTGAATAGTGCTATGATGAACATACGTGTGCATGCACTTTTATGGTAGAATGATTTCTATTCCTTGGAATATATATGCAGTTATGGAATTGCTAGATTGAATGGTAATTCTGCTTTGAGTTCTTTGAGAAATGGCCAAACTGCTGGCCACAATGGCTGAACTAATTTACATTCCCAACAGCAGTGTATAAGTGTTTCCTTTTCTCTGCAACCTCACCAGCTTGTGTTATTTTGTGACTTTTTAATGATAGCCATTCTGACTGGTGGGAGATGGTGTTTCATTGTGGCTTTGATTTGCATTTCTCTATTGATTAGTGATTAGCATTTCTTAATGTGATCGTCAGCTGTGTGTGTGTTTTCTTTTGAGAAGTGTCTGTTCATGTCCTTTGCCCACTTTTTAACAGGGTTGTTTGGTTTTTGTTTGCTAATTTGTTTAAGTTCCTTATAGATTCTTGATATTAGACCTTTGTTGGATGTATAGTTTGCAAATATATTTTCTCCCATTGTGTAGGTTGTTTGTTTACTCTGTTAATAGATTATTTTGCTTTATGGAAGCTCTTTAGTTTAATTAGGTCCCATTTGTCAATTTGTTAGTTGTGGCAATAGCTTTCAGCATCTTTGTTGTGAAATCTTTGCTAGGTCCCTTGTCCAGAATAGTATTTCCTAGGTTATCTTCCAGGGTTTTTATAGTTTTAGGTTTTACATTTAAGTCTTTGATCTAATTTCAGTTGCGTTTTGTGTATGGTGTAAGAAGTGGGTGATTTTCAATCTTGTACACATCACATAGCAATCTTAAGGTGCAGGCTTGATCATTCTAATGTAATAGATGTGGAAAGTGTAATAAAACATTCAGCTAGGTCTCATCTGAAGTAGTTTATCTCTTTCTGGTATACTAGGCTGTGACCTCTAACTACACTGCTTACTCTTTGCTGAGAATTTACTGTTGCCATACTCTCCATTGTTTTATATGCATTATCTCATTTAATGTTCACATAAGCCCAATGGTGTAGTTACAATTATTCCTCATTATTTTCTAGATGATAAACCTGAGCCTCAGAAAATAAAATTAATATCCCTAAGATCTCACAGCTAGTGAAAAATGGAACAAGATCTTTTAACCAGTCTTTGACTGCAACCTTTATTCTCATCCACTAGGCTATGCCATTGTCACCATTGTCACTACTTTATCTTTACTTGGAAGTAGAGTTTATATGGATTATTATTAATAATAGAATGGTCATGTTGACACTGAGAAGCAATAAGGGAGGTTAAGTAGATGTTAGTGCATGAGTATTGAGATTTAGCCTTGAGAAGGTGAATCAAATCCCCCAGAGTGCTGAGGCTCCTACCTGTCTGTTAGGGTGGAGGGGTATGTGGTTAAAGAGGTGAGCTGAACAAGGGCCTGAATTTTCCAGTAAGTTCTATTCTGTTTCCTCAAGTTGTTTATTTGGGGGCTGTCAGAGATGTACAGCACTGTATACAGCAGAGAGGAATTAAAGCATACTTTGCCTGTGCACATACTTCCAAAACAAACAGAATTTCTCCATTTAGTTCAATCTTGCTAAGTATGTCAGTGAAGTCTTAGCAGAGCTTTTCCAATGAGGGCATCCTAGGTACTTGGGGTCGTGGCACTACCTTTACATTAGGGATATAGAAGCTGCAATCTAAACAAACTAAACAAGTCTGGTAGTGCTTGCCTCTTAAACTAGTCAGGTAGTAGTATATTTCAGAATTTAAACAGCCATGCATATTATATAGGCAGGAAGTAGACAACTGTCTGTAGTACTGAGTGGTGTGAAATGTTGACTTAATAAATTCAATCTCCTATGAAATTTTCTAATATCCTTAAATATGGATCATTCCTCTCCCCATCCCCAATGGCTGAATCACTATCTAACACAAAGTAGAAAAGTCATAAATAATGCCCTCAAAATATACATTTTTTGATATACCTGATAGTTTGTGATGAAATAATCTAAAATAGTGACGGAGAAGCATTGCCTTTTTGGGGTTACCTATATAAGGAAATTAGATTGTGGCCTATAATGTTTGCTCAGGGGCTTACAAGGACCAAGAGCTTATTTGGAAAGAAAAGACGGTGGCAGTGTTTTAAAAAATATCATTTATTGAATACATGTAACTCTGACAATGCTAACTTCTTTAAAATTTTTTGTTTATTTCAATATCTCTTGGAGTACTAGTATTTTTTTTTTGTTATGTGGATGAATTGTATAGTGATGAAGTCTGAGATTTAGTGTAACTGTCACTCAAGTTATGCACATTGTACCCAATGTGCAGTTTCTTATCCCTTGTCCCCCACACCCTCTCCCTTCTGGGTCTTCATAGTCTTTTTTTTTTTTTTTTTTTTTTGAGGTGGAGTTTCGTTCTTGTTGCCCAGGCTGGAGTGCAATGGTGCAGTCTTGGCTCACTGCAGCCTCCATCTTCTGGGTTCAAGTGATTCTGCCCCAGCTCCTTTTTGTTTATTTTTAGTAGAGACGGGGTTTGACCATGTTGGTCAGGCTGGTTTCGAACTCTTGGCCTCAGGCGATCTGCCCACCTTGGTCTCCCAAAGTGCTGGGATTACAAGCGTAAGCTACCGCACCCGGCTCTCCATAGTCTTGTATCACTCTGTATGCGTTGGTGTATGTATAGCTTAGCTACTGCTTATAAATGGGAATGTATGATATTTGATTTTCCATTCCTGAGTTACTTCACTTAGAATTATACCCTCCAGCTCTATCCAAATTGCTGCAAACATATTATTTCATTCTTATTTATAGCTGAATAGCACTCCATGATATATATGTGCCTCATATTCTTTATCCACTCATTTGTCGATGGGCACTTAGCTTGGTTCTGAATTTTCCAGTGAGTTCTATTCTGCAATTGTCAATTGTGCTTTGCACCACCCTAATACCTGCAGGTATAGTTTGATATAATGACTTCTTTTCTTTTGGGTAGATAGTAGTGGGATTGCTGAAGCAAATGGTAGATATACTTTTAGTTCTTTAAGATATCTTTAAACTGTTTTCCAAAGATGTTGCGCTAATTTACATTGCCATCAGAAGTGTATAAATGTCTTATTTTCACCACATCCATGCCACCATCTATTGTTTTTTGACTTCCTAATAATGGCCCTTCTTGCAGGAGTAAGATGATATCTCATGACAGTTTTAATTTCCATTTCCCAGTGATGTTGAGCATTGTTTCATACGTCTGTTTGCCTTTTGTACATCTTCTTTTGATAAATAACTTGTTCATGTCATTTGCTCATTTTTGAGTGGTATTATTTGTTTTCTTCTTCCTGATTTGAGTTCCTTGTGGATTCTGGATATCAGTCCTTGGTTGGATGCGTATTTTACAAATATTTTCTCCCAGTTTTTGGGCTGTCAGTTTACTCTGTTGATTATTACTTTTGCTCTACAGAAGCTTTTTTGGTGTAATTATTTATTTTCCTGTTTGTTACATTTGATTTTGGGTACTTAGTCATTAATTTTTGCCTAGGCCAAAGTTCAGAAGAGTTTTTCCTAGGTTATTTTCTAGAATTTTTATGGTTTCAGGTCTTAGAATAAGTCTTTGATCCATCTTCAGTTGATTTTTGTATAAGGTGAGAGATAGAGATCCAGTTTTATTCTTCTACATGTGGTGAGCTAGTTTTTCCAGCACCATTTATTAAATAGGATGTCCTTTCCCCAGTTTCTGTTTTTGTATGCTTTGTCAAAGGTCAGCTGGTTTTAAGTATTTGGTTTTATTTCTGTGTCCTCTATTCTATTCCGTTTGTCCTTGTGCCCACTTTTATACCAGTATCACACTGTTTTACAACTGTAGCCTTGTAGTATAATTTAAACTTTGGTAATCCAGATTTGTTCTTTTTGCTTAGTATTGCTTTAGTTATTTGGGCTCTTTTTTTTGGTTCCCTAGGAATTTGAGGATTTTTAAAAAATTCAGTAAAATGATGTTGGTATTTTGATAGGAATTGCATTGAATCTATAGACTGCTTTGGGCAGCATGGTCATTTTCATCATATTGATTCTTCCAACCCATGAGCATGAGATGTGTTCCTGTTTGTTTATGTCACTTATGATTTCTTTTGGCAGTATTTTGTAGATCTTGTTGTTGAGATATTTCTCGTTCTTGGTTAAGTGTATTCTTAGGGTTGTTTTTTGTAGTTGTTGTTTTTGTAGCTGTTGTAAAGGGACTGAGTTCTTAATTTGACTCTCAGCTTTGTGGTTGTTAGTGTATAGCCATTCTACTAATTGGTGTACATTGTTTATGTAACCTGACACTTTATCAAATTTGTTTATCAAATCTGGAGTCTTTTGGAGAAGTCCTTAGGGTTTCCTAGGCATACGATCATATTATCAGTAAATAGCAATAGTTTGACCTCTTTTCCAATTTGTATGTCCTTTATTTCTTTTTTTCTTGCCTGATTGTTCTGGCTAGGACTTCCAGTACTATATTGAATTAGGGGCATCATTGTCTTGTTCCAGTTCTGAGGGGGAATGCCTTCACCTTTTTCCCATTCAGTGGTGGCTATGGCTTTATCACATATGGCTTTTATTATTTTGAAGTAAGTTCCCGCTATGCCTATTTTATTGGGTGTTTGTATCATAAAGGGATACTGGATTTCATTGAATGCTTTTTCTTCATCTGTTGAAATGATTACATGGTTTTGTTTGTAATTATTTTTATATGCTGCATCACAGTTATTGATGTGTGATAAAACATTCCTGAATTCCTGGGATGAAACCCTTTTGATTATAGTGTATCATCATTTTGATGTTCTGTGGGATTGAGGTAAGTGGTACTTTATTGAGGATTTTTGCATCTATGTTCATCAGGTCTGTTGTTTTCTTTTTTAAAACATCCTTTCCTAATTTTGGTATCAGGGTGATAATGGTTTCATAGAATAAGTTAGGGAGGATTCCCTTTTTCTCAATCTTTTGGAATAATACCAGTATGATTGGCACCAATTGTTTTTTCAATGCCTGGAAGCATCAACTATGAATATTTCTGTGCTTGGGCTTTTTTTGTTGTTGTTATTGGCATTTTTTAAATTACTAATCCAATTTCATTGTCTGTTATTAGTGTATTCAGGTTATCTGTTACCTCCTGGTTTAATCTAGGAGGGTTATATATTTCCAGAAACTTACCCATTTCCTCTGTATTTTCCAGTTTGTGTGTATTGAGGTGTTCACAGTAGTATCAAATGGTCTTTTTACTTCTGTAATGTCAGTTGTAATGTCTCCAGTTTCATCTCTAATTGTCCTCTCTCTTCTTTTCGTGGTTAATACAATTAATAGTCTATCAATTTTGCATCTCTTGCCGAAGAACCAGCTATTTGTTTTATTCATCTTTTGTATTTGTTTCAATTTCATTTAGCTCTGCTCTGATCTTTGTCATTTGTTTTATTCTTTTAGCTTTAGGTTTAGTTTGTTCTTGTTTCTCTAGTTCCTTGATGCACAACATTAGATTGTAAATTTATAATTTTCACACTTTCTGATGTGAGCACTTAGTGCTATAAACTTTCCTCTTAACACTGCTTTTGCTGTATTCCTGAGGTTTTGATAACTTGTGTTAATATTATCAATCATTGGAAAGAAATTTTGTAATTTCCATCTTGATTTCATTGTTGTCCCCAAATCATTAAGGAGCAGATTGTTTAATTTTCATGAATTTGTATAGTTTTGGAAGTTTCTTTTATAGTTGATTTCTAGTTTTATTGCATTGTGATCTGAGAAGATACTTGATATAATTTCAATTTTAAAAAATTTAATTTTGACTTTTTTTGTGGTTCATCATATGGTCTTGGAAACTGTTCCATTTGCTGCTGAGAAGAATGTATATTCTGCAATTCTTGGGTGGAATGTTCTATAGATACCTTTTAGGTTCATTTTTTCTATATTGTAGTTTAAGTCCATGTTTTATTTGTTGACTTTCGGTCTGAATAATCTTCTGGTGCTGTCAGTGGAGTATGAAGTACCCCACTATTATTGTGTTGGTGTCTATCTCATTTTTTGTGTCTAGTAGTACATGTTTTCTGTATCTTGGAGCTCCAGTACTAGGTGCTTATACATTTGTGATTGTAATATCTTCTTGCTGGATTGATCCTTATGTTATTATATAATGACTTTCTTTGTCTTTTTTTTTTTTTTTAATTAACATCTGTTATATCTGCTACTCTTGCTCACTTTTGGTTCCATTTGTGTGGAACATATTTTTCCACTTCTTTTCCTTGAGTTTATTTGAATCCTTACCTCTTAGGTAAGTATCGTAAGACAGCAGATATTTGATTTTTTATTCATTCTGATAATCTATATCTTTTAAGTGGAGTATTTAGGCCATTTACAATCGATGTTAATATTTAGACGTGAGGTACTGTTCTAGTAATCATGTTGTTATCTAGATACTGTATTTTTTACATTGTGTTATGGTTTTATAGGCCCTGTGAGTTTTATTATTTCAAGCGGTTCTATTCTGGTGCCAATCAGCCTTTTGTTTCAGGACGTAGAACTCTTTTAGCATTTCTTATAGGACTGGTAGTGTCTGGTAACAAAAGCTTCCATCAGCACTTTGTTCTCTGAAAATGACTTTATTTTTCCTTCATTTATGAAACATATTTTTGCTGAATAAAAAATTCTTGGTTGACAGTTATTTTGTTTAAGGGAGCTAAAGATAGGATTCTAGTCTGTTCTGGCTTATAATTCTGGTGAAAAGCATACTGTTACTCTGATAGGTTGTTTTCCATAGGTTACCTTGTGCTGCTCTCTCACTGCTTTCAGAATTATTTTCTTCATGTTGACTCTAGATAGCCTGATGAGTATATAAAGTCCCTTGGTAAAGTCCCTTTTGTGCAAATCTCCCAGGAGTTCTTTGAGCTTCTTGTATTTGATATCTAAATTTCTAGCAAGACCAGGAAAGTTTCCTCAGTCATTCCCTCAAATAAGTTTTTCAAACTTTTTAATTTCTCTTCTCCCACAGGAACACCTATTATTCTTAGGTCTGGCCATTTTACATGATCCCATATTTCTTGGAGACTTAATTAATTTCTTTCTTTTTTTTTTTTTTTGAGACAGAGTCTCTCACCATCACCCAGGCTGGAGTGCAGTGGTACGATCTCTGCTCACTGCAACCTCTGCCTCCCAGGTTCAAGCGACTCTACTGTTGCAGACTCCAAGTAGCTGACATTATAGGCACCTGCCACCACTCCTGGCTAATTTTGCATGTGTGTGTTTTTAGTAAAGATGGGATTTCACTATGTTGGCCAAGCTGGTCTTGAACTCCTGACCTTGTGATCTGCCCTCTTTGGCCTCCCAAATTGCTGGGATTACAGGCATGAGCTGCTACACCTGGGCAGTTAATTTCTTTTTATTATCTTCCTCTTCTTGTTTTATTTATTTATTTTTTTGTTTCATTTGGTTACTTTGAAATCCTTGTCTTCAAGTTCTGAAATTCTTTCTTCTACTTATTCTAGTCTGTTTTTGAAACTTTCCACTGCATTTTATAATTTCCTAAGTTTGTCTTTTATTTCTAGAAGTTCTAATTGGTTTTTATATATAATATCTATCTATTTAGAAAAATTTTCATTCATATGCTAATTTAAAAAAAATTCTTGGCAAGGTGCAGTGGTTTGTGCATGTAATCCTAGCACTTTGGGAGGCCGAGGCGGGTAGATCATGAAGTCAGGAGTTGGACACTAGTCTGGCCAACATAGTGAAACCCCCTCTCTACTAAAAAATGCAAGAATTAGCTGAGCATGGTGGCTTGTGCCTATAATCCCAGCTACTTGTGAAGCTGAGGTAGGAGACTTGCTTGAACTGGGACCCGGGAGGTAGAGGTTGCAGTGAGCCGGGATTGAGCCACTGTACTCCAGCCTGGGCTACAGAGTGAGACTCCACCTCAAAAAAAAAAAAATTATTTATGTTAGTTTTCACCTTTCTCTTGTATCTCCATAAGTAGCTTAATAATCTGCCTTCTGGATTCTTTATCTTGTATTTTGGAGATTTCCCCTTGGTTTGGATCCATTGCTTAAAGCTAGTGTGATCTTTTGGGAATATCATAAAACCCTGTTTTGTCATATTAACAGAATTATTTTTCTGGTATCTTCTCATTTTTCTGGGTTCTTTCTTCTAGTTATTCTTGAATTTATTTTTTATTTGACCATGTTTTTTTAAATTTCTTTTCCACCTAAAGATATGACTTTAATGTTTCTAGTTTATTGCAGCCTAATTTGGTACTTGGTGCTTTCAGGGGTGAAGAGCTCCTTCATTTTACAGGCCTTTCTATGATGGTTTTCTCAGGTACTGATTGTAGTAGAAATGTCCTTGGTGTGTTAATAAGTTCACTGTCTACTATTGAGTTGGAATGGCAGTGTTTTGAAGCTAATCTCATTCCCCCATGAAGTGTACTTTTTACTTATTTTTTTCCTAGTATTTTATTTACTCGGTTTAATAGTTTAGATTTTGGGCCAATAGGGGAGGTATCCCTGGGAAGAAACTGGTTGTGGCTAACTCAGGTGGGTACATGAAATACCCAATAGTCTCAGCCTCTGCCCACCATTGTGAGGGTGGAGGAACTAGCAGTGAAACCCACTGAGGTCTTATGATGGGGAAAGGTGGGAGTCATCTCAGCACCTGTGTCCAGCCAGCAGGAAATAGCTCTTCCTCCCAGACATACTCTTGACCCTGTGTTTGGCTGTTCAGATCATATAGGCACCTCTTTTTATCTTCACAAATATTGATATTCAAAGTAAAGAAGAACTATGACTGTACCTCTTGTGCAAACCTGAACCTGGAGAATACTCCATCTGTGGGAATGCAGTTATTCTGAAGTGTTTCAGAAAGGCTGCCTATAAGTACATACATGCTGAGCTCCTGTTGTAGAAGCACCAGTTGTTTCCGCAGTGGTGGATGAGGGGGAAAAGGGGGAATAAATGGTCCAAGACCCTTCATGAGTACCAGGTCTGCCTGTCTGTTAAGCTAGAGCTGCAGCCTTTCCCTGCTGAGCCCAGCAGTACACCTGTGCCTCTGCTGAAGAAAACTTCTCACCAGTGGAAAGATCTAGGGCTTGAGTCCTACCATCTGGTTTCTTTTGACCCTTGGATTGTACCCTTGATATTGTGCACTACCCCTTTCCTTAGGAGTAGCAGTCCCTGAGAGCCAAACTATTATGAATGCTGCTGCTCCTCTGGGTATAGCTTCACAGTGGGGCTGCCACACTCCAGCCTGGTGCTGGGGAATGTCTGCAAGGGATCCAGTGATGTGTATGTGCCCTGTACCCGGATCTCCTAGCAGCAGGTACCAATACCCACTCTGGTTGGGGTGGCAGGAGAGTGACAGATCCTATGAGATTCCTTGGTTATAGATAGTCTTAGTGTGCTGGTTTTCTCAAATGCCAGTTGTAGTAGTAATGAGCTAGTCACATGAACAGAACTCAGGACCTACTGGTTAGCCTCAAACAATGGCTATAGCTGAGGTCATGCATCAGCTGTAGTAGTAGCAGTGGGATTACTGCTTGCCTTATGTTACCCATTGGAGGCACTCTGGTTTTTCAGGCAATGGATGGGGATGTAGAGCTCCCAGAAGTTTTTATCCTTAGTGTTAACCTAGCAAGGTGGCTGGAGTGGCAAAACCAGGTGGATGCTGGGTCAGGCATGTCTGGACTCTGGCTCTGCACTTGCAAGGCAGCCAGCGAACCCTGTGGGATCTGTGTGTGGGGGAGGCAGTTTTCTGACCACTGTGATAATTTTCCTGGGAGGAGCATATCTGATTTGCTGCGCAGAAGAGTCTGTGCAAGGAGTGTAGCGTAGCAGGTGGCAGTAAGCCTCAGTCAGCTTTCTTGCACTGGCAAGGCAGGTCTCTCACCCACAGTGTTTTCTAGCAGCAACTAGCTAAATTCTAGACAGTCTACTCTCATCTACTCTCAGAACTCAAAACTGCCCCAGGCCATAAGCCTTCCTCTTAGATACCAGAACCTCAGCTTTCAGGCTCTGCCCGTCTCCTTCTACCTGCAAAGCTGGGAACGTAGCTCCTGTGTTTGTGGCTGCAGCACACTTCCCACTCACAAACTGTTCTGGCCAAGGAAGTTTTTTCTCACTTGAGATTATATTATAAATTTCAGTGGGGGCTTCTTCCAACCTACCCCCACTGCCTGAGTTAGTTGGCAGACTTCCACGAGATCCCCTGTGACAAAAAATCAGGATTGACTTCCCTCGGCTCACACTGGAGACTGCAAATGTGTGCCAGGCTCTGCTGGTTGCTGCCTCTACTTACTTTTATATTCCCCACAACTCCCTGTATCAGTCCCAGTGCTGGGTACAGCTAAGGCCTTCCCCCATGGGCTGGAGTTCCCCCATGGGCCAAGTTCCCCAGTGGGGATGTTTTAATATATCCTGGAGGCATTCTCTTCCACTCTCACACTCTGGGACTTTTTTCACTTGGCTGCAGCCTGCGACTTCTTTCAAAGGGTCTGTGGTTTCTTTCTGTTTTCCTGTTAAGTTCTTGCATTGCTTCCCAGAATAAAGTTCATAGTGTGAATCTCTACTCACTATTTTGTCTTTCCAAGAGGGAAAGAGAGGCATGCTGGAAGAAATAAAATAAAATTAAAATTAAAATTAAATTAAATTTTGACAGATTACATCCTTATACCACAACAACAGCCAGGTTGGTCTGGTCCAGATGCACAAGAACATAAATGAATGATTAAGTTTTGACATACTTTACTCTTATTAATTGAGCATTATCAAACATTGCTAATAAAATTATTCATCTGAAGTAGTGGTTGCATAAAACTCTCCTGCCTTGTGCCACAGATGAGATGCTTTCAAGTTTTTGTTGGGCCTTCCTTATTCTTCAAGGAGAGCTCAAATTGCTATGTGAGTGCAAAGAAATATACTTGGCAGGGTGTTTGGATTCTGTTGATATCCTTTTGTTGATCATAGCAAAAAATGTATTCAGGTACATCTTGAACAAAAAGATTTGACTCTTGATCAAAGCCTTAAAGAACAACAGAATACTCAGTCACCTCATGGTCATGAAATAATAAACATTGATTTCAAGGTACTAGAAATTAAAACAATAACAAATATTTATTATGTACTATATTTCTACTAGACACAATGCTGATGTTTTCAGTGCAGTCATTTAATTAGTCTCACAACACTGCAATAGGATAGGAAGTTTAGCATTGCTTTCAGGAAACTGAGACTTAGAAAGGTGATGTTAACTTGTGTAGTCACACAGCCAGTAAGTAGCAGAGTCAAGATTAAACCTAGATATTCCAGCTCAAGAGTTCACAACCTTAAACATTACATTAATTTGAATCTATTTTCGTCTTTTGAGCAAAAGATTTAGAGATAGAAATGTTGTATTAGCTCTAAGATGCCGTATCCTGACTCAGTGAAAAGATGGTGGAAAATAATCTATAATCAAAGGACTTTGGTGAAACTAAGTCAGTTTTACAGGAACAGAAATTATTAATTATTATGTCTGAATCATATTCTAAGGGTTTTTATTTATAAAGTGCCAAAGGACTATGTTAACATATCAGCTTCCCTGTGAGAGGGAATAGAAGCCAGTGTATTTTTAGACTTTTAAATGTCCTTTTCAGAGGCAAATTAAAGTCATATGTGCAGAGCAACTGAACAAGACATCTATTTACTAGGTATATAAAATCAGGGAAATTGCATAACCTTCCTAAAACTTATTTCCTTTTCAACATACGCACACGGACACACACACCCCTCCTATTCTGTTTAACAACGTCATAAGGCTGACATAAATGTCTGCGAAGGGGAGTTTTGCTGCTGGCAATGGTAGAATGAACACTTTGAACCTACTTGCCCACTGAAATAACTAGAAAATTTGAATGTTAACAATCTACTCAAAGACATCAGAGTGCTAATAAGATGATGAGGAATGACTGGATGAAGATACTGGAGACAAGAAAACGCAGAAAAGTAAGCCCAACATTTGAGGTTCACTTTTCCCCTAGGAACATGCACATTCTGGAAGAGGAAGCTGAACAGCTGAAAAGTTGAAATGTTTTGAACAACTCATGAGGACAAGAGGATAAAAACTGGAGCTAAGATCCCCTGTGACTTTGGGCTAAGGACTCTAAAGTTTACATGCCAGGAGTAAAAGTGAATCAAAGCAAAACTGGTCTTTACAGGAAATGAAATTTAGATTGGATACAGGACATCTGGGATTGCTAGTGTGCCAAGGGCAGGGGTTATGATTGGAAGAGGATTCAGCAAAGCTTCTGGGGTGAGGAAACACCATAATTCTTGATCTGGTAAGTGTCTGCAAGAGTTTTGGACATCATGGATCATTCATTGATTCATGCACTTATGATTTGTATGCTTCTCTCTACTGGTTTTGTATTTCATTAAAAGCATCTTTAAAACATTTATTTTCTCGGTCAAAAAATATAACCCTATGAAGTATTTTCTAGTGTGTTAGAGTCGTATATTCTTTCTGTGGTATCCTCAGGATCTTTGTCAGTAGTATATATCTCATATATGTCATATAGCTCCAATATCAAATTTTTAAATAAACAATAAATAAAATTACAAGACTTTATGTTGAAAATCCAGTGCTGTGTAATGCTGTTCTAAGCGTTCTTCTTATTCCCCTGTGTTTTTATAATGTGCAGCCATACCACATAAGGAAGGAAGGAAGGAAGGAAGGAAGGAAGGAAGGAAGGAGCGAGCGAGGGAGGGAGGGAGGGAGGGATACAGGACATCTGGGATTGCTAGTGCACCAAGAGGAAACTAAGGATTGTATCCAGTTCTGCCGGATGGATGGATGGATGGAAGGAAGGAAGGAAGGAAGGAAGGAAACAGGACATCTGGGATTGCTGGTGCACCAAGGGCAGGGGAGGGGGAGGGAAGGAGGAAGGGAAATAAAATCAATGAAAAATAGATCCCTGGAGTAATGAAACCACTCTAGTTCCAGGAACATATCCAGCTGTCAGCATCTTCATTTCTAAAGGCTTCTAAATGATCCAGGTCCCTTTTAAATGGTTACATCATGTGTTCCTACCCAGTTGTTCAGGAATCTCATTGAGTACATTTATTAAGATGAAAAACTCTTGCCAAGATTTCTGGAATATAATGTCATAAATTTATTTTTCTTCTAAAAATATCTTTCTCATTGATGTTTAAATAGCCACAGTAGAGACAGGAACCTAATTTCCTAGAAGAATTTAATGTGAGGTGGAAAAGAAATGCCAGCTGTCCCTACCATTCATAAGAGCCAAATGACAATACTTCCTTCTCTTGTCCTCACTTCTAAGATTTTATCAGTTTTACTCAATTGAAACTTCAGTGTCTTTAGTCGATAACTCTGTGCTTTTAGAAAGTAGCATTCTTGAATGTTTTGAACTTGGCATTTGGAAACCAAAGTTAAATACAAATGCCAGCTCTCCTAGTTATTCCACTTTGAGACATTAGGCAAGCCATATCACTGAGGCTCACTTTGCCAACCTGTTCAACAGACACAGTAACATCGATTTCTTAGGTTAGTTTTAATTCATGAACACAGTACAGGAGCTGGAACATAAAATGTCTCAGCAAAACCTTTTCCTTTCTATTTATTTCTCATTTTACTTATTTTTGCAAGAGACTATGTGCTTCACAGTGGCTGTTCTGCTACATCCCAAAGCAACTAGTTGATTTGGTCAATACAAATTTTGAATTACACTCAAATCATTCCTTATGTAACCTTTTGTATCAAATAGAATATTTAGAGTTTTAGCATTGGGGCTAAGTGGGCTGCACAGTGACCATGATGGTATTAACATTTCCCTCAGCTTGGCTAAACTTTAGACAGGCTTGTTCCTGACCCCAAGCTCCTGGCCTTCCTTTCCTTAGAGGATTTACTTTAGAAACTTGTAATTGTAAATCATTCCCCTGGCCTTTGAGATGTAGATCATTGTAGAAAGCTCCTTGCTGGCTTTACAACATAGGAATGTGTTTCTCAAGGATTTGGGAAATATCTCCTTAAAATATAATAATCACAAAAGGTAATGCCTTTATCTTCCAGTTTCTTTGGAAAGGTAGGAGCCTACTTTGCTCCAACTTGTAAACTACCTCCTGCCATGAAGACATAGAGTTTACCTTTCTTTGGGTAACACCAATTAGCACACACAGATTGCCTTTGATTCTCCTACAGAGCTGAGTATATCCAGACTTGACCTGTGTTTGCTCCCCTATTGCTGGCAATAGCATCAGAATAAAATCAACTTCTGTCACTTTGTTTTGTCCAGTATGACTTTTGTTTAACAATGGGTGTGTGTGTGTGTGTGTGTGTGTGTGTGTGTACATAGTTACTATTTGCCATGAATAAATAGATCCCTGTAATCATTTATTAATATCTGTATATCGGTTAACTTATCAGAGTTCCTGGACAGAAAGACTATAAAACATAATATCAGAGGAAGAGCAGAAGGAATAAATAAATCAATAAGTCATTGATTCAATGTATCAGTTAGTTGATGGATTAGTCAAGAAATCTTAAATAAATTCAGAGAATTTGCAGATAGTGTGAGTCTTTCCATCATGAATCAAAATCAGTTTCTCTGTCTCCTTTTATTCAGTTTCCATGCACTTATTCTCGAGGTCATATGCAATGGATATTTTAAAGTAAAGAAACATAAATAGGATGTTGACAATCCAAGTGAAACACATATTTTAAACAGATATTAATAACAGGCTATTCAGTATATGGCTTACTAAGTATCCAGCACCTTAAGCAGGATCTGTTCTATTGTTTTAGCAGCAATGTAAAATGTTTTCACTTTCTTTACTTTTTATGGAAGTGCTGATTTTCATGCAAAAGAAGAGTTTAGTTCTGCTTACTAAGCACAGGTATCATCAGCCACCTTTGATATGTCTGTTTGGCCAGTTCCTTTCAGCAGTAACACTGTCACAGATATCTTTCACATACTTTTCTCCCTAGGAATCAATATATTAATAATTACTGAGTTATACCTGTTCCATCTGTCACATCAGATTCATTATTTTCATAATAGGAATCTATCTACCAATAGACTGTGCAAGAATCAGAGCTTTAATATATTTTTAATATGAGTCTCAGTTACATTCTTTACTAAGCAGGCAAGGTTGTGTCTATTATCTGTGGGATGTTGCTTTAAAAAAAAAGAGAGAGATAGAAATCAATGCCTGTTTGTTCAATAACAGGGCAAAAGAGAGGAGAACACGTTTGCAAACAGCAGGTGAGGCTTTCAATTTGGAAAGCAATCAGAGTATCAGTTGTCTGCCTTCAAGAGCAGAGCTCATACATATATGCCAATACAGGGGAGATCCAAACACAGTTCTTCTTTATTTTGAGATTTACACATTTACAATGACATTCCTCACACTCCTACTTATATTCTGATTCTGAAAGCCTATGCATTGAGGCTCAACTTTGATTCTTAGCAGTCAGCCTAGTTTTCTTGCTTGCTTCTGGATATAAGAACAAAATTATGAATTTACTTTGAAATAAATAAATATGATTTCAAAATATACACATATGCTGTCTATCAAAAAAAAAAAAAAAAAAAAAGAGCCTAGTTAGAATTTACAGAGTTCCTACTGTTTGCCAGACATTATAGAAGGTACTGAAGATAGAGAGATGTTTTGCTCTAGCGGGAGGCCAGTGGTGCATTCTTAGAAATTAAACTCGAACAGAGATTATAACACTGAAAGAATATAACCCTGTATATTAAATGTCAGGAATGCCTTCTTTTTCTAATATACTAACATAAGCTTATTTGTGAAAGTAATGCGTATGAAAACAAAAATAGGCTAAACTGTAATTATCACAATATTGACATTTTATTGGACACACATGCATCATATAAGCACCATGGGAGCCATGAGTTAACTTAGTGAAGAGAAGGGCTTCTGTGTTTCCTTGGATCCTTCACAACTATAAGAAAATATCTGGTTGGGCTCAGAATGAAATGTGTGAATTAGACATTGATTTTCTTTCTGTAGCAATGTGAGAACATTATTTTCAACACTATTTGCCAAAGGCAGCTTCTGATTTCCTCTGCTAAAAGAGATGCAGCCTTGTGATTTGAACCCAGAAACTCTGAGGTTGATTCTGTTATTTCTGCATATTGCAGAGCATCCTAGCATAGCACACTCTATATGTTCGTGTCTGGTAGATATTTGTCAATGAGATTTATTCTGTAAACAACTCCCCTATTTCTTATATGTATTTACAGCATTATGCAGTGACCACTTTCAAATATAAATGGGCTATAAATATTCTGTTCTGCAAGTAAACAATACAAATACACAAACCCTTTTTCCCAGTCAGGTTATGACACAAATTAAATGCAAATTAAATGCAAATAGCATTAACTAAGTGCTGTAAAATAGAGGCATTTTCATCTTGAGATAGCTTTTTATGCTTGCAGGTCAACTTTGTTGGGATAAGAAAGAAGCAGCTATTCTTTAAATGAGTTACAGATGTAGTGATAATGGGGGTTTACTGCTGCCTACATCTGTTGATTCCTGGATTAAGCATTCAGGCTTAGATGTTGCTGTATATTGACTGCTGATTGAAGGCCTGTATCTTATCCTGTGAGATAGCACATCAACCTCACAGGATGTTGCCTCCAAAATGGCACCCCGGTTGATCCTTTAACAGGTAATCTATTTTATCAAGCTAGTATTTTCTGGATAATGAGGTAAATGGGAAGGCCCGTTATTTCTATCAGTGTGATTCTTTTGCTCTATTTCTATTGCTATTAAATGAGTGGTCAGCAATTTTTATCATTACACTACTCTTATGGGTTAATTATGTCCTGCCAAAATTCATATGTTGAATTTCTAACACTCAGGTCCTCAGAATGTGACTTTATTCAGAAATGTTATCATTACAGATAAAATTAGTTAAGCTGTGGTGATAATGCCACAGCGTGGATCCCTGTGCTATCGGGATACAATTAAACATACATGCTTCGGGCTTTGTTGAGAGCTCCTGATTCATAGCCACTACGGTCTATGTAATTTCCTAAATGATTATTGCAATAGAACTATCTTTTAAAGTAATAGTTGGTCCTTTTCCCTCGCTTCCTGAAGCTTCTCTGCAGCAGCCCAAGAGAGGAAAAAGTGAAAAAAGTATCTTTTTTTTATTCATAACAAGTACCTTTAAACCACATCTCACTTTATGTCACTGAAATGATTTTTTGAAACCCTGTTCAAAACCACAGGATGGAGGGCTTGTTGGCAGGAAAATAAGCCTTAATTACAAGGTTGGAACGTTCAGCCCCATCCCTGACATTTGGAAAGGGGTGAAGAGCTGAATGTTGAGTTGCTTACTAGTTGCCAATGATTTAGTTAGTCAAGCCCACATAATATTAAGTGTCTATAAAACTCAAAAGGACAAGGTTCAGAGAGGTTGGTGAACAAGAACACGACCATATGTTGACCAAGAATACAACCATGTGCTTCTGTGTTTAAAGACCCTTCTGGACCTGGCCCTGGCCCTATATATCTCTCTTCCTCTGGCTGTTCATTGTGTCCTTTACATCTGTCTGTGGGATGTGATGCTACCTCAACATAGATAATATCAGAATTGTATTAAATTGTAGGACACCCAGGTGATGTCCACAGAGAATTAGAAAATTGCTTATTGCAGTGAAACCCCCACAAATTAAGAAAAATGTGGGCTTTTTTTGTTGCTGTTTGGTTTTTTTTGCATAGCCCCTAATCCACTATGACTGGTGTCCTTATTTTAAAAAATGAGAAATTTGGGCAGAGGCACATACACAGGAAGAAAACCGTCTGAAAAAAATGGAGCTATACTGCCACAAGCCAAAAATTATCAAAAGCTGGAAGATCGGCCTGGAGCAGGTCTTTCCCTAGTAGCTTCAAGGGAGCATGACCCAGCTTGTAACTTGTTCTCAGACTTCTAGAGTCCAGAAATGTGAGACATTAATTTCCGTTCTCTAAGCCACTCACTGTGGGGTACTTTGTTAGTGGTCCTAAAGAAACTAATACTACTACTAAAAGAAGTTGGCAATGATATACCAATATCTTGTGATAGACATTCAGTTGTGTTTTTATCACTCATGAGCAACTCACCTAAGAGGAAAGGAGGCAGTAATGTGGAGGGGAAAAAAAAGGTGAGCAAACTAACAATTTCTCTAAGAAGTTTCATAGGAAGAATATTGTTTCACCTTGTCAAGGTTCCCAGGTACAAGTGAGACCCCAATAACTGATTTCCCTGAGAATCAGTGTCATGAAGGACCAATCAGATAGAAACAATTAAAGACCAAAATGCCACCTTAATCTGTAGATATAGTCATCACCATGTCAGATCTAGGACATTCCCCTAATAAATAACATACAAATCTCATATGAATGTGAAAGATAGGAATGTTAAAATAGTTGAATTTTTTATTTTTTTTTTGAGACAGTATCTCACTCTGTTGCCAGGCTGGAGTGCAGTGGCTCGATCTCACCTTACTGCAACCTCTGACTCCTTTGTTCAAGCAATTCTCCTGCCTCAGCCTCCTGAGTAGCTGGAATTACAGGCACATGCCACCACACCCAGCTATTTTTTTATTTTTAGTAGAGACAGGGTTTCACCATGTTGGCCAGTATAGTCTTGATACCCAGACTTCATGATCCACCCACCTTGGCCTCCCAAAGTGCTGGGATTATAAGTGTGAGCCACTGTGCCCAGCCCCAAATAGCTGAATATTTTAAAAAGTCTACCTCTGTAAATCTCATCAGACTGTGATGAGTGCCTGTAATCCCAGCACTTTCGAAGGCCAAGGTGGGCAGATCAGGAGGTCAGGTGATCGAGACCATTCTGGCTAACATGGTGAAACCCTGTCTCTACTAAAAATACAAAAACATTAGCCAGGCATGGTGGTATACACCTGTAGTTCTAGCTGCTTGGGAGGCTGAGGCAGGAGAATGGCTTGGACCTGGGAGGCGCAGGTTACAGTGAGCTGAGGTTGTGCCATTGCACTCCAGCCTGGGTGACAGAGCGAGACTCAACATCTAAAAAAAAAAAAAAAAAAAGAAAAGAAAAGAAAAGAAAAAGAAAAAAGAAACCACTGTTTTCTCTTATTGTCCATGGTGGGCTCCAATCCCACAGGTTTATTATCAAAATGATAATCACATTCCAGATATCATAAACCTACAAAGATTTTCATTCATGTTCTATGGATTCTAGCAACAAAATCAACATAAGAATATAAATGCAATCTTGAGACAATATGAAAATGTACAAATAGCTTCTATTTATTTCTCTCTTTTTTTGAAATGGAGTCTAGCTCTTGTTGCCGAGGCTGGAGTGCAATGGCAGGATCTCAGCTCACTGCAACCTCTGCCCCCTGGATTTAAGCAGTTTTCCTGCCTTAGCCTCCCGAGTAGCTGAGATCACAGGCACGTAACACCATGCCTGGCTGATTTTGTATTTTTAGTAGAGACTATGTTGGTCAGGCTAGTCTCGAACTCCTGACATCAGGTGGTCCGCCGACCTCGGCCTCCGAAAATTCTGGGATTACAGGCGTGAGCCACTGAGCCCAGGCTTACAGCTTCAATTTCTGTGTATATGTGACAAATATAAAAATTAAAAATTAAAGAAAATATATATAGGCATTTGAGAAAAAAGAAACAGTGCTTTGGAAAAAGGTGTGTTTGTCTTGTGGTTTCTGAATCTGTTGGCATATTGCCCTGTGCATTTGAAAGTATTTGTGTTCTATTTTGAAAAACAAGTTTATCCATATTTTATAGAGAATATAAATTTTTTCTGTGAATTAATGCAAAGCTTAACACTATATAATTGCTTTTTTGTAAATTACTCTTGGCATTATGCTTTTTCCCTGTATAAAAGGAAGGAATTACATAAATTGGCTGTTATTCTAGGCATGAAAGAGATGACAGATTTCAAAAGGTTAATGGACAAGAGCCTGATAGAAGAATGATTAATAGAGGACAGGGTTAGGAGAACCAACAAAGGATGACAATGTGTCATCTGGACCTGAAGAAGCAAAAGCAAGAATGGTCTTATCAGAACTGTATAAAAAGTTGTGGCTCTGGAAGAGGCTTCATTCACCAGGAGCTCTGGTTGAAAGTAGAATATAGCCACTGCTGAAACCAGGCCTGGTCAGGTGAGAGAAAGGTGCATAAATATCCTACACTATCTTCTGTTGGTCCTTGGTCTTTGGTCTTCTGTTGGTTTATGTCAGAATGCAAGTGACTCCAAAGAATGGTACTCTCCAAAGTCACAGAGTGGGAAGAAGAGAGTAGAGGGTGGACGTAGTGTTACAGGATCTCTGGGGTATTCATTTTTCAGGCTGAAAACCTCTGTGGTCATGGTGCCTTTGCCTGAGTTTTTTGTCCTGCATCCAGGAAGAAGGAGGTACATAGACAAGTAAAGGGTGAAGAAGAGTTGTATATCGTGTTAGAATAGCTCAGAAGAGTGGGTATCTCCTCTCTGCTTGCAGGTCATCTCTGCAGCTCTTGTTGAAAGAACTTCTTGGAGAGGTCCTTGGAGAGGGCACTTCTCCTCTCTGCAGCTCGTTGTCCTGTCCCATCATCTCTCTGCCCTCTTCATTCTCTGACCATCCTCTGCCCTGCTCGGGCCAAGCCCAGGGCTTTTATGGACCTCAGAGGGGAGGAAGTGCATGCTGATTGGTCCATGAGTAGCCATGGACCAACTGGAAGAGACATTAGGAGTCCCCACTCCCTTCTGTGGGACTGGCAGCTCAGCCCCCAGCCTTCAGGCCCTCCCTGGCCTGAGGGTGGGGCCTTACTGGGGACCCTACCCACTTCCACCCAGGAATCATTCTGCCTCCTGCTAACATTCATAGCTTCAGGTCTCAGCCCCACCCTTGCGTCTGAGATCAGAGCAGGTATCAAACAGAGAGAGCTGATACCCATGAGCCTGTAGGGATTGCAGAAGAAGGGAGGTGTCCTTCCTTTCCTCCAACCCCACCCCCCCAACAGAGATGCCCAGGTCCTGTCCCTAGTAGGGTTGCCACAGCTACTCCTAAGCTCATATCTTGCCAACTCTGAAGGGGCAGGGCTCCTGCTTGTCACTCAGTCCTGCCTGTCTCCTGAAGCAAGAGGTCTAGGTCTGTAGTCACAGGTGCTTCAGCTGCACCTGAGAGGGCAGATCCTGCCTATTCCAGGCTTCCCAAAGAACACAGGGAGGCTCGGATGCACGGCTACAGTTTGGGTGGCTGTATCCTCACCCAGAGGGTGGGACTCCTGCCTGCTTTGTAGAGCAGGAGGCCTGGACCTGCAGCTGCGGTTTGGGTAGATACAGGGGCACCTGGGGAGCTTCCATCCCAAATCAGAAGAAGGAGGGCTCCCATGGGCTTCATGGAACATGCAGCCCCCGCTGTGCTGCAGCCGACATGATGACAGCAGCCAGTTGCCAACAACAGAGGGGCTCCATTGGTTATTATATTTAGTCGAAGAGTACTGTTGCAGATACTCCTTACTGCAGTGCTACAGTGTCATCTTTATGAAGAATCACTGTGAGGAACTTTCTGTAAATCTCATGAACAGGCATAATTCTGCTTATCATGTATATGTCTTTAATTTTTAGTTAACAAGCTAGTTAACTAATTGTATTTCCTTTTTGGTTTGGCTTATAGGTAACTTAACAGAAAATGTATATCCTATGTCTAGCTCACTTTATGGGCATCAAATTGCTACAAGCCATGTCCTTGCTTTTGTTTCTAATTGTCTTGCTTTTAATTTCCCCTCATTTGTCAGTTGTTTTGATGTATTGTATACATTGTATAAGCCACCTGAAATACTATTATGCAATAAATTGGTTGTATTAGGGTTCTCTAGATGGACAGAACTAATAGGATAGATAGATAGCTATAAGGGGAGTTTATTAAGTATTAACTCACACAATCACAAGGTCCTACAATAGGCCATCTGCAAGCTGAGGAGCAAGAGAGCCAGTCCGAGTCTGAAAACTGAAGAAGTTGGAGTCTAGTGTTCAAGAGCAAGAAGCATCCAGCACTGGAGAAAGATGTAGGCTGGGAGGCTAGGCCAGTCTGGCCTTTTTATGTTTTCCTGCCTGCTTTATATTGTAGCCATGCTAGCAGCTGATTAGATGGTGCCCACTCAGATTAAGGGTGGGTCTGCCTTTATCAGCCCACTGACTTTAGTGTTAATCTTCTTTGGCAACACCCTCAGAGACACATCCAGGATCAATACTTAGCATCCTTCAGTCCAATCAAGTTGACACTCAGTATTAACCATTACAGTAGTGTACTAGTCCGTCCAGTATACCATAACAAAATACTATAGGCTAAGTAGCTTAGACAACAGACATTTATTTTCTCACAATTTTGGAAATTGGAAGTCCGAGATCCTGGTTAGGTTCTGGTGAGAGCTCTCTTCCTGGCTTTTAGGTAACTGCTTTCTGGATGTGTCCTCATGTAATAAAGAAAGGGGCAGTGGGGTAGGGAGAAAGCTCCATAGTATCTTTTCTTAAAAGGGCACTAATCCCATCATGAGGACCCCACTCTAATGATTTTATCCTACCCTAATTGCTTCCTAGAAGCCACATCTTCAAATACTACCACATTGAGTGTTAAGGCTGCTATATATGAATTTTGGAGAGACATAAACATTCAATCCATAATATGTAGTATGTAGAAAAATAGAAACATATACAATTTGGGATTTTTTATTCCTATTTGATGACCTTGAGGGTTTGATTATGATACAGGGTGGATTTGGCCAATTGGCTTCAATTTTGAGGGATATTAAGGGGCCAATGCTTGGCTCTCAACTCCTGGACTACGTGTATTAACTCTGGGGGACTTGTTTCAGGCTTTGAAGTTTACCTGTGTAACAAACCTGCACATGAACCGCTGAACTTAAAAGTTAAGATGTATATATTAACTTTTCATGTTTTTTTTTTGCCTGCTTTATATTTTAGCCATTCTGGCAGCTGATTGGATGGCGCCCACCTAGATTAAAGTGGGAACCATCATATGTGTGTATATATATAAATATATGTGTGTGTGTGTGTGTGTGTGTGTGTATGATTTTTAAATTGACACACAATTAGGAAACATAGGATGCTTTGAAGCAAGGCAGTGATAGGACATAACAACATATATAACAACATAATCAGAATTTTATTTAACATATTTAAAATACAATGTTTTAACTCATATAAATGAGAGCTAATTTTATGGAAGCTGTCAGTAGATATCAAAGACAATATTTAAAGGATTAAAATATTCTAAAGGAGAAAATGGCTTTTTTTCCTATAATTTTTAAGTTAACAGAAATAATAGTAAAAATGTACTGAAGCAAAAGTAATTTAGATTAGAAATAAGGAACACATTCTTTACCATGAAGGAAATTCTTAAGAGAGAAACTGACAATAGCAGAGACCGAATTAAATATTATGATTTTGATTTCTAGAGAAATTCCTAGAGAAGAGCAAAGAGCTATATTCCTAGAATTGTTTTTGCAGCTGGATTATTTTAATTATTTTTAATAACTTTATCTGGGAAAATAATGTGTGAATGTAATATTCTTGCACACTATTAATTTGTAAATCATGTAGGATATACTTCTGATAGTATAGACCCAATAGCTTCTCTGAATTGAGAGTAACGTCTTACTTTAGAAAGTAGATATCTGCTATCTTCTACCGAAACATATGTGATGGTGAATTTAGAATTTCCTATCTCACTATTACTACATGTAAATATCACAATCATCATGAAAAAATAAGAATTCAAAGACTGGGAAAAGATATTTCAGATACAGTTGTCAGCTAATTTAGGATTCTGTTAATTCCTTTATAAGATCGATCTTATAAAGGAAAAAAAATAGAAAACAAAAGAACATCTGCTTTCTTGGGGTACTAGAGGACTGTTTCACTCTGAAAGGCAAGTAGCCCAGTAGAAATTCCTATGAATGACTGCATCTTCTTTTATAATATCATAATTTTAGAACTTACCCTAATTATATTTAAATCATAATCTTGACTGTTGCATATGTACATGTGTGTACCATAAAAGGAAATTTTTTTATATTTTATATGATTTCTTTTAAACATAGAAAAGCCAAAAGAAAAAAAGGTGTAATTTAGGGGATTTCGAATACTTCAAACTGTATAACAATCAAAAATATTTCCAACAAGCTAGGCAATTTAAGATTTAGTAAAGTAAATATTATAGAACATTGTAATGACAATCAGTAATTGTCATATCTATGCTGCCCAGTTTTCTTTAAAGTGAGTTTGGCCTGAGTGAAAAAAACAAAAACTGAATATTAGGTATGAGATAATCAAAGGGAAGCACCCAGAACTACTCTTGCTGCAAGAGCATCTAACAATGTTACTTTAGAAATATCAAGATCTCATCTTCCTGGATATGGATGGAAAGTCTGTTTTAAACTCTCATTCTAAGCTAAATATATTTCTTTCCACCAGAAGATACCTGAAAATTAATACAGAGAAGTGGCAAAATCAGGGAAATCCACAGAATTAGCTCTTACTATATCTGATGTGTGGAAAAGACTTTTGTAAGAAGTGGTGCCTAAAATGAAGCTCATCTTCATTAGGCTATTAATACCGATGCAAATTTCAGATTGTTTTCTTTTTTTTTTTTAGCATGTTTTTATTTCTCTTCATTTCAAATTAGTTCTAGATAATATATGCTAACTTCTACATTTTAGGTAAACATTGCTTATTTATTCATTTACCTGTTAATTTCATAGATATTATTTGGTAAACCTACAATGCAAAGGTAATCAACAGGTATTAATATAAAAATAGACAAGCCAATGGAACGTATGAATCCAGAGATGCAAACACACAGAAGCAGTCAATTGACTTTTAATAAAGACACTAAAGCAATTCAATAGAGGAAGTTTTCAACATATGGTGTTGAAATAGCTGGATGAACATATAGATTATAAAACAAACTAAAACAAAACTGAACAAAATCAACTTTGACCCCTATCTCACACCATACACACACATACACCTAATATAATTTAAAACGATTTTAAGACCTAAAGTAAACAAGCTTCTAGAAGAAAGTGGAGGACAGTCTCTCCTTGACATAAGGTTAAGCAAAATTTCTCAAAGTAGAAAAAGCAGTAATCATAAATGAAAAAAAATTCCTCATCAAAATTAAAAACAAGTTCTGCTCTCCAAGTGATCATTTAAAAAATGAAAAGACTAGTCACAAACTCGGGGAAAATATTTGCTATACATATATCGGGCAAAAAAATGTACGTAGAATATTCAAAGAATCCTACAAATCAATATTAAAGACATATCAAGAAAAAATATTCAATATGTAGTTCACAAAAGCAGATATGGGAATGACCCAAATTGCATAAAACAATGTATACTGTTGTTAGTTATCATTGAAATGTAAAACCACCAAAAGATAGTACATTGAACCCATACGAATGGTTTAAAAAAAAAAAAAACTAATAATACCACACAATGTAGAAAATGTGAAGCACCTAAAACTCCCATCCATCATTGATGAAAGTGTAAAATATTGCAGCCCTTTCAAAACCTATTTGACAGTTTGTTTTTCTTTACATAAAATAAATATATGCATATACTATGACCCACTTTTTCTATTTAAATGCATGAACCCTAGAAAGGTTATAATGTATGTTTCTTAAAATATTTGTATAGAAAAGTCCTAAGAGATTTACACACAATGAGCAAAACCTGGAAATAGCTGGAATGTTCATAAACAGTGGAATGAATAAGCACATAGTGGGAAAATGTGGTATAACAGAATACTACTCAGCAATGAAAGGAACAAACCGCTGATGATACACATAGCACCGTGAAAAAATTTCAAAAATATAATACTAAATCCAAAAAGCCTTAACCCAAATAGTACATACTATCTAATTCCATTCCTGAGAAATTTTAGAAAAGGCAAGACAAATTTATGATGCTATAAATCAGATCAGTGAATGCTTTGGCCAGGCTGGAGGTGCAGATTGAGTAAAGGAGCAACAATGAACTTTCTAAGAGTATGGCAATATTGTAAATACATACAATGCATGTAGAAAACAATGTGTATAGAAAAAGTGTAGTGGTTAAGAGCACTTTGAATCCTAACTCTGCCACTTGCCAGCTATGAGGTCATTTATAATTGAGGTGGTGGTTAGAATGGAGTCTACATTAGTAAAAATTTAGTGAACTCCGCACTGAAGATATACGTCTTGTATCATATATAAATTCATTGAAATGTACTGGAAATAAAAATTGAGAAAATGATGTGAATGCATAGTAAGTACCATGAATACACACCTATAAAGCTAAATTGTTCATCTGTCCAGACCCTTAAGCTCCTATACACGCTAACGAACAAATGATAGTAATTTTTGTCATCCATTAGCCATTATTGGAGGTCAACGTCTTTTAGTTCATTCCAACAAACATATACAAAGTAACTACTCTGAGAGACACTGAAGGATACTGAAGAATTTCTACAAATATTTAAGGTTCCCTATTGTAAGGAAACCTGTTTAATAGATTTGGAAGACTTCAGAGGGAACTATTTCAAAGATAATTTTTTTTAAATTAAAATATTAGCTAGGACAGGTGACAATGTCACAATCATGATAGTAGTCCTCATACTTAATATAGTGTCTAAGATACAGGGTAAGAGACTTGTAAAAGCAAGTATATTAGAGAATAAATAATATATTATTTTAGGACATAATTAATTAGCAAAAAATCCAGCCAAAACTGAACCTCTTCAATCCTATTTGGGTTCTTTAGTATATCAGCCTACCAAAAAACCATTGGCTATGGTATCTTAAGACAGTTATAAGGCAGAAGAATAATATAATAAATCTGTGCCTTTGAGGCATTTTTAATTTTTTTGGTTATAAGTGGTTAAGTAGATTTTGGGAAAATGGAATTGAACTTTCTAGGTAACTTTCTAGACAAACATTTCAGGTAACTGGGAATTTACAAGTTTTCCTTAGATGGACCCTAATCTGGTATATGCTTTCTAGATAGTAATACAAAACATATAAAATGCGTAGAAAACAATTTGTATAGAAAAAGTGTTGTGATTAAGAGCACTTTGAATCCTAACTCTGCCACTTACCAGCTGTGATGAAGTCATTTATTTCATTTTTGCCTTAGCTTCTAGTCTAAAATTGAGAAAAATTGAGAAGATAATTATAGTAACTATATCATAGGGTGTTTCTGAGGATGAAGCATGTTCTCCATTTAAAACTTTTAGACATTTTCTGGGACATTAAATCTCAATAAGTGCTGATTATTTTCATTAAAATAGTTTTGAGTTCTTTGTCGATTGCCTGGCTTACTTTTTGTATGTATTACATACAGAAATATTCACTATTTTTAACTTCATTAACCTCAGCATGTCTATCATGTCTGGCTCAACAAATATGTGTCCAATGAGTGAGAAAACACACATCAAAAGAGAGATCAAAACTGTCAAGTGGACTGACTTTTAAAAAAGCACCTTTCAAAACGAACTCTGGAGATAAAATTAATGCTTTACAAATAATAAATAGAGCAAAGTGAAATAAAGACAGCATGGGTGGCAAGAAAAAGGGAAAAGTTCTCATGCAAAATGGACTGAATTGATCAGAAGAGATCATGGAATAGGGAGGCCTTTTTATAAGCAAAATCAATACTCTGATGGGAGAAAGAGTGTAGTTCATTTTAAAATGAGAAAAGGACACAACAAATAATCTAAAACATAAGTGATAGTGTTAGAAAACAAATTGTGACTTTTCAAGGAAAGAAAATAACAGTGATGGACTTGTAACACAATGGCTTCCCTAAAATTTAGAACAGCATAAAGAAATAACAGAATGCTGATACAGCTTTAAAGGGGAATGGCAGCGTTGTAAAAGCACAACATGGTAAGTGAGGTTTGTTTGATGCCAGATTACCCAGGTTTTTATTGATCTTGACACTGTCAATCAGTATCTTTTCTCTGTTTGCCAACCAATTCCTGCAACCCATGTGGTGCATGCACATGTACACACACACACACACACACACACACACACACACACACACACCCTTGAAAAGAACATGATACCCAGCTTCTTGAAGGCAGAAACCATAACAGTGATGTGGAAACCACTGTATTGACAACAAGGCTGTGAGAAGAGCAGCAAGCTGCTTCATTGCCTAAATAAGCTGTTTAGATGTTGATTAGGAGACTTATTGTATATTATTTATTGAAATTCTAAGAGTTTATGAAATATGAATATTAACTCTTCCCTTGACTCTCCTGCTTCAACATTCTAAGAGGATGGACAAGATCATGGATGAGATCATGGATGTTGTAAAAATACCATGTAATTCGTTCTGGGAAATTAGAAAATCAGGGCAAGCAAAAAAAAAAAAAAAAATACATATGATCTGAGTTACCACCCCCCAAAACCAGTTTCATCTATACTTTATTAAGCACTTCTCTTTGAACCAGGAAATGTACTAAGTGATGGGCATGGATTAATATTTTGGTATGATCCCTGTGTATTTACTTACCTAGTATAAATGCTTCTTTATAACTCATTGATGTCTTTTCTCTTTAAAGTATGTCATAAACTTTCTGTGTATTTTCAGAGGCGTGAAATGTTATGCAAACATAAGAAACGTCGAGTGTTAGTGAATGAAAGCACAGAATTTCCTAAGAATTGTGAGATTTGAGGGCGGAAAGCTTTGCCCTGAGTGCTGATTCTATCACTTAATGGCAACATGGCTGGCATAAAAGTGCCCAGTGTATTTAACCTCACAGACACTGTTTCTTTTTTTGCTAAAATAGGGCTATCAATGTCACCTAAAATAAGTACTGGAAGTATAAACTATAAAAGTTTATCTCAGTACTTCACTCATAAAATTTCCATGTATATCTGCATACATTATAGGCAAGCATTTCTCCATACTGTTTTTTTTTTAAGATTCCTATCACCCCACTATGTTTTTTAGAATTTCTGTGTTTTTAAAAATTGTACTATTTTGCATCATGTCCTCAAGCATAGAGAGAGTAGAGGAAAATAAGGAAAGAGAATGAGTAAGAAAGTAGTGAGTCCTGGCTATCCAAGGCACACATAGCTGCCTAGTCTTTAGTTAAAACATCTGGGGAGCTATGAGCATGGAAATGGTTACTAGATATTACACTTTCCATTAATGCAATATTTACCATTAATAACATTTTTTGTGGGTAAATGATATTTATTATATATTAGCCATTTTTCTCATTCTTTCTACTTCTCCCATTCCTATTCCTTTTCAAAAGATGGTCTTTTCTAATGAGAACACATGGACACAGGTACGGGAACATCACACACCCGGGTCTGTCTGGGACTGGGGGACAAGAGGAAGGAGAGCATTAGGACAAATACCTAATGCATGTGAGGCTTCAAACCTAGATGATAGGTTGATAGGTGCAGCAAACCACCGTGTCACATGTATACCTATGTAACAAACCTGCACGTTCTGTACACGTATCCCAGAACTGAAAGTAAAAACAAACAAACAGACAAACAAAAAGAACCAGCAACAAAACAGTTGATCTGTTCTGTGACTACTTACCTTGGAAAAGGGATGTGCCAACATGAACCAAAAAAATGCCTTTCCGAAATGTATTTTGTCCCTCTGCTCCTCTGTTGCATTTTCACACATTTGCTTCCTCTTTATGGGCTTAGGACTTTTATAATTCATCACTGATCTTTTAGTATCTTAGAGAGAGAATTAAATTAGCTATGTTTAATTGGAAGTTGATGATATTGATTTCTAGTTTCAAAGGAAGGCCTGATTACATTTCTTCAACTTTTGTCTTATAATTATCTTTATTTTTTATGATGATTTTTTAAAATTCAACAGACACCCAAAGTAGAACCTGACATTAAATAGTAGTTTCTTGTTTGCTAAAGAATAACTTTATTACAGCTTCACCTCCCTACCACCTGCCCCTGCAATAGACAGTTTTAGACTAAGAGACTCCGAGAAGTTGAAGGGAAGAGGAAAGTGGGGGAAATTAGTATGTGGTAGCTCACTCTTGGCTGATTTGATTAGCAGCAGACAGTGACACAGGAGGTCAAAAGAATCATAGCTTATGGCAAATATTTGTGAAAAGTAGAACACTCGGTTATAAACACTGCCCTGGAGCTTGAGTTTGTTCTGCTGTGATTTGCTGTTAGCTTGTATCCACTAATTAAGAGTATCTGTGATGGAGATTTGGTAGTTGTAGATGTTGTAATGATTAATTTTGTGTCAACTTGACTTGGCCACAGGATGCCCAGAAAGTACTTTCTGAGTGTGTTTATGGAGTTGTTTTTGGAAGAGATTAGTATTTGAATAGGTAGACCAAGTAAAGAAACTGTTAGCTTCGTCTTTACTAGTAGAAATCATCAATCCACTCAGGACCTATTCACTCACAAAAGTCTATCCTGGATAACACAAAAAGAGCAAATTCACTCTTTATGTTTGGGCTAAGACATCATTTTCTTCTGTCCTCACACATCAGCACTCTGGCTTTCAGGCATGGGGACTCAGGTCCAGACTTCCACCATTGGCTACCCTGATTCTCTGGTGTTTAGGGCTTGTCCTGAATTACACCACTGGCTTTTCTGAGTTCTCCAACATGCAAATGACAGTCTGTGGAACTCCTTGGCCTTCACAATCACCTCAATCATTAGCTCTTATACTAAATTATCTACTTAAATATACATATGTGTGCATGTGTGTGTATATGTATTTTGTGTGTATATATAATACACACATGCAACGAGAGGGTAAGTCCCACAGAGAGTACATTTAAAGTATTATATTATGGTAATAATAAATGATGAGTTTTAAAAAAGAACCATGAAGACCTAATGAAATTACAGTTCTAGGCCTGGCGCGGTGGCTCAAGCCTGTAATCCCAGCACTGTGGGAGGCCGAGGCGGGTGGATCACGAGGTCAAGAGATTGAGACCATCCTGGTCAACATGGTGAAACCCCGTCTCTACTAAAAATACAAAAAATTAGCTGGGCATGGTGGCGCGTGCCTGTAATCCCAGCTACTCAGGAGGCTGAGGCAGGAGAATTGCCTGAACCCAGGAGGCGGAGGTAGCGGTGAGCCGAGATCGTGCCATTGCACTCCAGCCTGGGTAACAAGAGCGAAACTCTGTCTCAAAAAAAAAAAAAAAAAAAAAGAAAAACTCTTTCTCAAAAAAAAAAAAAAAAAAAAAGAAAGAAAGAAATTACAGTTCTCATTCTTTTTCTTTTTCTTTTTTTTCCTTAACACAGGGAGCATCCTATTTATTATGTTCAGACATCCCAGGAATAGAATGCTTAGGATGGTTTGACAAGGGAAGTATTATCTTAAAAAG
Organism: Cebus imitator; assembly: GCF_001604975.1. Lineage (NCBI taxonomy): Eukaryota > Metazoa > Chordata > Mammalia > Primates > Cebidae > Cebus > Cebus imitator. Next base: position 208,500 of record NW_016107430.1, on the reverse strand, counting down.
AAATATGCAGAGGTCAAGAGAAACTTATTGTGATAGTGCATTATGCTACACAAATGGGTGGGAGGTCCCCCTCCACTTGAAAGGAAAGGAGAAGAGGCAACGATTAATGAGTCAAAGCTAATTAAAGGAGTAATTGTTTCTGGGGATGTGCTCTAGGTAGGGAGGTAACTATTCTGGAAGTTAAAAATATCATAGCTTGATCAAATAAAATTGCACAAATGAAAAGTAAGTAGAACAATAAAATGCTAAACGTATTAAAATGTACTATGTTTATTAGAAAAATAAATTGTAATCTGCAGTTCAATGAAAACCTAGTTAAGGTTGATTTTGTCTGGGCTTCACTGTTGTTGCAACTATTGTTATTACTAATTATTCTCTGGGGTCCAGAAATCTCTTTACGGCTTGGGGCGTCTGAGATCCTAAATTTCCTAGAGAGTAGTAATTGGATATGAGGTTTTAAAAATTTTTGAAAATGTCCAAAATGCTAATGGAAATTCTATGTTTATTCAAGATCAGGTTGTACAGACTAACGCATTGGGTTTCTTTGTTTTGGAATGGAATTACAGCTATGCACTGTAGGAAAACAGTCTACTTTAGATATTTACTTATATTAATAAAGAGTAGAAACTAATTAAATATTCCCTAAACAATGCAGCTTAGCAGTCAAGATTTTTCTAATCATGGAATCCATTCATGAGTGAGAATAACAAAGGGTATATTTGCTAATGACAATATCTCTAAAATTTTTTAAAGCTTGTTTAAATTTTATGTAACTCAAATATTTCCAGCTACTTGCAGAAACTTTGATTTATTTCATGCTATACTTTGCCTTGTACTGTTTACAAGAGTAGAATTTCAATAAAAGATAATTAAATAGTGAATAATTTTGATTAAGCAAATTTTATCAAGGTAATTATTTTGTTAACGTATAAATGAACTTTTATTTCTAAGTTATTTGGACTGCTTTGCTTGACTCAAATAATTTTACTGCATATAGGCTGTGCCTTACAGTTCTGTAAATAAGCTAATGAGCTCAGAAGACAGATTAACAAACTTGGTTACCAAGCACAGTGATATATTGTCAATTCCTAACAAATTATACAGAAGTTTCTACTGATTTTCTTTTGTTTTACATATTATTTTAGAGACAGGGTCTCATTCTGTCACCCAGGCTGGAGTGCAGTGGTGCAATCATAACTCACTGCATTCTAGAACTCCTGAGTTCAAGTGATTCTCTTGCCATAGCCTCCCAAAGCACTGAGATTAAGGGTCTGAGCCACCATACTCAACCCAATTTTCTTTTGGATATAACCTGAATAAAGTTCTTTGTAGTTGTTCCTCCACTCCTTCCAGAGACTGAACACACACTCATCATAAAACCCTGTCCTTAACAAAGATCTTAAANAAAAAAAAAAAAAAAGATTAGAAAAAGCTGTATAAGGTACCAAGCACTAAGAAAAACAGAACAAAACAACAATTACCACAAACAATTTTTATAAAAATCATTTTAAAGTTTTTTCAGCATGCATCATCTCATTTGTTTCTTTACAGTTGGTAGAAACACTTTTATTCTGATCTTGACATTCTCCTGCTCCACATTTGAGGTATTTACCTGCCATGTTACTTAATCTGGCCTGTGACTCTTAATTAGAAGGTTCATTAACAGATGATTAATTTGATAAACATCAATTCATCCTCTGTTACTTCATTAGGTTCACCTGCCAGGCCACTGAGATTTGTTCTGTGTTATCTTGATATTTACCTATAAAGCCTCTAGTCTCCAGTTTCCAAAAGAGCTTTGTAAGTCTTCCCTGCCCTTCATTCTCCTATGTGTTTGTTCTCTTTCTCAGCTGAGAGAGCTGATGGAGTTTTCTTTGTACTGTTTTTTTCCCTTTGCAACAAAACATCACCAACTTCACACTGAGATCTTTCTTTTTAATTTTCAGTAGCTTTACCAAAGGGGAAGTGTTTTTCCCACATCATTTCTTTTCTGGAAATGACAAGTTTCATTTTGTTTAACCATAATCTTTTGGTGCAAGTTTCTTCAGTGGGCTTGTTTTAAGGAGGATAAACAATTCAGAAAGCATGAATAACTTAAAAAAATTACAGCTCAGTTCTGGACTCAGTATATGGTCTTTCAAAGCAAGTGCTAAACTGATAAAAATTCAACTTTCCCATCATCAAAAAAAAGAATACTCAATAATCCCCAATGAAAAAGAATTTCGACCAGCAAGTGAGAAGTTAAGAAAAATTCTGCCTACTTTTAAAAATCTTTTTGCAAAAATCTTTGCTATTGAACTCTTTTATTGAGGGGAAATGTTAATGTAGATTTCTTTATGGTTCTGCTTTCCAACCCTGTAGTTATGAGAATTTTCCTTTTTATTTGATTTTTTATGAAGCATGACAAATTTGTTATGACTATCACAGAAAATAAATGTAAATAGGAGATTCTAATCTTAGTTACTAGAATTACCAACAAGGAAATTGGGGAAGGAAGATGAAATTTCATAGCTTTTTAAACAAAAGTGTTAAAAAAAGAACAAGATAAGGTCCCTTCCAGATGTTGGATAGATCTTGGATTTCCAAATCTAGAAGAGGATAAATCTACAGATGGAACAATGAAGGATACTTGAAACAATATAAAACCATGTGTGTTATAACAGGGATACAAGGAAGATGAGTAAAAAAAGATGAAAGAAAGATTAGCAAAAGATTAGAGATACAGGAGAAGGAAAGAACTATGTTTAATCTGCCACAAATTGGAAATCTAGGCCTTTTCATGTTCATTCACTGTGAAACAACTCTAGATCAGAGCCTAAGATATTATCTTTGAAATAAATGAGACTTACACATCCCCATGTTTTGCTAGAAAAAAATCAGTTTCAGTTTATTTTATGTACTTAAAAAATATAGATTTGGTGGTGCTTTTCAAGTTTTAGCAATTGCTTAATAAGTTCCCTAGCCTATTTCAAATTCAATATACAGTATTTTTGGAGAGTATTAAGTATGATAATTATGCTGCCCATATATTCTCCTTTAATGTTTGCAATAACCAAAGGAAAATTAATGCAAGAGAAGAAATATAGATAACAATACTTTTCTTCATAAGACACCCCTCTCTAAGAGATTCTGCCCACTAGCTATAAATTACTGTACCCATTTAAATTGTTATAAAAATAAAAACTAGTAGGTAGCAAAGAGAGGTTGTGCCACACAGACTATAATACAGAAATAAATAGCTTCCCACAGTAGGGGAAGTCTCATTTAGAAAAAATAATTGCAAACTATTTTTTCTCTTTATTTGATACAGCAGTGTTGTCATGACCTTCATCCATACTGGATGTTTGGTAGTATTTTCATTTATATCTTCTCTCTATAGGGATAAATGATTCTAACCTTGAAATCTCAATTTCTGTATGAAAATTACTTTATGAATACTTCAAACACTTACACTTGTAGTAGCAAATATTCCGATACTAATACAAAAGAACATTTCCTGACAAAAATAGTAATACATAACTTGAACTCAGAATACAAGAGCCCCGGGCACATATAGTTAACTGTCAATTCATGTAAGTAGTTTAAATATACCATTGCTGAAATTAAAGCATACTAATATTCCTTCAAAGAACCTGTGTAGAGTGAATGGTCAGTTGTATTCGTCAATAATGCTATGATTATGCATATTTCTTACTATATCCTAGCTAACTGAAACAACTTGAAATTTCTACAACTGTTAACTATCTTAACTACCAATTGCAGACATTTGTTAATTCAACTATAACTGTTGCCACTATTATTATTAATATAAGTATATTGGTGATTTAATGGCATCAATTTTAACTAAAAATAACTTTAAAACATCAAATTTATCTACTTCAACATTTATCACACCAATATTCATTGAAAAATTCTTATTTGCCAGTCACTGTCCTAGGCCTAGAAAATGTAAAAATAAATTATACCTAGTATCGTTTGCTCTTAAAACCTCATATTCAACACTTAGACACTGTTGGTGGGAATGTAAATTAGTTCAGCTACTGTGGAAAGCAATTTGGAGAATTCACACAGAACTCAAAATGGAATTACCTATTCACAATAACAAAGACATGGAATCAACATAGGTGTCCATCAGTAATGGATTCAATAAAGAAAATGTGGTATATGTACCACATTGTAATATTATTCAGTCACAAAAAATGGTAAAATCATGTATTTTACAACTACAGGCATGCAGCTGGAGGCCATTATCCTCAGCAAATTATCACAGGAACAGAAACCAAATACCACATGTTCTCAGTTGCAAGTTGGAGCTAAACATTGAGTATTTATGGACATAAAGATGGCAACAATAGAAGCAGAGGACTACTAGATGCTGGTGGGAGAAAGGCGCAAGGGTTGCAAAACTGTGTAGTATGTTCAGTAGTTGGATGACGGAATCAATCAAACCAGTAACCTGAGCATCACACAATATACCCAGGTAACAAACCTGAGTATATAACCTGGGTATATTGCATATCCCTTGAATCCAAAATAAAAGTTGAAATTATTTTTTAAAAAGCAAAAAATCCCCTCACATTCATGTAAGGAAATCAAACATGTAAAAATAAATTATAATTCAATACAGTAAATCTTCCATGAAAGCATATTGTTAGGACTATAGTGTGTGTGTGTGTGTGTGTGTGTGTGTGTGTGTGTGGTGACATCACATGAATGCATTTTCTTAATTTGAGTTGCCCCCAAGGCAGACTGAGCAGGAATTTGGGTTCAAGTAACTTATCAAAGAGGTGAGCACAGGAAATCCTCTGAAGGATTGAGTTTGTACAGGAACTATCTTTAGTGAAGGACAGAAGTGAAGCAGTGCTTCTCAAACCTTGAGCTGACTCAGAATTACTTTGTGGGTTTGCTATAGCAAGATGGCCAGGCTCCACACCCAGAGTTTCAGATTCGGAAGGTTCACTATGGAGTTGCCATTTTTGTAAATTCCTACCTGATGCTGATGTTGCTGGTGTAAAGACCACATTTTGAGAACCAATGACCTAGCAAATATGAGCAGACCACAGTAACATAAGCCATATGCATATATATTTAAATATTTTTGAAGCCTTTTTCTTGCCCAACATTACAGTTTTCTCATGCAGTCAACCACTGTTTTATCAACAGCTAACTTATATGAATTTTAGCTAGTTATAAACCTGAACAAGCTTGCCCTATCATTAACTTTTTGTAAACTAGGCGACTAAATATAAGTGATTAATTGCAAAATCCTTGAATGTTACAATGCATTTTTGTATTTTATTTAATTTTCTGGGATACCTATAGCTACAACTAAATGTCTATCTCTTATTTGAAAGAAATTGAGTACAAAGATTACATTTTTTTGCACTAAAAATTTTCGGTTGGATAATGCATGTGAAATAACTTTCAGCTGCTTATCTAGATCAGAGTGTGTGAGAAGTGAAACTGTGTGTGCCTGAGTATTAATGGTATGTGCATGTATCACAGGAATAACTATTTTCTGTTTCTAAATATTTGATAAAATTCTTCCAAGCATGAAATCAGAATTTTCTGTGCACAGAGCAGAATATTTCTGTGGGGTTCACGGAGCTGGAATAACAACATAAACCAAGTAAAACAGTTTGATTAAAAACAAAACAAAACAAAACTGTATCTATACCTTACTGCTTTTGAATAAAAATCATTTTGTGGATAAATCTTTTTACTATGGTTCTTGCCTGTGTCTACACTACAGGTAAGAAAGTCATTCCTAGAGGGACATATTTAAAACAAAATTAATGTTCGCACTTATGTGGGAAGCATAGTAACAAAGAAATGTATTTAACTGCAGGATGCTATGTGTTTCCACATAATACATATGCAATTTTATATTCTGAATGCACATTTAAATCCATATTAAGAGGGAACTTTATTTTCCAAGGACATTAAGTGAAATAATGTAAACTAACTGAGAAGAGATAAAACTCTATTGCTGGATACACGCAGGGCCTTTGCAGTCATCAGACTCGGGAAAGCTAAGTAGATCATATCAGCTGCATAATATGTTCATTCTAATATATTAGTTTAGAAGTTAAGGGTCTAAGATCATTTGTATCCCTTTTCACCAAATATTTCATTATCTCAGTAAAATTTATTTGGTAACAACATATAGAAAATAAAACATTTGAACAAGAATGCCCTAACTCTAAACAGCAATGTATGTTATTCCTTAAAGACCTAAAGCAGCTAAAGAGTAAAATAAGTCATTTGTCTTATGATTAGAGGGATTGAATTTAAGTGCCTAGCCTAACAATATAATTAAATACTTCTTTAGGGCCAACATATACATATGAAATGAAACCTGTGTTTTTCTAAGTTCTGGGATACATGTGCTGAATGTGCAGGTTTGTTATGTAAGTATACATGTGCCATGGTGGTTTGCTGCACCTATCAACCTGTCATCTAGGTTTTAAGCTTCCCATGCATTAGGTATTTGTCCTAATGCTCTCCCTCCCCTTTTCCTTCAACCCCCAGCAGGCCCCTGTGTGTGATGTTCCCCTCCCTGTATCCATGTGTTCTCATTGTTCAGCTCCCACTTATGAGTGAGAACATGTAGTGTTTGAAAACCTGTATTTTTCTTATTTATTTATTTATTTATGTTTTCCTGAAGCTCCAGTTATTTTAGTGCTCTTCTTTTCAACCATTTGCCATTTTCCAGTTCAACCCCGTGCTTCACACCTGGTGTTCCTTAAGAGACACCTTTGTGATTTTCCATGCCTTCTCTGGTTTTAATGGATTCAACGTAATCCAGATTTTTTAAAAACCTGGTACATAGATAACTTCATCGATCCTTCATTTAATGTTGAAAACTGTTTTGGTTCCATATGAAGTTTAAGGTGGTTTTTTCCAGTTCTGCAAAGAAGGTCATTGGTAGCTTGATGGGGATAGCATTGAATCTGTAAATTACTTTGGGCAGTATGGCCATTTCCACGATATTGATTCTTCCTAACCATGAACATTGAATGTTTCTCCATCTGTTTGTGTCCTCTCTTATTTCGTTGAGCAGTGGCTTGTAGTTCTCCTTGAAGAGGTCCTTTACATTCCTTGTTAGTTGTATTCCTAGGTATTTTATTCTCTTTGTGGCAATTGTGAATGGAAGTTTGTTCTTGATTTGGCTCTCTTTAAGTCTGTTATTGGTGTATAGGAATGCATGTGATTTTTGCACATTGATTTTGTATCCTGAGACTTTGCTGAACTTGCTTATCAGTTTCAGGAGGTTTGGGGCTGAGACGATGGGGTCTTCTAGATATACAATCATGTCGTCTGCAAATAGAGACAATTTGATTCCTCCTTTCCTATTTGAATACCCTTTATTTCTTTTTCTTGCCTGATTGCTCTGGCTAGAACTTCTAATACTATATTGAATAGCAGTGGTGAGAGCGGGCATCCTTGCCTGGTGCCACATTTCAAGGGAAATGCTTCCAGTTTTTGCCCATTCAGTATGATATTGGCTGTTGGTTTGTCATAAATAGCTTTTATTATTTTGAGATATGTTCCATCGATACCTAGCTTATTGAGTGTTTTTAGCATAAAGGGCTGTTGAATTTTGTCAAAGGCCTTCTCTGCAGCCCGCATAGCCAAGTCAATTCTAAGCAAAAAGAACAAAGCGGGGGGCATCACACTACCAGACTTCAAACTATACTACAAGGCTACATTAATCAAAACAGCATGGTACTGGTACCAAAACAGAGATATAGACCAATGGAACAGAACAGAGGTCTCGGAGGCAACACAACATATCTACAACCATCTGATCTTTGACAAACCAGTCAAAAACAAGCAATGGGGAAAGGATTCCCTGTTCAATAAATGGTGTTGGGAAAGCTGGCTAGCCATGTGCAGAAAGCAGAAACTGGACCCCTTCCTGACACCTTACACAAAAATTAACTCCAGATGGATTAAAGACTTAAACATAAGACCTAACACCATAAAAACCCTAGAAGAAAATCTAGGCAAAACCATTCAGGACATAGGTGTAGGCAAGGACTTCATGACCAAAACACCAAAAGCATTGACAACAAAAGCCAGAATAGACAAATGGGACCTAATCAAACTCCACAGCTTCTGCACAGCAAAAGAAACAATCATTAGAGTGAATCGGCAACCAACAGATTGGGAAAAAATGTTTGCAGTTTACCCATCTGACAAAGGGCTGATATCCAAAATTTACAAAGAACTAAAACAGATTTACAAGAAAAAAACTAACAAGCCCATTCAAAAGTGGGCAAAGGATATGAACAGACACTTTACAAAAGAAGACATACGTGAGGCCAACAAACATATGAAAAAATGCTCATCATCACTGGTCATCAGAGAAATGCAAATCAAAACTACATTGAGATACCATCTCACGCCAGTTAGAATGGCGATCATTAAAAAATCTGGAGACAACAGATGCTGGAGAGGATGTGGAGAAATAGGAACACTTTTACACTGTTGGTGGGAGTGTAAATTAGTTCAACCATTGTGGAAGACAGTGTGGCGATTCCTCAAGGACATAGAAATAGAAATTCCATTTGACCCAGCAATCCCATTACTGGGTATATATCCAAAGGATTACAAATCGTTCTACTATAAGGACACGTGTACACGAATGTTCATTGCAGCACTGTTTACAATAGCAAAGACCTGGAACCAACCCAAATGCCCATTGATGATAGACTGGATAGGGAAAATGTGGCACATATACACCATGGAATATTATGCAGCCATCAAAAACGATGAGTTAGGGTCCTTTGTAGGGATATGGATGAACCTGGAAACCATCATTCTCAGCAAACTGACAGAAGAGCAGAAGATCAAACACCGTATGTTCTCACTCATAGGCGGGTGTTGAACAATGAGAACACATGGACACAGGGAGGGGAGCACTACACACTGGGGTCAGTTGGGGGGAAATAGGGGAGGGAGGGTGGGGGGTGGGAAGCTGGGGAGAGATAGCAAGGGGAGAAATGCCAGATGTAGGTGATGGGGAGGAAGGCAGCAAATCACACTGCCATGTGTGTTCCTATGCAACAATTTTGCATGTTCTTCACATGTACCCCAAAACCTAAAATGCAATAAAATAAATAAATGGGAAAAAAAAAAAGAAAACTGATAGCCAAAGATGAGGGAAAAATCTGGCAGAACTTATGAGTTAGCACATAGATTCATTCAACAATTACCAAACCCCTGCCCCGCCCCGATTGCTGTAGAGCTCTTCAGATGCATTACCTTATTCAATCCAGATAGCACCACACAGAGGTTGTTGTTATCTCCACATAGTATATTCATTAATGTGTTCATGGCTTTTCAAACTGCCCCCTCTTTCTGGAACACTCTCTTTTCACACACTTCTCTCTCCCACTGTCAGCCCTTTAGGCCTGACAAAAGGCAGCTCTAATTACAATGCCTATTGCAAACTTCCCCTTTTAAATAAAACACTCTTAACTTTTCTGCTTCCCAATACAAAGTATTCCCTATTCTCTGTTGTCTGTGAACATTATTTAGGTTCAATTCTATATTATTGCACTTATCACTCTGAATACACTTCAAAAGGTACATTCCAAATCTATAAACAACTGGGAAAATGATAAAAATTGTATCTATTTCTTATTAGCTAACAAGGTATGGAATTTTGCATGGACTGTCCTTTCCCTTGTAATTCAGTTTGCCCAGTTTATGCAGTATTTATTGAGTACCTACTGTTGTGCCAAGAATTGAGATAAACTTCAAATATAGATAAATATTGAGAACTTAGGATAGGTGTAACAGAAATGTTTGCAGCCTATATTAATACAGCAAAAATATGGTGGAGTTTTCTTGGGAAAAAAGCGTTTTATATCCTAATTCAAGAAAAGAGGATGGAGTCAAGATTGAAAGAGAAAGGGCTGCACGTGTTGAGGGAGAGACCTGGTGAGAAGTGACTGGATCATAGGAGAAGTTTCCCCCATGCTGTTCTCATCATAGTGAGCGAGTTCTCAGGAGGTCTGGTTGTTTGATAAGTTTCTAGTGCTTTCCCCTTCTCTCTGTCTCTTTCCTGCTGCCATGTAGGATGTGCCTTGCCTCTCCCTTGTATTCTGCCATGATTGTAAATTTCCTGAGGCCTTCGAGCCATGCAGAACTGTGAGTCAGTTACACCTGTCTTGTTTGTAAATTACCCAGTCTCAGGTAGTATCTTTATAACAGTGTGAGAAGGGACTAAGGGAGGCATAGGGAGACAAAAGGGGTTACTTCTAGTAGAATGCGTGACTGAGCTGAGGCAACCTGGTGAACCCACAAAGTAAGTGTCTGTGTATGTGTAGCTATGCATGTATACAAGTACACATGTATGTACATATATGTGTGCATGTGCATATGTGTGTGTGTCTATAAAAAGTGTTATGTCCTAATGTTTCATGGAGATTCTGTAGCTGAAGATAAATATTGCCCAATGATGCATAATTGCTTTGCAGTGAAAAAACAATAGTCCTAGGCCACTGAAATACTCTTATCCAGTGGACGCAGCAGACAGCCAGCATGCCAGGTTTCAGGAGCAATGGTCATCTGAGGCCAGTTCAGTCCCATGAGCAGTGGGCAGAAACAAAGGCACTGGGTAAACAGACCACCTGTGTACCAGATGGTAGGGTTAAATGTCTTTTAAGACAATTGCATGGTATAGTTCTTCCTTGTTCCATTTATATTGTTATTTTCTCATGATAAGAGCAATGAAGTCCAACCATTGAATAAGTACCTTGCAACTTAGGTGGTAGGAAGTCTTACAATAACTAAAATCAGTATAAGAGTCATTTACTTTGAAAAAGGAAGAAAGTTCAAATTAACTGGTTTTAGCTGGGAAAAGGTCACCTCTCAATTCTGTCCAGAGGGTTTCTATCATTGCAGTACTATGTCTTTCCATTTTTCTACAATGAGGGGGAATAAAACATTGTAAAAATAGAGAAAATGATATGAAATTATACTAAAATAGCAGGAGAAAAGAGAAGTAGTAGAGGACGACAGGTGCATAGGCCAGGGCTAGATCGGGTAATATTACTACTATTAGTTTTTAAGAGTTTGAAGAAAGAGGTGCCTGGGAAGCTGCACAAATGAAGCAAATGATAATTGCAAAAAGAATAAAAACATTTAATGAAGACCACATATCTCCTTTCTGTGCTTGAGAAACACATACAAATAATTTGTTTTTCAAATGTATGTTTTAATGTTGGACTGTTTTTCTTCAATACCAGCAATGCTTTCAACTTCAACATGGTTATGGTTTCAATAAAATTGCTTTTTTATTTTATTTCCCCAAATGTTCCAAACTGAATATAGGACTTTACATACCTACCTTGCCAATGTGAACAAAAATTTCACAGTAGAATCCAGAGAGTTCCCAAAGAGGCCTCTATGAAGAGAATGGAGTAACTGGCAATGGTTTTATTTACTGGAAAATTGAATTAACCACTGGCATCTAAGAACTCATAGAATTGATTTTGCCACAAGCTTACAAGTATTGGTAGAGTCCTTGGTAATCCAAATCAGAAAACTAAATGTAAGTATGGTATTATTGAGAGAATGTTCAGTGGTCAGGATATTTATGGTTGCTTTGGTAAAACTGTAAGAGTGTACTTGTCATGTAAACCTAATGGAAAGAAAGATAATAGAAAGTACATCTTGTTCTGTCTGCTTCTAAGGCTACCTTATGAACCTACAATTTAAATAGTTGAATATGCAATAAAAACTTAATATATATTTAAGTTTCATGGTACCTGGGGTTTATTCTTCTTATTATTTTTTGAGACAGAGTCTCACTCTGTCGCCCAGGCTGGGGCACAATAGTGCAATCTTGGCTCACTGCAACCTCCGCCTCCCGAGTTCAAGCTATTCTCCTGCCTTAGCCTCCTGAGAAGCTGGGACTACAGGTGCCCACTACCACGCCCAGCATTTTTTTTGTTTTGTTTTTGTACTTTTAGTAGAAACAGGGTTTCACCATGTTGGCCAGGCTAGTCTTGAACTCCTGACCTCAGGTGATCTGCCTGTCTAGGTCTCACAAAGGGATTACAGGCATAAGCCATTGTGCCTGGCTGGTGTATTAATTTTTTAAACAATAATTCATGCTCAGTTTGATTTCTAGAAATATTTATACATGTTTGTTTCTTTAACTTTTTTTTTTATTTCTTAAGGTCAGGAATATTATTTTATATACCTTTGTCTCTCTAATGCATATCACCATGCCTGGCATTACAATCATGGAAATATGATTGGTTTATATGTACATGAAGAAACACTAGTTCACTATATTATTTAAAGAAGTGTATAGCAGCACCTAGGTAGATTTTCAACTGGTCCTTGTGCAGACTGTACCTCTTGGTCTTAGAGATTCAAAATAGTTCTGGGTGGCCATGAAATAAACACTTTTTATTTGATATGTTGAAAGATTTTGGAAGTTATCTTGTCCAACAGTACTAGCTCAGATATTACATGACTGATGCTGGAAATTATAACTCTGTGATGCAACAAAGAGAATTCTCTAAATTGCCTTTGGTAACTCACCAGTGGTACCTGAACAATGAGGTGTCAGGTACCTGAAGGCTCACTCCCATCAGACTGTAGGAGCCATAACTAAACTGAGCTTCTCATAAGACCACTGATTTGTAGGCCCAGAGGTCTTGAATTGGAAGGATGGCTTTACTATTAATAGACAGTTCTTGCAGAAACTAGCATCTAAATACAAACTGCCAATGTCCAAGTAGAGAGATTTATATTTTCACTGACAAAGTTGTCTTCATACTTGTTCCAATGAGAGAGAAATATAGAAGCACATTATCTTCTGTCTCCAGACTTTTACCCACAGCATAGTGTACTCTGGGCATAGAATTTCTCTCCAGTTATACAGGAGTATATAGGAACTCTCTGCCTTTTCTTTTTGTCAATGCTGGCTTTATAAAGTTCCTTCAATAAATCCAATTACCTATGCCACATTTTGTGACATTGTGTAATATGCACCAGTATTCTGTGTCTTCTTGCAAGATAGGTGGTGACCTCAAACACCCCACCTTGCATAACAAAGTTATTCCTTAGATACAAGCATTGCCATTGTACTTTCCATTGGACAGGACAGATGGAGGGGATAGGTAGAGAATTACCTTTTAAAATACAAATCCTTCTAGAAGAAGTTGCCACCTTGCTCCAAGTGAGGCTTTCAAGAAATTATTTTACTCCGGGAAAAGGCAATTCAGTTCACATGAAGACATTCAGAAAATGATATCTAATCATTGTTACCTGTTATGGCCTTTACAATACTACTGCATGGTAGCTAGCTCCAACTCAGAAAAGATAAATAAATTGATCAGTGCCATAATATTAAGATTTTAAGTTGAATCTATCTGGCTCTGACTTTGATTTTACTACTTCTTGTTAATGGATAGCACTTAAACAGATAGACATTATACAAATTATAATAAATGGTTCCTGAAGATTCAGAGTTATTTTCCTCATGAGAGCATGATTTGTCTCTTATCTTTATTAGATGTTTATTAATATAGGTTAAAATTTATACATATAAATTATGCATAAATTGCCAGGTGGATTTTAACTATTTTTTTTAAGATTTTGGCTAGAGAGATAAAATGAGATGGCAGATAGAATGTACTCTTGGAAATCAGAACGATTTCTTCAAGTTATTTCTGAAACCTTTATGAGTTTGGAGAACTTTGAGCAGTGCAAGTTTTTAACCATTCTGTTGCACATTTTTCTGATAATGTCACCATATTCATAAACCCTATATTAGCTACACCTGGATGGACCACCATGAATCTAATTTAAATTTTCACACACATCCTCTGGGAATATTTTTTAAAATACAGATTATGATTCAGGAGCTCTTGGGAGGAGCTTGAGATTCTCCATTTCTAACCCACTTCCCATTGATGCTGATGGTGGTGATTTTTAAAATACATTTTGTTACCAGTGGTAGAGTTTGTTACCCTCAGCATTATTGACATTTTACGCCAGATAATTCTTTGTGAGTGGTTGTTTTGTACATTATAAGATAGTGAGTAGCTTCCCTGGAACAGTTTTTGACACATAACAGGCATTATATAAATTTTTTTTTCTTGAATTTCACTCCGTGTTTTACTGTGACAGTGTTTACTTGGCAGTGGCCAAATAATTTAAACTGATAGTCGCCTTTGACCTTCCAGTTGAAAATATTCTCTAGAATGAGAGTCAGTAAAATAATACCTAGCACTCAAATCTAATCTACCACGTATTTTTTAAATAAAGTTTTTCTTAAAGCACATTCACAGCCATTAATTTACGGATTTCCTACAGCTCTTTGTGCACTACAACAGCAGAGTGGAGTAACTCCAGCCCACAAAATCTAAAATATTTACTACCTGGCCCTAATAGAAAAAGTTTGTCAAACCCTATTCTTGAAACCAAAATCCTGGATTTTTAACTCTTCCAAGTTATAAAAACAGTTGTGAAGCAGTTTTCTGAGTAGAATTTAATATACTAAACAATTTCCTTTGGGTTAGTCCCCCAAGCAGTGGCCAGATCCTTTCTGTTTTCTGGCCTCCACAAATCAGGCATTATTCAACCTCTTTAGAAGCAATAGAAACAAGGACAAACCCCAGAGGCCAGAATAAGTTTCCTTTTTAAAAATCATTTTTCCAAGCACAGAGAATTTACATGCCTAATTATAACTGACAAAAGTCAATCACAGGAGAAAAAAATGTATCCCCCATGGCCATCAACAGCACTTAATTTAGTGTGTTTGTGTTGATGCTTGGTGATTTGCATGTACCCTAGGTCTCATAAGTCTTATAGTTGCCAGATTGTCTTTAAAAGCAAACTCTGAGCATTTTTTTTAGTGGAAGGCATGTAGGTCAGGAGTTTTCCGAGTGGAGATGAAGAATGTTTTTTTATGAAGTAAGGGTTTTTTTCTGTACCTGAAATTATATTGGTAAGTTGCGCTTTGTTGCCACTTGAAGAGCAAATATGAAATGGGTAGCTTTAAGTGCAATCTTATTTATGTGGGACCTCTGTATATCTAATCAGTGCAGGTGATCTTTATTATCTTTATTGTAACTCCTTCATACACTTGTCTTCTTCTTCTTTTTTTTTTTTTTTTTTTTTTTCTTGAGATGGTGTCTCTCTCTGTCACCCTGGCTGGAGTGCAGTAGCAGAATCTTGGGTCACTGCAACCTCTGCTTCCCAGGTTCAAGTAATTCTCCTGTCTCAGCCTCCAGAGTAGCTGGGATTAGAGGCCTGCACCACCACATATGGCTAATTTTTGCATTTTTAGAGAGATGAGGTTTCACCATGTTGTCCAGGGTGGTCTCAAACTCATGACCTCAAGTAATCCACGCACCTCGGCTTCCCAAAGTGCTGGGATTAGAGGTGTGAGCCTCTGCACCTGGCCAGACTGCCTTATACACTCTCATTCGTACTCTGAAGCAATATCTTTATTAGGATAAACTAACTCAGGGTTTGTAAATCTCAGCATTGTTAACGTTTTGGACCAGATAATTATATGTTGTGGAGTCTGAACTGTTCATTTTAGGATGCTTGGCAATATCCCCCAGCTTTATGCATTATGCATCAGTAGGAACCCCCTTCCCAATTGTGATGATCAAAACTGTCTCTAGACATTGCCAAATATCCTCTGAGAACAAAACCATCCTTACTTGAGAACCACTGGGACATATTATGCCACAAAAAGAAATAATTTCACAATCTCAGTGGTTTAACACCACAAACAATTATTTCTGGTTTACATAAATTACACTGGGCAGCTTTACCAGGGAAATTGTCTTCTATGTGGTATCTCAGTATTCTGAGCTACTTTGATTTTATGGCACTTTCAAATCGTCCCATACTTCCTATTTCTTCATAGAAAGTAAAAGGAGAGTGTCAAATCAAATAAAGCTCTTAAATATTTATGCCCATGAGTCACATAGTTCACTTCTATTCATGTTTCATTGATTGGAGCAATTAATATGGCTATGCCTACCTGGCAGGAAGTAAGATTTCCCTCCAGGAAGATGAACAGATAACATTGTTGAGCAGGGTTATGTGTGGTACAGGCATTATCTGTTCATCATTCGCATCTCCAGTGAACTTTTGCTGCTACTGAGACCTACATCATTGTCAAAGGTAGAGAGCTAGGATAGTATCATGGTTGAAAGCACAGGCTCTGGAATCAAAGTACATGGGGCTGACCTCTAGATGCTCAGCTGTGATCTTAGATGAATGAGGAAACCTGATTGTGCACAATTTTCCTCATCTATAAAGCATCTAATAAAATTGCCTACCTCATAGGAATGTTGCAAGAACTAAACACGTTAACATTTGTAAAGCGGTAAAAAAAATGCTTGGTATAAGCACATTGTACATATGTTTAAAGTAAATAAAAAGAAATAATAGATATGAAGAGAATAATTGTATATATTTCACATAAAAAGCATGAATAAGCTGGAATAAGAACTCAGTGGTACATATTCAGAGGAAGCTCTTGGCACTCAAATATGACATTATCATCTCTGTACGTTAGAAATATAATGTATAAATTAAAGGGATCCAGAAATGTATGCTTTCCAATGTAACTTGCAATTGCTTACCTAGTTCAAGAAAATAAATCAATAAATGTTACAAAAATTTCAAAATGTATTTTAAAAGTTCAACCTAGGCAAAATGAGATAGCAGTATACTCAGCAAAATACTTGCTGTCTATTCATCAAAGCCCAATTAAAACTATTTAATGTTACCTATAGATGAAAATGTATCTTCTATTGCTTATTATTTTCAGTGGAAAGCACATACGTAGAAATTTGTTTATTGTTAGAACCTTATTGGAATATTTCCCTTACAAAAGTATTCAATGTCATATAAAATATTCATCCACTTAAAATATCATGGAAGTACTAAATACCTAACTGTTCAATCTTTAGTGGCATTTGTTCAGCATTTTCTTTCATGTAAATTCATTAATGTTCTTTGACCATTGAAAGAGAGTTCCACCCCTCACTGGCACCATTTTACCACTTGGGACTGGGCATCACTGGGAACTAGGCTACAGGTCCAGTACTACTGCTATAAAATAACAGCTGTATAAGACTTTTCTTTTGTGGTGATTGTATATCTTTTAGAAGACATTTAAGAAACTATTTTCACTCTGAGTGTATATATAAAAAAAGGAAACATTCTTTCATATGTTCAGTAAATGTAATTTAATTTACTAAATCTCACAGACTCAACTACTTCATAACTCTTAAACCATCAACATACTTGGACATTGGCTTTCATTTTATTCATTATGTTGTCTTTATGTCTCCATTTCAACATAATTCTGGTCAAGTCCTGCTGATCTTCCTTCTTCTTGTCCCTTATCTTTTGATTCTTATAGTCATAGAAACCATCAGGTAAACAAATTTCCTGTTGCCACTAAACTTCCAAAAATCTTTCCTGAGCTGACAAGAGGCACTCAGGAAGAATAAATATTAAATATTTCCTCTGATTATATCATGTTTTTTGCACTGTGTATCAAGGAACACCTGTGTTAGAATAATGTGATAAGTTTGTTAACAGTGTATATTCTCAGATTCAGCACAGACGTGATAAAACAAAATATCTGGGATGAAGCCAGAAATCTGTATTATTATTAGCAAACTCTGCAGCTGATTTCTGTATATACCACATCACTATAGCCAAATCGGATTATGATATTTCTACATTTAAAATTCATTTGTGGAATAAGAAATATAAGCACAATGAATTGTAGTATTTGTCCTTATGCATAGAAAATCATTATTATATTTCCTTTCAAAATTGCATAGATATATCTTTGATAAGGACTAGTCAAAGGTTGGGTCATGATTTGACCTATTCATTTTTATTTTTACCAGGATTGGAAATATGATCAGTAGAAAAACATCAGATGGATATGCTTAGAGAAAGGAATAGCAGTAATGCTTCTGTGATTGTGTACATGGAATTTTTAGTATATTTCCCACTTCCCTGTGGCTTTATCTTCACAAAAATTTGAGAAACATTTCTAAATAATAGATTATAAGCTCTTGTAGAGCAGAGGCAGTGCTTCATTCTGTCTGTAAAATATCCTGGTATGAGGAGATATCCTGCCTTCTCATTAAACATTAATGATGATAAGCAAACTCTTCTAAACAGCCCTACTCCAGATCATTATTACCAGAATTTCCTCTTAAAACTATCATCTATATTCCATTTATATATTAGTATAATTGGCAAAGACAAAAAGATTGTTAATCTCAATTGTTTATTTGGTATTCTGATGGAGACTCGTATCTCTTTTAATAGTTGAGGTCCCTGGTTTTGGCAAAAATACTTTAAATAGAAATAATCAGGCTGCATGCAGTGGCTCATGCCTGAAATCCCAGCACTTTGGAAGGCGCAGGTTGCTTGAGCTCAGGAGTTCGAGACCAGCCTGGGAAACATGGTGAAACCCCATCTCTACAAAAAAAATACAAAAATCTGCTGGTCATTGATTATATATCTCACCTATAGACCCAGCTGCTTGGAAGGCTGAGGCTAGAGAATAGCTTGAGTCTGGCAAGCAGAGTTTGCAGTGAGCTGAGAGTACACCACTGTACTCCAGCCTGGGCGCAGAGTGAGACCCTGTCTCAAAAAAAAAAAAAAAAGAAAAGAAAAGAAAAAGGAAAAAAAGAGGGAATTGATAGTTTCAAAATCAGCTTAACAAAATAGATTTGAACAAAAGTTAGTCAGGGTTCTCCAGAGACACGGAACCAATAGCATATAGATGAATAGAAAATAAGGGATTTATGAAGGGAACTAGCTCACATTATTATGGAGCTGAGAAGTCCCATAATGGGCCTTCTGCAAGCTAGAGGCCCTGGAATGCCAGTTGCATGGTTCAGTTCAAGTGTCAAGATCTGAAATCATGGTAGAGGGTGAGGTGGAGAATATAAGTGGAGGGTATAAGTCTTGAGATCCAAAGACCTAAGAGAATGGAGTTCTGATATCAAAGGACAGGAGAAGGAAATGTATCCTAGCTCCAGGAGAAAGTTAAACCAGCTTGCCTTTCCTCTGCTTTTGTTCTCTTGGGGCCTACAGCCAACTGAATGGTGCCTCCTCACATTGAGGGCAGAGCTTCTCCACTTAGCTCAGAACCATTGGCTAATCTCCTCTGGTAACACTCACAGACACACGCAAAACCAAAGCTTTACCAGTTCTCTAAGTATTCCTTAATCTGGTCAAGTTGATTCCTAATACTAACCATCACAAAAGATAGAAGGTTAGGACTTTACCTTATATTATAAATGTTTCCACAATCAATTTGCCTCTATGTTAGCATAACAATCACAGCCCATGGAAGTAATGGTGATGTTATTAGAAGTAGGAGAATGAGACTAAATAAAATCCATCCTTACATGTTGAAGGAATTTGTCCTTGGACATCTTTTTTGGTTTGTATCTCCCCACGAGTTCAGTTTGTTGTAGTATACAACCTCAATCCATTAGTTTTCTGAAAATTGTCTGAGGGGTCTAGGTGCCACTAACATCTTTACGCAAAGGATTTTATTCAGATCTTCACAAGGCTTTCACCAATAATCAATATGAGTAGAAAAAATGTATCCTAAAGCATATTAATGATAGATATCAAATATGAAAAAGTGAAGGATCAGCTTCTGTTTTACAAAAAAATATAAAATGCCCCAAGACAAAATAAAAATATGGGTTAGACCTATATTCATCCTATCAATGCATGAGGAAGTGTAGGATATCAGAGATGGTTTTCCTCCCAAGAACCTTGATCTAAGTATTGTCTTAATGAGCAGACCTAGATTACCCCCAATCCCACCAAAGTTATTTAATATTTGGTAGCAGCTACCAAAATATATAAGTATGATTTATAACAGTGACTGGCACCTAATGAGAGCCTGTTAATGTATCTTGCTAGCATTGCTGTCATTATTGTCAAAAATTCTGTCTTTTATGAATAAAAAGAGCCATAGCAGTTTTTTTAAAATAATTAACATCCTCAATCTAAACATGAAACATAACGTACTCAATTTCCAATTGATTATCTTCCATTTAAACACACACACACTTTGAATCAGCTCTCAGAAAAGTGGTGATTGTCTATGGGATGTGATTGAGACAACAATTAAGATTTTTTGTATATATCACTATGACTAGCTGTAAGTTTAAAAGTTTCGTTACTTTCATTAAGGACTTGTAACCAAATATCCTCCATTAAAATTCAAGTATAATAGGAGGAATACATAATGTATTCTTAGCAGATGGCCTATTAGAAGACACTAGTATCGTTGGCAATCTGATTTACTACCATGCTTCTTTTTGTATATCTTTACCACCACTACGGTGGTTGGGTTCTTCATCTTTTCTTCCCAGGATTTCTATAATGGTCTTTTCTGGTCTTTTTGCTGCCAATCTTTATTTTCACTAGACTCTTATCTATATTTCTGCTACATGATCTCCACTGCTTAAAACTTGTTGTGTTTCCCTAAAGTGTTTAGTAAGAAGTCCCGGCTTCTTAATGCAATTGAGAACACCTTTTATAAATCTGATCCATACCAATCTCTGTAGCCACATTGCTCAGTCTCTCCCAATTCACCAGCCACACAGACCACGTGCACACAGACATGCATTTTGTATCCTAGTAGGTCATTAAAGATTTATGCTAAGTGCTCTGTGCTTTTTCACATCTCCATGCCATGTCTCATGCCATTTCTATGCCTAGAAACCTCTATTTTCATTCATTTATTTGTTAAATGTCACTTGTCTTTTGCCACTTAACAAGCACCACTGGAAAAATTGTGCTGGCTTAAGGATGCACTAGGTGCCTCTTATTAATAAGTCTTTAGGGACTTTGGATGCCTCTAGTGCAATATTTATCACATCAGTAAAAGGTTTGGCAACCTTGTGTCTCTTCTACTAGATTATACATTTTACAAAGGTAAGAAATAAGTGTTGTTGTGTTGGTGTCTCCAGAGGCTAGCATAATGCCTCTCAGATAATAGAAACTCAGTGAATGCTTGCCAAATGAGTGAATATAAAAGTGTTTGATTCTTAGGGGATGAGAAATTGGGGAGGAGGAAGGATGTTATGATTACACAGCTGAATTTGCAAAGGCAGTGTCCTTTATTTCTCCCCAGAGCAATTTAGTTACCATGATAAATGTTTCCTGGTGCTTCTGGGGCTCACATTTATGCTGACTATCAGATCAAGGCTCTTGAATCAGACATAAATTTGCAATCTACCTCTTTCAAACCTTTCTTTTCTGTTTAAATAGTGCAATAGGTACTAAAACATTTAGAGTTGCCATGTGCTCCTTTTGCATAAAGGTAATTATGAATATCAGAAAAATGAATATCATATGATTAGTTTTCTAACTAGCATTTCTGAAGTTGTTTTCCATGGAACAATAGCGGCAATGTTATTATTAATACAGTTAAAAAAGGAAAATGGTGAGGTATTCTATCAAGTGTATTTGAATAATATTTACTTAAAAACAAACTTGTTATATTACTGCAGTGTTAAACAGTTATTGCTGTGCTACCTTGTGACTCTACAATTTCGTATAATGGTAAGCAATGATTTAAAAATTTATTTGATCATAGAACATGTTTGGTTTTGGTTGGTTGTTTTTCATCAAGAATCTAGCAATCAGAGGTTCTACAGACATATTTTAGATCATTGTAGGAGTATTCTTTCAGTCATGGATCAATGAGTACAGAATAAAGAATCCATTTCAACAAAACATGATCCTTTCTAACAGAATATGGCTTGAAAAAGATGGCTTGATTAAAGCAATTCTATAAAAATACTGGTTACATTACATTAAATCATGTTTCTATAAACCTGGAAGATAAAATGCCATTGAGCAAGAGAAAAATATTTTACCATGGAAAACTGAAACTGGTGCTTTATTGCTAAGTTTTACTTTTTAATTATTCCTGTTTAACTTAAATTATTCACTTTTTAACACGTTCTAAGTTTTTCTTTCTAATCTCTGCAAAGGAAACCTATTTTAAATGAGCAGGTTTTCATTTCTGAACACATCCTCCTCACCTTGCTACCTTAGTGAGGAATGCAGCCATTTAGAGAAGATGTCAGAGGACCTAGTCAAATCTCAGTTCTACCTATTTTTAAATTTGTGATATAGACAACATATGAACTCTTTCTGTGCTTCAGCTTTTTTTGTTTATTTGTTTTGGTCAGGACAGGGTGGTATTTAAATGAATTGGGATATTAGAGTTTTGGTGGGAATAACCTGAGTCATGATATGGTAATGTGGCAATGTTTCTAGTTAGTGTCTAGAACATTGTAAACTCTTTAGTCATTTAGTCCATCAGTTAGTCAATGACTCAACAACCCGCGAGGACAGCTATTCCCAGTTTCTTGTCCCAATCACTCTTCCAGATTATCTACACTATGATGGATCCAAAAAGAGCCTGCCATCTCCACAAGGCTGGGTGATGTTCTCCACTTAAGGGAAAGGAAGTTGTAAGTAGTCAGGTAATAAATATCACTTGAGTACACTCTGGCATAGTAGAGGCATTTTACATGCAGCATTCTATTTGAACCCTTCAATCACATTTTGCAATAGGTATCGTCATCCATTTACCAATAAGGAAGCTCAACATCTGAGGTTCTGAGAGTTCAAATAATTTGCTTATATCACACAGCTTATGAATGTCAAGGCTGGCATCTAAACTCAGATCTATCTGATTTAAAACTGCAACCAGAATTTAGCTTTTGCTGAGTATAACTTCAGTTGATATACTTTACCAGAATTTACAATTGAAACATTTCTAAAACAGTCCTGGACTCAAGCTGAAGGACAGGATTGAGAAGAGAAAGAATCAGGAAAATTGAGAGCAAAATGAGAAATTGGAGGGGGGTAAAAAAAAAAAAAAAGAAATTTATTGAGAAGCACAACAAAGGCACAGGTGAATTATATCCTAGAGAACAAACTCCTTAGACTGGTTGGCTTTAATAAAAATGCATCATTTCAACCCTCTTTGCTATTTCAAGCTTTGTATATGTAGAGCTTGATTCTTTGATCATTCTACAAGCCTCACTAAATCATGTGCAGATTTCAAATTTATGCAGCTTTTGTATAGTTAATCAAGTTTTTAATACTTTGGCCTTAGTATAATTATTTTAATGGGTATTTAAAAATATAGACCTATCAAATATGATAGCTTTATAGGCTGGATAATATCTTAAATTGAATATTGTGTCACATTAAATTTCGAGAATTTTTGAACTTGAAAAAAATCACTCAACTTTTTATGTTTGAATGCATATACTGACAACCTGAGTTTGAAAGTACTACAGCCTATTGCAGGTTATTGTCTTGGGGGTTGTATTAATCACAAAGGGAAATTAAGGAAGTGGTCTTTTATAAAATAAATTATAACAACTGTCTTGCTAAAAGAAGAGCTTACAATACCAGCTAAAAGAATTCTAGAATGATACAGAAACCATTCAACCTTCATTATTATAACATATTCTGCTATTTCAGTGGAAAGAAGTGAAAAAATAACAGGTAATTTAATAGAGTTGAGAACAAGGATGGCAAGGAAGGAAGCTTTTATGCACATCCTGCATTAAGCCTGAAGCAACAGACATAGGGGGGCAAAAGCCCAGTCCTACAGACAGAAAATCACTGAAACTTCAGATCTACTGCTCTCCTGCCTATCAAAAACCATCAGTATTACGTCCCTGTCTACCAAATCTTATGCCCCTGTCTACCAAAATTATTGCCAAAACTATAAGCCTCTCGATATTTATTATATTCTAAAATTCCCCAAATTCTCATGCCCATATTATGCCTTGTGGCATAATATGAAACAGTCCCTTCCCTCTCAAACTCTTCTGCTGGAACCTTTTTTGTCACTCAGTAATCTTTATTAACTCCCTTGTGTCCTCATCCTCTTTTCCAAAGGTGCCCTCCATGTCCTTGAACTGTACCCTGTGGATATCATTTTCCTTCCATGAAGTGAACTTTGATTTTTTCTCATATTCCATTTTCTAATTCTAATATTCCCTATTTCTAAGACTTAGGACATAAAAATAAAATCAGAGTTCTCTAAGTTTCCTATTGCTGCTTCCAGACAGTGAAGGACTCTTATCTCAGTGAAATGCTTTGTTCTTTTGAGCTCATCTTGCTATAACTCACTCCCTTCAAGTAGTCATTTGTAGACCTACTTACCAGCTCTTCCCTCTTCTTTCATTGAAGATTTTGTCATTTAGCTCACAGAAGTCATGTCCTCTCCAACTGCTATAATCATTCTAAGTGCTTTAATGGGAATCCAGCATCTGGCATCTAGTTCCCTGATGCCCTGCCACCCCAATAACTTCTAAGGTTATTCCACAGACTTTGTCATCACCAAAAACTTATCTGAAGTCCTGAAATAAAACATCTAGTCTTTAATCATGGGCTTCTGTCCTCTGACTGAGTCTGCTTATGCACTACAACAAAGCAATTATTAAATCTTACATAGTCACCAAGTTTATTACCTTGCTTTTCTCTTTATTCTTTAGCTCTTTATTGTATATTCTTCCCTGGCCCAGCTTAATATCTATGATTCAACATTATAATCACCCCACTATTAATAGCTTCAATTACCTGTCACTCACTTATTTCCTTGATTTTCAAACCCTTGCCTCAAATAAAATGTAGTTATCAACTTTCCTACCTATATTTATGAACGTAGACATGGTGATAAAAAATTACACAATGAGACACACTGGCATAATTAATAATTTAAGATTTACTTTCTTAGACTCTAAAATTCACCTCAAAATGTTTCAAAAATTATAATAAACTCATTCTCTTACATATTAAATGATTATTTGATACCTTCTACTGCTTTTGCTCACATTTTATTTTGACTAAATGAGAACGTCTCCTCTTCCCAAATTCACTAACCTGTCTTTTTATAACCTTTTGCTTTTATCATTTTTTCCTCATGTTTCACTAGGAGTAGTTTCCCACCACCTGTAAGAGTCTAAATCATTCTTTAAACTCTCTTAAGTAAAGGAAACTATATTGATCCCACTGGTGGGACAAAAGGAAGGAGACACATCTAGTATGGTTCTTGAAACTTCAATATTTAAACAATAATTTAAAATGATTGACTATTTGTGAAATAGAAAGTAAATCAACAATAGATAATTCCAAAACATTAATCAAAATGATGGAAGAAACTGAAGAATAATTAGAAACATTAAAGCCAAGTTTAAAAAGTCTTTCAAGAAGGAATGACTAGGTAAGTCAGTCATTGTAGTGATTAAGAGGACTGAAATGTGTTCATTGGATTTTCTAATAAGTAGTTATTCTATTTAACTTTTATCAAAGAGTTTTTGTGTAGAGTCATAACTTGATTTTGGTAGCATGACAAGTACATGAAAGTACTGCTAGTAAAGGATACTTGCATATGTAAAACAAAACAAAACAAAATGAAAACCCTAATTCGGTCAGCTTAATTGTGAAGGGGAGGAGAAGGGGAGAAGGTAATTGAAAGAAAAATATGGAGAAAGACTATTTCCTTTGATATGTGACTGCTAATGGGAAGAATTTAGTAAAGAAGGGAAGCATGGGAAACATTGGAAGTTTGGGTTATTGAAGAAATATTATCCCTAGGAGTATAACAAGGAAGTTAATTCTAGTGAGAAATTATCTTAGAATAGTGGTCCCTGGAGGAGAGCTTCAGCATTACCTGAAACTGTTAGAACTATGTCCTTAGTCCCCACCCCAGAGCTACTAATTCAGAATTTCTAGGTGTGGTGTCCATCAGTCTGTGTTTTACCTATAAATGCTTCTAGTGATTCTGATGCAGATAAGGCTTGAGAATCATTGGGTTAAAGAAATGAATCTATTCTTCTATTTTAATAAAAGGAAAGAAAAAAGAAACAGTAAAAATGCAGCTAAGTTTGGGATGTCATAGGAATTTGGAGGAGTTCTTTTAGGAGGTTATATTTTCTCAGTAAAATGGGTGACAAGGTCATCTTCGTAGAGTGGAGGGATGTCCTTGGAGGTTTCAGGAGACTGGAAAAAGTTTGAAATAGCTGTTTGTCTTAGTTCATTTTTTGCTAATAGAATACTACAGACCGCGTAACACACAAAGAAAGGAAAATTACTTCTCACAGTTCTGGATTCTGCGAAGTCTAAGAGCATGGTGCCAAAATTTGTCAAAGGTTATTCCATGGCAGAAAGTGAAAGAGTTAGAAAGCCTGTGTGCATGAGAGAGGAGTGGGGGCAAACTTGCTTTTATAACAAGGCACTTTTATGGTAACAGCATTAATTCATTCATAAGGGGCAGAACCCTCCCAACCTAATCACTTCTTAAAGGTGCCACTTCCCAACACTGTTACAATGTCAAATAAATTTCAACACAAGTTTTGAAAGACATATGCGTGTAAGAGAAGTAATGGCAGATTGATACTAAGTGAAAACTTGATAATGAGTTAAAAACGTTTTGAGATGCCTCTGAGGGAGAGAGTAGGTTTAAAATCTGAGAATACTGGCAAGAGAGTAAAGTCATGGATTTCTAATCTTCATCTGGCTAGAGGGAAAAAAAATGAATACAAAAGGACCCTAATAGATTGAGAGAAAATAGAAGAGCCAATGTACTGATGTTCTCGGTGAATGGAAGAAAAGGCGTAGTGAAAACATCAAAGTGTTGGAATGATTCGAGGTGGTAGGCAAACAAAGGACATTGTAGAGAAGCTAGTGTCTTCAGGTAGGAGGCAGTTTTGAATGATGTGCGGTTTCAACAGAGAAGCTGAATATGTATAGGATTATTTTTACATGGAATGGAAGCTCTAAAGGGGTGTAGTGAAAATATTTGAAAGGAAAGGGAACAATAATATTCAGGTGAGAAGAAAGAAGCCAATAGCAGTGTGGGAACTATGAAACAAAGGGAGATGGAAGTGCAAAAAGATTTACAGTTTGGAAAGTGAACAAGAAACGGGCCAGGTAGAATTGTGGAAAACAATTAATTAGTATGACCAATTGACTAGAATGATGGAGTGGTCAGAAATGAGTATTTCATCAGGAGGCTGAGGCAGGAGAATTGCCTGAACCCAGGAGGCGCAGGTTGCGGTGAGCCAAGATCGGGCCATTGCACTCCAGCCTGGGTAACAAGAGTGAAACTCCGTCTCAAAA
>NW_016107430.1:143125-181244 GCF_001604975.1 Cebus imitator | reverse complement strand
AAAGGATTGAAATATTTTATATCCTTTCTAGTAGTTTCTTATATTTGATTATTTTGTAGGTTTTGTCATGACTTCATTTTATCTCGATATAATTACTGTCCTTGTTTGATACAGTTTTAATGAATTTTAAAATTTTGCCTCCTGCATTGAGTTGTCTAAAATCAAATTTGTCAAAAATAAATGTTTCTAACTATCAGTATATACCTTAAAAGCCCTTGTGGACACATTGAAAGTTTACTTTTTCCTGGTTTTGAAAATCAATCTGTATGTTTTCTAAGTTATTTGCTTTTATATTTTAAATTTATCTTATATTGTCATGACTACCTTTTAAGTACGTTGTCAACTTATTCAGTTGCATATTTATATTTCAAATGTTTTGATGAAACTTCATATAGAAATAGTAAACAGAAGTATGTTGTTAATGGATAGGAAAAGTCAATATCATAAAGTTTTTTTTAACTTGAAATGTATCTGTGGGCTGGGCATGGTGCCTTTTGCCTGTAATCCCAGGACTTTGTGAGGCCAAGATGGGTGGATTGCTTGAATCCAGGAGTTAAAGACCAGTGTTTGCAACATGGCAAGACCTCGTCTCTCAAAACAAATACAAAAAATTGCCCAGGCATGGTGTCACAGGCCTGTAGTCCCAGCCACGTGGGAGGTTGAGGTGGAAGCATTACCAGAGCTCTGAAGGTCGAGGTCGAGGCTACAGTGAGCAGAGATCTCACCACTGCACTCTAGCCAGGCAACTGGAGAGATACCCTGTCTCAAAAAAAAAAAAAAATTTATCTATGAATATAAAGAAATTTAGATAGCCATCCTAATAGATTTGTTTAAATAATTCTTACACAGTTTCTAAAATGTGTATAGAATTGTAAAAAGCAAAAAAAGTACCAATAATGTTTTGAAAAAGAATAAAATGGGGAGAGACTTAGATTATTAGTCACTGATAATTTTCAAAAGCTAAATTAATTTTTTAAATATGGTCTCAGGATATAAATAAAAAGTGTAATGAGAAAATAGAAACACATGAACTTAGAAATAGACTTCACAGATATGGGAATGAGTGCTTGATAATTGATAGGGTATTGACAGATGACAAAAAAAATATAAAACCAAAACCTTTTGTTAAGGTTTTATAAATGATTGCATTTAAATTTAATATTTCTGACAAATAATATGACATAGAATATCATAAATGCAATGAAGAAATGATAACTAAATATGCAATTAACAAACAGTTTGTAAACAAAATACAAAAAAGAAAGCAAACAGAAATGATTCAGTAGAAAGAAACCGGTAATATACATAAATAGGCAATTCACCCAGAACGCATGTTGAATTTCTAAAAAAGAAAAAGAAAAATGCCTAAGTCCTTTCTTAATCATGTATGTACAACTAAGATCACATTTTATCAGTTTGTAACCATAAGATTGTTAAAAATAAATATATATCATAACAAGTGTTAGCAATAAGAAGTGTAAATTGGGCCTGTTATACATTTCCAGTGGGGATATAACTTGCTAGTATCACCTTGGAGAACAATCAAGCAGTCCTGACACAGGATATTCATATCCTATAGCCAAGCAATTCTATTTTTTTCTGTTTTCCCTTAAGATATTTTTGAGCATGTATCCAAGGATATTTACAGCAGCACTGTTTGAAAGCAAGATGCTGTTGAATATATAACTTTTTCAGTAAGGAAATGGATAAATATACTATGATTGATTTATAATAGAACACTTCCAGCAATCAAAAAACTGTTAACTCTTTGTAAAAGCATGGGAAA
Source organism: Cebus imitator (assembly GCF_001604975.1). NCBI lineage: Eukaryota > Metazoa > Chordata > Mammalia > Primates > Cebidae > Cebus > Cebus imitator. The sequence continues at coordinate 179,458 of NW_016107430.1, read as the reverse complement.
ATTAAGAAATATAATTCTAATAAAAATGCAAATAAAAAATGATGGTAATAGCATGTTATCACTTATATGATGTTTTAAAATACATAAGAAAGTATGTACTATTTATGCACAAACATTTGTAATAAAAACATATATATTTGAATGATGTATGCCAATATCAGAGTAGCAGCTATCTTTAGGGGAGAAAAACTGAAAACTAGATTAGGGAAATGGGGTTTGGCTCTATGTTGACACTGTTTCTTATAAAAAGGGGAATTATAAACTAATAACAAAAATGATGACTATTACTTGTAGTGAGTAAATATGTGTCTATATCCTTTATATTCTATGTCTTCTTCACTCAAACTAATTCACACTTGATATATCTAATGTAAAATAATAAATAGCATCCCACTCCAATTATTCACAATACTATAATTAGCACTTAAGCACTTCTCCATACACCTACATTGAAGAAGTCAGGGAAGAAAGCAGAAGTAAGATTCTGCACATGAAATTTTATAGATGTATTTCATCTCAAGCTATCGAGTTAGTATAATGATTAAATAAATTAATACCTGCAAAGAACTTAACACAGTGCCTGACATAGTAAAGAAATTCTAAATGTTGATTATTAGTACTATTATAATACCAGAAAGAGGTCATAGCAGTCAGCAGTTCTCAAATTTAATAAGAACAAGCTGGCACAACGTAATGAAGTTAAGAACTAAGGTTAGTTAAAACACTCAGGAATAAGCAGTCTATACTTACGCATCATTTAATTTACATATTTCAGGTAAATAATTTTGATGAACAGATTCATGCCTTTGTATCTTATAAATTACTAAAAGGAATTTTTTTAAAGAGCATTGGCATCAGCATTGATTCAGAGCTAGGGGAATGGTAGATTTCCCTCTCAAAATACTGTGTATATATTCCTCCCAGTCCTGGCAAAGTATAAGTATCAACAGCCTTGAAAATTAGAAAACAAAACTTTGGAGCTGATCAGTACAAAATTCAAATCAGGGTCCACTTTTCTTTACTAGGCAAATAATATTGAAAAACAATGTTTAAGTAATCAGAGTCTCAGAAAATACACCTTATAAAAAATAATGGCATTACTAACTTCCCAAGGTTGTTGTGAGGTTTATAGCAGAGAGCATAAATATAAAGCCATAAGCCCAGAACCTGGCACTGATGTAGGTATAGTTCTCTATCTTAAAATATTATTTATCTTAACGATATTTAGTGTTCCATTGCTTATTATTTCCAATTACTACAATTCAACCATTCTGTAAAAATCACTTATCAATCACAGTCAACTTAAAAAATATTTTTGTAAATCACTATAACTGCACATTTCCATGTATTATTAAACATTTATTACTGTGATCACCTTTTCTAATTTAAACCATTCAATGCACACTCTTACACAGAGAGAGAGAGCAGTTAGATTAACTGGAAGTTTTAAGAAAAGGTAACGTCACTGATACAATTACGACCCATGCAAACCTCTTAACGCTTGAGAGATAACATGAAGTTCACCTAAAAGTATTTTTTCATTGCCTTGTATGACAGCAAAGAAAACCAACGCTCTGGCTGTTGCTGTCTCTTAACATTCCCTTCTATGCTCCTCACATGAGTTCTTCACCAGAGGTCAGTAGCTGATAGAGGAGAGCACGCATTCCAGTGGTTGGCATCAATTTAGCGTTGAAGTTTCATTGTTTCATTGTTATGGCAAACAGAACATTAATTGAGAATATGGGGATATCACCCTCTAATGCAATTCTTAGAAAAAAGTAATAAGATTATTTATGAAGAATGATCATCTGTTGGGATCACCACCTGTAGGGGTGTGTCCTGCAGACCCTGACTCAGTGACAGATAAATAAAGTACACTGACACACAGATATTATGCTTTGCCAATTTGGCTGAGGGTTCATCGCCACTTATAGACTCCCTGGAGTGTGCTGTAAACAGTTGCAACTGCTGAACCCTACCAACCAGAGAGACTTGTATTTATTTAGTAAATTTTAATTGACAAAGGATTGAGTCAGCACCATTAGAGGTTAAAGATTAAAGGACAGGTTCCAATGCCCAAAGCAAACACCATTAGTGGGTAATGTCCCTGGTCGACCTTCCCCGGAAAGGGCCATCCAGCTCAAAGTTTAGTTTTAAGACCACATGAGCAAACTACTTAGTTAGGTAAACTACTCACATTCCTTTGTCGTTGCACCCTAATCTCTCAGGCTCCTGCAAAGAGACTTGCTGCCTTCAGCCAGAAACTATAGAAAAAACCCTTAGGCCTTCCAAACGGGTTTGAGACTATATTCTATAACTTTCTGTAACATTTTTCCCTTAATATTTTTGCCACTACCCTGAGTGAATTCCCACAATCATATATTAATGACTTAGCAAAGTCATATTAGTTGTCTTCCTTCTAACCCTTTCAACTCCACTCTGGCCCCCATGTCATTGTATAGCCATTAATTAGAGGCAAATAGCTTTATAGCTGTGACCTTGAATAGGAATTTTAAAAATACAGAGTCATGATTTTGAGCTTTAAAATAAGGCTATTTTAATGTGAGTTTTATTAAAACTAAAAGAGAAGAATCATAGGGAACCAACGAGAAACTAAGAACCAATGTAGCAGCTTAATCACAGGCTTGCTTTTCCTCAATTTTATTTTATTAAAAAGAAGTGCACAGTGTAGATAAATGTGTAGGCAGTGCAGTGTTCTCAAGTGAGCCTGTGTTCTGACAATAATGATTAATTAGTTAATGGCTGTGGCTAATTTCATTTTAGCACAGTTTTAAAATACAATTTTGTGACAGACATACCAGCCTTCTTGTAACTAGGAAAATCACAAAATATTAAATGTTGAACAAACTCTAGAGAGCACCTAATGCAAAGTCATTGGCAATGCAAAAAACACCCTTTAGTAATATGACAGTCCTAACAGGGACTTGGTGCCTAGTTGGTATTCAGTATGTATGATTTCTCAGTATGTTTTTAACTATGCCTGTGACATTGTGTTATAGGATCTTTAGGGTATTGCTTTTCTGGCCAGAAACCTCTCTGGCCCGTGGCACCTTTGCCCAAGTTCTTGATCTGCATCCGGGAAGAATGAGGTATGCAGACAAGTGGAAGGTAAACAGGATGAAGAGAAGCTTTATTGAGTGTTACAACAGCTCAGAGGAAACACACAGTGGGTAGCTCCTCTCTATAGGCAGGTCCTCTTGTGAAGTGCTCAGCTCTCAGCAGAGAGAAGGCCCTGGAGAGGATGGCTTTTCCCCACAGGCAAGTTGATCAAATTATCTCTGCAGATAGGTCTCTGAAGCTCTCAGCAGAGAGGGTAGCTCCTCTCTGCAGCTCATTGTCCAGTCTTCTCTTCATCATTTGCCCTCTGCCCTGCTCTGGCTGAGCCCAGGGCTTTTATGGACCTCAGCAGGGAGGAAGTGAATGCAGATTGGTCCACGTGTGTCCATGGGACCTCGGAGGTGGCATCACAAGTTCCCACTCTGGTCAGTGGGACTGGCATTATGGCCCCAGCCTTCAGGCATTCCCTGAGCCAGCAGGGCATGCAAGGGGCCTTCCTGTGCCTCCGAGGGTGCAGGCTGCAGAGATGCACTGGTCCTATGCCTCAGAGGGTGGCTGCACCTGAATCCGGGGTGCTACCGCCCCATCAACTCAGAAAGGGTGAGGCTCTTGCATGCCTCTGGCTATTGATTGTTCCGGTGGAGTTGGCGGCCCAGGTCTGTAGCTGTGGATGGGGCAGTGCAGATGCAGCTACACCCAGAAGGGCAGCTCTGCCTGCGCCAGGCCCCGCCAAGAGTGCAGGGAGGCTGAGATTCGCGGCCCAGGTCTGTAGCTGTGGATGGGGCAGTGCAGATGCAGCTACACCTAGAAGGGCAGCTCTGCCTGCCAAGAGTGCGGGGAGGCTGAGAGTCATAGCTGCAGTTTGGGCAACTGTAGCCCCACCCAGGAGTGCGTGGCTCCTGCTTGTTCTGTAGAGCAGGAGCCCTGGGTCTGCAGCCACAGTTTTGGGGGCTGCAGTAGCATGCAGGGAGCTCCTGCCCCAACTCAGAAGGGGCAGGGCTCCCATCAGCTCCAAGTAGTGTGCAGCCCCAGCTGCACCTCCAGGCTGCAGCCAGTGTGATGACAGCAGCCACTGCCATCAATTGTACTACTACAACTTTGATCTAGTAGAACTTTCCAAAAAGACCTAAAGAGAGTTAGACCTGTTTTGGAGGAACTTATGCCAGTTAATGGAGACTACCATTCCCGTTACTAAGAGTTTATCATCCAGATGATTTATAATTCTTTCCAAAATTTGTGTGTCTCTGATCATCAAGGCAATCCAAGAGATCTAGTGTTTTCAGATAATTTATCATCTTTCATATGAAAATTTAAAACTCTTCCTGGTCATCATGTCTTTCTCCAGTCATTTTCCTAATTCTTCCTCCTCATTCACACTAGAACTTCTTGAGTTGTTTATTCTGAGTCTCTAGTTTTCACTGTTTATCATGCTTTGTGTCCATACAAAAAAAAAAAAAAAAAAAAAAAAAAAAAAAAAAAAAAAACACAAACAAAAAATGGAACTCATGCTTTGTTCCAAAACAAAAAAAAAAAAAAGACAAGAAAAAACCATCATGATCATAGCCAATAATAATAGTGCTTTCTTGTGATTTGTTGACTTTCTTTTTGCAGAGTGATTGACTGGTTAAGAGCATTCATGTCCATATTGCTGTTTTTGTTTTTTTCTTTTTTAAAAAATTGTACTTTAAGTTCTGGGATGCATGTGCAGAACATGCAGGTTTGTTACATAGGTATACACCTGCTATGGTCGTTTGCTGCACACATCAACCTGTCATCTACATGAGGTATTTTTCCTAATGCTATCCCTCCCCTAGTCCCCCACACCCTGACAGGCCCCACTTTGTGATGTTCCTGTCTCTGTGTCCATGTGTTCTCATTGTTCAACTCCAACTTATGAATGAGAACATGTGGTGTTTTTGTTTTCTGTTCCTGTGTTAGTTTGCTGAGAATGATGATTTCCAGCTTCATCCATGTCCCTGCAAAGGATATGAACTCACCGTTTTTATGGATACATAGTATTCCATGGTATACATGCATCACATTTTCTTTATCCAGTCTATCATTGATGGGCATTTGGGTTGGTTCCAAGTCTTTGCTATTGTGAACAGTGCTGCAATAAGCATGTGTGCATGTGTCTTTATAGTAGAATGATTTATAATCCTTTGGGTATATACCCAGTAATGAGATTGCTGGGTCAAATGGTATTTCTATTTCTAGATCCTTGAGGAATTGCCACACTGTCTTCCACAATGGTTTAACTAATTTACACTCCCACCAACAGCATAGAAGTGTTTCTATTTCTCCACATCTTCTCCAGCATCTGTCGTATTTTGACTTTTTAATGATTGCCATTCTAACTGGCGTGAGATAGTATCTCAGTGTGGTTTTGATTTGCATTTCTCTAATGACCAGTGATGATGAGGTTTTTTTCATATGTTTGTTGGATGGATAAATGTCTTCTTTTGAACAGTGTCTGTTCATATCCTTTGCCCACTTTTTAATGGGTTATTTTTTTTCTTGTACATTTGTTTAGGTTCTTTGCAGCCATTTGTCAGATGGATAGATTGCAAAAATTTTCTCCCATTCTGTAGGTTGCCTGTTTACTCTGCTTATAGTTTCTTTTGTTGTGCAGAAGCTCTTTAGTTTAATTAGATTTCATTTGTCAATTTTGGCTTTTTTTGCCATTGCTTTTAGTGTTTTAGTCATGAAGTCTTTGCCCATGCCTATGTCCTGAATGATATTGCCTAGGTTTTCTTCTAGGGTTTTAATGGTTTTAGGCCTTACATTTAAGTCTTTAATTCATCGTGAATTAATTTTTGTATAAAGTATAAGGAAGGGGTTTAGTTTCAGTTTTCTGCACATGGCTAGCCAGTTTTCCCAACACCATTTATTAAATAGGAAATCCTTTCCCCATTGCTTGCTTTTGTCAGATTTGTCAAAGATCAGATGGTTGTAGATGAGTGACATTATTTCTGAGCTCTTTTTTTTGTTCCATTGGTCCATAAATCTGTTTTGGTACCAGTACCATGCTGTTTTGGTTACTGTAGCCTTGTAGTATAGTTTAAAGTCAGGTAGCTTGATGCCTCCAGCTTTGTTCTTTTTGCTTAGAATTAATTGCCTTGGCTATGTGGGCTCTTTTTAGTTTACATATGACATTTAAAGTAGTTTTTCCTAATTCTGTGAAGAAAGTCAATGGTAGCTTGATGGGGATAGCATTGAATCTACAAATTACTTTGGGCATTATGGCCATTTTCACAATATTGATTCTTCCTATCCATGAGCATGGAATTTTTTTTATTTGTTTGTGTCCTCTCTTATTTCCTTGAGCAGTGGTTTGTAGTTCTCCTTGAAGAGGTCCTTCACATCTCTTGTAAGTTGTATTCCTAGAAATATTATTATCTTTGTAGCAATTGTGAATGGGAGTTCATTTATGACTTGGCTGTTTGCCTATTATTGGTGTATAGGAATGTTTGTGATTTTTGCACATTGATTTTGTATCCTGAGACTTTGCTGAAGTTGCTTATCGGCTTAATGAGATTTTGGGCTAAGATAAAGGGGTTTTCTAAATATATGATCGTGTCACATTGCAGTTTTTTACAGTGAGTACATTAATTACATCTAACTGCCAGCACTTGGGAATGAAAACTCAGACTCATTCCACCCAAACTGAGATCAGAAATCACAAACCTTCATAGACATTGCTGGCTTACAGAGAACTACCAGGAGGGCTCTACTTAAAAGATTTTGGTCAATTGTTTTACCCATCTAAAGAGAAATAAAGTGTGGAATGGCTCATAGGCTGTGGTGAGAAGCTGAGTTTTCTGACGTGGAGTCCAGCACTGCTATTATCTGTAGTTGTTGAATTCCCTTACCTTGTATCACTCAGACTTTCTAGTAGTGTCTCCTAGCAGGGGTCGCTGGTTCTGATTGTGTTAACAAATCCAAAAAGTGTCTTAATTACTGAGAAGCACCCAAACAAACACATGGAAGACAGAAACTCTGGTGAGTACACATACAGCAATTTAGCCCAACCCCCAATTACTTTTCTTTCTCCTTGTTTGATTTGTACTCAGAAAATCGGTTCCCACATATTTAACCTAAATTGTTGATGGAATGAATTGGCACATTCCACTAATTTATTCTAAATGCAATTTTTTCTCCTGCATTCATGTCTTTTTGCCACCATTCAAGCCATATTGTGTTCCAATTACAATTACCTATTGAGAAATGATGAGGAATAGCATATGAGAACAATTGTCTAGTCTCATCCACTAGCACTGGGTTGTGTGTCAGTGTGGTTGGTTTTTGCTGTTGTTTTTTGCTTAATTATTTTTAAACATTTTTGTGGGTACATAGCAGGTGTATGTATTTATTAGGTACCTGAAATGTTTTGATCAGGCATGCAATGTGAAATAAGCACATCAATTGGAGAATGCCAAATCTAACCACTCAAGCATTTGTCCTTTGAGTTATAATCAAATTACATTCCTTATTTAAAAATATCCAATTATTGACTATAGTCACCTTGTCCTCTCATATAGTAGGTCTTATTCATTCTTTCTATTTTTTTTTAACCCATTAATCATTCCCACCTTCCTACCAACCCCACACTTCCCTTAGCAACCTGTCATAACCATCCTCTATTCTCTAAGAGGTCAATTGATTTGAATTTTAGATCACACAAATAAGTGAGAATATGTGCTGTTTGTCTTTCTTTAGGGCTTATTTTACTAAACATAATGATCTCCTGTTCCAAGTTACAAATGACTGGATCTCATTATTTTTCACGGTGTACTAGCACTCCACAGCATGTATGTACCACATTTTCTTTATCCATTCATCTGCTGATGTACACTTAGGTTGCTTCCAAATCTTAGCTATTGTGAACAATGCTGCAATAAACATAGGAGTGCATATATCCTTTCCATATACTGATTTCCTTTCTTTTGGGTATGTATGGGTATGTACTCAGCAGTAGGATTGCTTAGCTTTATCAGTCCTTCAGATAGTCTCCTTCCAATTGTTAGAATCTCAGTCTTTGCTGATTAATGCCTTAAAGTATACAGACAACATAGCAGACTTGTGAGGTAAAATCAAATTAAAATTTAGCATTTCACAGAAACCATTTCTGTATATTCCTCACACTTTACCCTCGGTATGCATATGGATCCAGCTAATTATGCAGTCAGTTAAATCATTTTCCTATTGTTTCTGCTGCTAATTTTCCATTTGGGAATCTGGATTGGTAGGAGAAATTGTCTCACCACTTCTGTCTCATGTCAACCCAAACCAATTCCATATACATACATATCCCTGAGCATCTGTTCTCAGAACTTCAAGCCACAAAAAAATACACTGAAACATAAACACATCCACACACACCAAAGGCGGCTCACAGCATCCATGAAAGTACTAAACTGACAAGCCTCAAGGTTTGATCAACATGTGATCTGTCAGTTGCGTTTGTACAACTGCAGGTAGATTGCCTTCTCTGTGCCTGGACCTGCATACTTCTTTGTATCTTTAGGTGTCTTAGACTACTGTTTCAGTTTATTTTATTAATTGACTGGATGTACTTGTCACTTTATCCTGGGGGTAAATAGTGAGAGAAGGAGGGTTGATTTTGAGAATGGGGAACTTCTGCAACTGTTTCCATGTCTTTAATGAATTACTGAGAACACCATAGCTGACTTTTCCTTTGCTCCATTTCCTTACATCGCTAATTATGCTGGGATTCTTCTGCAAAACAGTTCTTTCCTTTTCAATACTCTATTCTTTAACCTGAGTAGAATTTAAAATGTTTGGTCATCATCTTTGGTCGCATTTTCATCTCATTTTCAAGAAATTCTGTACCATTTTCAGTTTACTCATGGGGTCCATCTTGATTTTGCAGCACAGTCATGGGTTCATCTTATTTGTAGATTTATTCTTTAATTTGAATTAAATTCAAATTCTGCAATATTGTTAAAGAGGTTTAATAAATGTATTGCCTAACTGTTAGCCATCTTAAATCAGATATAAAAATAATTTCTAAATTTTGTCTAGTTGCTAAGGAATTAGATCACACTTCATATATGTGAATTCCTGGTTGGTTGATTTTTTTCCTCCTATTTTGAAGATGTCAAAAGTAAGAATATTAATCCCAAATGCCTTTCTCCTAAACAAGAATAAGACTTCTTAGATTGTCAGGAAATGATTTAATTATGGCAACCAGACAATTATTAACAGCCCCAGGGATCTTTGCTGAACAAAACTTCTCATAATTACTTATCATTAAAGACTAGAAACCAGTTACCTGGCTACAGAGGACCATGTTTAGAATAAAGGTAGTATGAGCATGTGGATGCAAGGCAGCATCAAATGTAAGTGAGATGCAATGCTGAGATAATACCTGAGACATATTTATTTTAAAAATAAAACTCTTCATCATGCAAAGAGGAAGTTATGGGGGATTTTTTTTTAAGATTAAAAATTGGACTTATAATGGGTGGATTTTAAAGATTATAAAGCAGAGGAAAAAGTCAACTGTGCTTATTTCAGAGAGAGTACTCCCCTTACTGGTTGTGTTGAGTATGTTCAGAGAAAAAATTACTGACTTGGTTGCTGAGCGACAGTGTTAGGCTCTTCTCACTAATTTCTAGACCTGAGTTAAAGCAAAACTTACAGTCTTTCAGACCCCTATGGCTATTGGCTTGAGAATGCCACTGGAAAAAAAATAATAATAATCAACACAAGGTTTTATATCATTTCAATTCTAGAAGTGGAAATATATCAGTCAGAACGGGGGTTTCTAGGGACTTGGAGATAAATAAGTTCTCATTGGCACTTACCTAATGATAGGCTCAGAGGGACTTCAACCAACCCTTGTGATCACTTCTCCAGTCCTTGTGTGTATAGTGAGAAGAAGAGCCTCACCAACCGGCAGAAACCTAGCTCCATGAAATTACATAAGGGTTAAGATAGTAATGACGGCAAGTTGAAGTCATTGCATTTTCTCTCCCTACAGTAGCAATAAATAAAAAAGAAACATTTCACGGAATTGCAAAGATATCCTTTAAAATTTTGAATGATACAGAGGTGGCAATTCTGAATAAATTCCCATTTACTTTCAGAGTTTTTCCAGTGTATATGATTGGCAGTTCTTCAGAATGACAGGATTATGGAGAACTTAATCAGGTGGTGACTTCAACTGAAATGAGTGTTCCATATATGAACACCCTAATGGAGCAAATTAATAAAGCCCTTAGCACTTAATATGAAATTGTTGATCTGGCAAATGAATTCCTCTTGAAATTTTAGAGTTTATTTTCACTTAGGCAGAGCAGTAGGATACTGTTAAAATCATGACTCAAGGATATATCAATTGTCTTCCTTTTCTATCTCAAACTAGGCAACAGGGACTTTGACTAATTTCATCAGTGCCAAGAAGACCTTTATTTTACCGTATTCTAATTATCATGTGAAAATCTAGAAAGTAGTAAGTAGCAGTAACCCTAGATTTCTTGGTAAGACGTAAGTATCAAATAACTAGAATACGTCTTTGGAAAACATACTAACTAAGGAAATCTCCTGCAGAGCCACTGTTCTTAAACATATCAGGATATGTCCTTTAAAGTAAGGATATATGCCTTAAAACAGATATTGTACTTTGCATTCCTTTCACTACGAAAAAGATGGAGTACCTATATGGAATTCTTTGGATTTTGGAGGCAGAATAGATCAGTGATTATGGGGTTAAATATATATTTATGTATAAGTATATAAATGTATTTATATTTATGTGTAAGTATATAATTTTATATTTATGTATATCTTTATAAATATAAGTATATAAACACCCTTATTAAAAAATTTTATTTCAAAAAAATTCTCCTTATCTACCCTGACAAATTTAAATATTTTCATCATAAGCTTAAAAAGTTGGAAAGGACGCATTTCCTAGTGAATTACAAATATTATCCTTTCAAAAATAAACTGTTACGTAATTCTTTTACTGTTACTTTTTTATTTCTTTATAACAATAATTGTGTATATTTAAGGGGAAAATGTGATGTTTTGATCTATGTATACAGTGTAGAAAGATTCAAGCTAATTAACATATACATTACCAATTTATTATTTTGTTTGTGGTGAGAATGTTAAAATGTATTCTTTTAGCAATTTTGAAATATGTAATGCATTATCATTAACAGTGGCTACCATGCAATGAATAAGTCACTACAACTTATTCCTTTAGTATAACTGAGACTTGATACACTTTGATCAACATCTTCCCTTTACTAATCCCTTCCCCTAGCCCCCAGCCTCTGATAAACACCTTTCTACTGTTTGTTTCTATGATATGTATGTTTTCAAATTCCAAAAATAAAAATAGTGTGCAGTTTTCTTAGAAAACTAAAGATAGAATTACAGTATGATCCGGTAATCCCAGTTGTGAGTATACATCTAAAGAAATTGAAACTGGTATGTCAAAAAGTAATCTTTACTCCCATGTTCATTTCAGAATTATTATCATAGCCAAGACATGGAAGCAATCTAAGTGTCCATCAATGAATGAATGGATAAAGAATATGTGGCCTTTATATAAAAGAGAGTACCATACAGCCTTTATAAAGAAGAAAATTCTGTAATTTAGAACACATGGATAGAACTGAAGGACATATTGCTAAGTGAAATAAGCGAGGCACAAAAAAATACTATGTGATTTCACATATGTGTGGACTCTAAAAAGTCTGCCTCATAGAAACAGAGTACATAATTCTTTTTAAATGCAGCCCATGGAATCTAAATACTACAGTGACTTGATACACACCATTGGCTACTTATAAAAAATTATGGGCCAGGCAACGGGGGTCATACCTGTAATCCCAACACTTTGGAAGGCTGAGGCAGGAGAATTACTTGAGGTCAGGAGTTCAAGATCAGCCTGGACAACATGATGATACTCTGTCTCTACTAAAAAAAAGTAATAACAATAAATACAAAATTTAGGCAGGTGTGGTGGTACACACTTGTAATCCTAGCTTCTTGGGAGGCTGAGGTAGGAGGATTGCTTGAAGTTGGGAGGCAAAGGTTTCATTGAGTTGAGATTGTACCACTGCACTCCAGCCTGGGTGACAGAGTGAGACTCCATCTAAAAAATAATTTCCCTTTACCAGCCATCAATTTTACATCTCCCCTTATCCTTCTTGAACTTGCATTTGCATTCTATTTCTTCTAAGGACTCTAATTAGCATTCAATCCTTAGAAGAAATAGACTGTAAATATGAGGATTTTTTTCTTCCTTGATTGATTTTATTGATTATACCTTATATTCCCACACTTCTCTGCTGCAAATATATTTTATTAATAAAAAATTATTGTGATTATATGTGTATTTATTAAACAATTCCTCCTACTGTGCATTGAGTCATGATAACAACTATAATTAATAAACAAAATTACATGCATATACAGAACTTTAGAAATTATTTAATATGTAATGTATAATTTTATTTGAAATTTATCTTGAAGATAAATTTATTTATCAAGATAAATTTTCTTCTCGAGTTTAGTATCTGTGAGTACTTATAGCAAAAATCAGATCGTTCTCAAAACTAATTTTACAATTTTTATTTGTACAGAGAAACATTATTCATATGGGCAAGTACATCAGAATGAATGGAATGTTCTAATTGTATGTCAATCAATTTTTTAAAGCCCTTCTGAAGTATAAATTCCCCAACACAGAAAGATAAAACACTGCTATGTTATCAAAAATTATTCTTAATTATCTATCAGCAAGCAACTGAATTATGTCCTTCAATTTTGTTAATAGTCAAAAATTAGAAACCCCATTGCTTGCAAAAAGATAATTTTAAAAAACACAGTCATAACAATAACTCATTTTCTAAATTTGGAGATAAATAAAAAAAGATTTTTCCAAAACTTAGAAAATGGCCATTGATAATAACACTGTCACTGAGAGGCACTTTATTTCAACACGATATAGTCAGAAGGAATTGAAAAATTTTCAATTGTTAAATTCAGAACACTTCTTCCAAGAAAATATTTTAATTAATTGTTTTTATATTACTAAGTGCATTAAATGTATTAGCAGCCAAACTTTACAGAGACAGAGATTGGGGAGTGAAGAAGAAAAGAAAGAAAAGAAACATAAAGAGGAGTAGAAGAGGAGAAGATAAGACAAATAAGAGGATAGGAGAAGTCAGGGAAGCAAGAAAGTAGGGAATTACATTTGGCAGTGAAATTCTACCTGTAATACGTCTTAACAATGCTTTACTTATTTTGATTTCACAGTCTTCTCCCCTGGAAAAGATTTATTTATTTTATTCTTGGTTTGTGGAAGGGAGGCTTGAGGTTGTTAAAGAGAAATCATCATTGTTCTTAACACCACATTCTGTAAGCAAATTCAGAAAATAACAAAGCATGCAAAATTATGCCATTTATGATGTTACACTTGGGTTTCAGCAGATGTATGTACAGGGAAACATTCTATGGGTTTCTGGTGCCTTGATTACACAATATTTCCAAGATATGGATATTTTAAATTAATTCTGTGTTTAGTGTCCCTAGGAAGAGTGAGCAGTGTGCCTTTGTTTTATATTATGGAAGAAGTGCTCTCATTAATAGCATGTCTGTGAAGGTAGGAAGTGAGAACTGCCTGATTTCTAAACAAAATCTGCATTTTCTGGCACATCCACTTAGAAGAGTCGCATGGAAGAAGTTCAGAGAAGAAATAAAATGCTGAATCTAACATTCCCCAAGTAGGATAACATGGAAAGAATATGGAAGAAAAAGGACCTATTACTGAAACTGTTCTAAGAATGTACATGTTGGATTGGTACTAAAAGTGAATGCAGACACAGAAGGAATGTAGAATGAGGCTTGGAAAAAAGAAGTTTATGACACTCATGGCCCCCAGAGAGGGAGTGACCACATTTCATGCACAGTCACAGCACTTCTGGGGTACATGTGCAGATCATGCAGGACTGTTACGTAGTATACGTATGCCATGCTAATTTGCTGCATCTATCCCCTTGTTGTCTACATTAGGTATTTCTCTTAATATTATCCCTCCTCATCCCCCCACCCCCTGCTATCCCACTCCTAGCCCTCCCACCCCCCAACAGGTCCTGGTGTGTGATGTCCCCCTCCCTGTCACCATGTGTTCTCATTGTTCAACACACACTTATGAGTGAGAACATTCAGTGTTTGGTTTTCTATTCTTGTGGCATTTTGATGAGAATGATGGTTTCTAGATATATCCATGTCCCTGCAAAGGACATGAACTCATCCTTTCTTATGGCTGCATAGTATTTCATGGTATATATGTGCCATATTTTCTTTATCCAGTCCATCATTAATGGGCATTTGGGCTGGTTCCAAGTCTTTGCTATGGTGAACAGCTGCAATGAACATACGTGTGCATGCGTCTTTATAATAGAACGATTTATAATCCTTTGAGTATATACCCAGTAATGGGATTGCTGGGTCAACTGATATTTCTATTTCTATATCCTTGAGAAATTGCCACACTGTCTTCCACAATGGTTGAACTGATTTACACTTTCACCAACAGTGTAAAAGCATTCCTATTTCTCCACATCCTCTCTAGCATCTGTTATCTCCAGATTTTTAAATGATCGCCATTCTAACTGGCATGTGATGGTATCTCAATGTGGTTTTGATTTGCATTTTTCTAATGGCCAGTGATGATGAGCTTTTTTTCATGTTTGTTGGCTGGCTGCATAAGTGTCTTTTTTTGAAAAGTGTCTGTTCATATACTTTGCCTATGTTTTGATGGGGTTGTTTTTTTTCTTGTATATTTGTTTAAGTTCTTTGTAGATTCTGGATATTATCCCTTTGTCAGATGGGTAGATGGCAAAATTTTTTTTCCATTCTGTTGGTTGCCGGTTCACTCCAATGATTGTTCCTTTTGCTTTGCAGAAGCAATTAAGTTTAGTTAGATCCCATTTGTCTATTTTGGCTTTTGTTGCCATTGTTTTTTGTGTTTTAGTCATGAAGTCCTTGCCTATGCCTATGTCCAGATGGTATTGCCTATGCTTTCTTCTAGGGTTTTTATGGTGTTAGGTCTTATGTTTAAATCTTTAATCCATCTGGAGTTAATTTTTGTATAAGGTGTAAGGAAGGGGTCAAGCTTTTATTGGAGCTTCCAGGGAAAGACAAGGCAGGAAAAGAGTGAACATTTTAGAATTGGGTAGTTTGCATAATTCTGAGGACTCTGGACCATGGGAGTGGTCTCTTGCTGACTGGTTTCTTGCCCTAGTACAATTTAGGGCAGGAAAAATATTGGCTTGGCGTGTGCATAGATCAAGAAGCAGTTGAGGATAGAGACTCTGGATTGGTTGGTTTGCATATGAAAACTATGCTCCTGGACAAATTCTTATTATCTTTAGTAGTGAGCTAGCCCTGGAAGGAATAGTCTCTTTCTCCAGATCTGTAAAGCCTCAAATACCAGAGCATCAGTATATAGCAAATACAAAAATGTGGATAATATAATTACCCTGATGATTAATGAATGTCAAATAGACAAATATAGACTCAAAGAATAAAAAAACAGTTAAAGCAAACTCTTATCTCAAATGCAGCAAAAGCAACAGATCTTTAGCATTTTAGCACTACACTTGGAATCATTTTAAACTGTGACATCACCAAGAAAAAAACCAAAAATCTGAAAGATGTGACACTAAATCTAAATATTCTGTGAATAGGACACTTCTTTACAGGATGAGAGCTAAAACAGTAAGGCAGATAATTATTTTGTTTGATCTCAGATGCTGAAAATGTGTGAGAGAGGTCAGGGAACGCAAACGTTGCTCTGCACATTTCTATTATTAACTGTGAGTATTGATTTAAGAGATAGAAATAAATTTTACCAAGTGAATTAGTAAATATAAAATCCAGAAATAAGGAGGATAGTCTCTCTTTCTCTCTTCCTGCATACACACACACACACACACACACACACACACACAAACACGTATAAATATATACATATATATATGCATGCCATGTATATGCTGACACTATAATTATAATATTTCTTTTATTTAACATTTTTAACATTTATATGCTATTCGTTTTGATGGCTGTGCAGTATCTCATTTGTGACTCAACCAATTTAATATTTCCCATAGCAATGAAATGAGAACTTTTACAGAATATATAACACCCTCACATACATGTATCAGCTCTCTGTAACCTCCATTCGCTAGAACATAATAGAATAAATTTTTTGTTATTAAAACATTTTTGAGTAAGTATTAAGCTTGCTGGCTAAGCCTAACTATGGATGAAAAACTCAAACCCAAACCTGTATAAATGCTTCTAAACTCCCCAACTTTAGCTAAATTGAACTAAATATGTTAATAAATATTCTCTACAGCTTTTGTTAATTAAGTCATTTAAATTAGCATGGAGTATGTACAACTTGGATAAATAGTACATACTATTTAAAAGAAAAGTATGATATAATACTATATTCATGGAATTTCTGGTCTAATATGGGTAAATGGACCTACATGCACATAAACCAATGAGTTCAATTAAGCAGTATAGATTCTATGATTTGGGGAGTATAATCTGGCAAAAATTTAGAGGATCAATTAAAAATAACAAGAAAAGTCATTAAGAAATTAGGATTGAAAAGCACCTAAGTGCATTCTAGAAACAATAGGGTTATTTAGACTGAAACAGCTTCATAGACTAAGGCATGGAGGTGAAAAAAGAGCATAGCCCTAAAAAAGAATCTTAAATAATTCAATATGGTGGGAGCATAGTTGATGAGGCACAGCATAGTGAATGAGGAGACCCATAGGGTAATGGAGGGCCAGATGATTGAGAGCATTTTATACCATGATAATCCATCTAGATTTTATTCTTAGATAAAGGAGAGTTTTTGAAGTGTTTTCAAGCACGGAAATGGGTTAAAATTGGGACCTTTGGAAGATTGTGCTGGTGACAGAAAAAATTAGATTGGAGTGGTGGTTAGATGAGGAGCTTGAATACCAGTTTGAAGGCTATTACAGTAGCCTAGGCAAGGGAAAAATGACGCCTGCCTAAAACGAGGCAATATTCTTTCCTGATGGAGATGCATTTAGCCTAATAGCATCCTCAAGGACTGAAGAGTGTCAAATTTAAGTTATCAGTAGATCACTCATTTATTGGTTTTGTAAGTAGTCTAGGCGACTTCAAAATTCTATTTCTCTATTAAACGGACTCTTATTTATCGCCACAGGTGGAAACTTGACCTCTCTAAGGGCCATGCAAACACATTATCTCTAAGTTATCATTTCTTTATTGCATCATCTAAAGATTTATTTAGTCTTCATGCTTGACTGCCTTTGCCCTCTTTCTTTTATGAAGAATAGGTGTTATTTTTTAATGCCTAGTCCACATCAGTCAATTTTCTTTAATTCTTCTCACCATCAAAAATCAAAAATAAAACTAACATCAAAATGAAAGAAAACACATTTTCTCTTGAAATAGCCACCAACCAAAGTCAGATGCTAGCACCATTGGTTCTCTTTCCTTTTCTTATTATGAGATGCCTGAATCTACTATTCAGTCTTTGTGGAAAAAACATTCATTTCCTATTAAGGGGTTTTTAGATGCACACATAATTAATAGAACCTTCTAGATAATACCAGACTGGTCTCATATCTCAGATAATTTGGAATCATAACTTGTTTGAACTATTCCCAGGTCCTTGTCAGCACACTTTTTTTCTCACATCACTGATCTGGCCAAGAATTCAATCCCTAGATTAAAATCTGAAGCATGTATCAGTAGGTTTTCATTTTTATATTTAACTATCTGTAATATCCATTAATCAACTGCATATTGGTAATACCTATTTTTATCTTCTATGTCTATCTTACAAGTTTTTAGTAAGTATTCCTTATGACTGCAGCTCTAATTATTGTCCCTTGCAAACAAGAAATTCAGTTTATTTATAAACAGATCACATGCTAATCTAAAAGTTCAGCATCCAAACTATGATCAGACTTTAAACTCTCTAATAACCCAGTGTAAAATGCTTTAATTGAATCACAAAGGGGGAAAACTATAATCCTATAAATCAGCCTCAAGAATTTGACATGCTGAGAATGCTTTTCTGGAACGTTTTAATTGCATGACACAGCAGGCATCATGAGTCTATAAAAAGGGATGAATTTCCTATAAGCAATCATGTTATATAATTTAAAATGTCATGCTAGTAATACTAGTTTTTGAACTCAGTGCATTATTCTCATTAGTCAATACAGATTGTCAGGCTTATAAAAATGTCTGTGTGAGCAAAAGGATAAATGGTTATCACACTAGTATACTAAAATGTCTGGTGATAAAGTCAAACTTCCAAATTCAACAAAGAAGGTCCAGTGCTGGTGCCCACCTTGCACCCTGGTTTCTGGGAGAGACTCCAGCTACCAAAGACCCTGAAGTAGAATAAGTGAACTGGAAAATAAATGAATGAAAGAATGAATGAACACAAATTATTGTAAAATAAAAATTTGTCAAGTCTACAAACATCATGTGAATGTATGACAATAAAAGATATGGTACAAAAAGAAAAAAAAAAGAAGAAGAAGGTGATTTTTGGAAACAAAAACCCGGGCCCTCATCTGAGCTCTACTATTTTCTACCATGTGGCTTTGGTCATTATCTACCTTGTCCAGGCAGGACCTACCTCAGAAATTCCACAAGTAGTTAATAAAGATGACAGTTTTGTAGAAAGGAGAAAATAGGAGAATTGTCTTAATGCTGTCTTTGCATGACAAATTTGCTTTTTAAATTTATACTACTAGTTTGTTTTATATGCCTTGATGGAAAATATGATGTGTTTTATAGTCAAATCATTTAGCCATCCCTTCATCATAGGCCTTAGTTATAAAATATTACCACCCAGAGTGGCATTAGTTAATGTGTTTTATGCCTAACACAGACTGTGAACTCACCACAGCTCTTTTTCTTATACTCCTTTCTGTTCTCTCCTCATCCTCTGTCCAGGCCCCAGGTAAGGGAATCATATTAGTTTTGTCTCCTGCCCAAAGACATACTCCTTTGTCAACCACCCATGTTGGAAGTTGATACCAGTCGCCAACAGTTCACTGTGTGACTGGATTCCTTACTCTACTGATATAACTACTCAGGATTGCCAGTCCTAAGCATTGTTCTCTTAAATAAAGAGTTGCACATAGCAAAGACCTGGAACCCACCCAAATGTCCATCGGTAATAGACTGGCCAAGGAAAATGCGGCACATACACACCATGGAATACTATGCAGCCATAAAAAAGATGAGTTCATGTCCTTTGTAGGGACATGGATGAATCTGGAAACCATTATTCAGCAAATTGACAAAGGAACAGAAAATCAAACACTGCATGTTCTCACTGATAGGTGGATATTGAACAATGAGAACACATGGACACAGGGAGGAGAGCTGGGGTCTGTCACCCACTGGGGTCTGTTAGGGGGTACTAGGGGAGAGACAGCAGGGGGTAGGGAGTTGGGGAGGGATAATATGGGGAGAAATGCCAGATATAGGTGACAGGAATGGAGGCAGCAAACCATATTGCCATGTATGTACCTATGCAACAACCCTGCATGTTCTGCACATGTACCCCAGAATCTAAAGTGCAATAAAATAAAAAAAATTAAAATTAAAAATAAAAAAAAAAACCAAGTAGCACATTTTGGAAAGCCATCTTAATTTTTTTTTTCTTGCTTCATTAATGTCTTAGTCCATTTGGGTTGCTGTAACAAAATATTGTTGACTGGATAGCTTATGAACAACAGAAATTTATTTCTCACATTTCTGGAATCTGGGAAGTCTACAACCAAGATGCCAATGGATTGAATGCCTAGTAAAGGGCAGTTTTCTGGTTCATAGATTATACCTTCTTTCTATGTTTTCACGAAGTGGAAGGGGGAAGGCAGCTAGCTCCATTGGTGTCTCTTTTATATGAACCCTAAACCCACCTCCCAAAAGGTTCTACCTTCTAACACCATCACCTTGGGAGTTACAATTTCAACATACGAATATTAGTTTACAAAACATGTTGAACATAGCAATTAGTAATTTGGAAAATAGACACAGGGCAGAAACCCCAGAGGTACTCATATTTATTTACTTTTAAAAAATTGTACCAAATAAGCTAAAGCTTTATTCAATGATTGGATCATATTAAAAGTGGTTTTTTTAATGCTGAACAATTATGACCAAAGATAGATACTAAATAGGTCCCTTTTAATATCTTGCCCCATAACTGCTCATAATGAAACAGTGACCTTAAATGCATGGCTTATTTGTGAATGTTAAATCCAATACAACATTCTGTCTAGTGACATTGGTCAAAACTGATTGGCAGTCACCTGAAGGGATGCTAATCACAGTTTTGATGTCATTTAAAGACTCCACAACAATTAAGATTTGTTTTGACTCAGTAACATATATCATGTATCTAATGGATACATGTACAAACAAATGCATGCATATTTTGTATACAAACTATACAACCATAAGTTTAAATAAACTCACTTGACCACCTCTGAATAGAGTTAATGTGTTCCTGATTTTCTTCTAAAACACATTTTATCCCTTCTTCTCATACAGAACTGTTTTTCTGGAGATAGCATCTCACTAGTTGACCAGGCTGCCTGGCCTCAATTTCAAACCATCCACCTGTCTCAGCCTCCTGAGTGGCTGGGACTATAGGCAAGCAGTGCTACACCCAGCTATTCTAGAGATCTTACTGTCCTACCTCATGTCTAGTTCCAACATTACCACCCCTTGAATATCTACTCTGATATTACTTTTTTTCATACCAGGCAGAATTCATCTCTCTTATCTATATACTCCCACAGAAATCTGTAATTACAATATAGTACTTATCACATCATTTTATAATTGGTTACAGATCCTTCTTCCCTGGGGTTATGTTCCCTTTGAAAGGATTACTCATTCACTAGGTATCCATTTAGTACATTCTAGGAGTGAAGCCTTCTGAAAGGCACTGTTTCCTGACTTCAAGGACCTGAGATCCTCATGGAAGAGAAATGTTAATCAAATTATCAGACAGCTCATAATAAAAGTACAACTCTAATTAGTGCCACTACCATAAAAGATAGATTTTCTATGAATGCACAAAAAAGATAAATTGGACCTAGTTAAAGGGATGAGAAAAGGGTTCCTTGAATAACAGACAATTGAGTGGATGTCTGAAGAATGAGTGGGCTAAGAAGGAGGAGGCTCGCTCTTAAATAGGCTAAGAGAAAGAAAAGGCATAGACCTATTCCACCTAATCTGAATGTTTTTCAATGATTAAAACTTCTTGCACATATACATATATAGATCCATGTGTATGTACATACACATATGCTATCACAGGGCTATGTGTGATCAGACTGCTGCGATTAATTATTTTGACATACAGAATGTGTGGCAGACACATATGCCATTGCCCTTTTCTGTGCTTCCCTGTCTCTGTAGTAAGTAGTCCCCATTCATCCTGGCTGTTTTCCATTTCAAGCACACTTGTTTCTTTACTTTTAATCCCAAGAGTTTTCTCTAGCTCCCTGGGAGCTATATCATAGCAAAGGAGCCTAGAAAATGTTGGATTGAATGCTGCCCCCAGAGGCAACCATCATCAAATGAGTGACAAGACTTGGCAGATAGATAGCATCCTTCTTTAGCCCTTGATGGTACAATTCTGAGATGTGTTTTACCTGGTTCCTCAGAGGGTCCCCCATGGGATTAAGCCTTCTATGGCAACCTGCTTATGACAGCATCATTTACTGCATTATCTCCCTTTCTGGCCCTGCTGTCTGCCCTTCTTCACTTGTGTTTCTGCAGATCATCTTGCAGATAAATGACCTGTGCACAGGTCCTTGTTTGGGTGTGATACTGGGAGATGAGGAAAACTCAAACTAAGAATATAAAGTGACTCTCAGTCAAGGCAATGAACAAATTCTAATATCTATCACGTATACTGTGAAATGCTTTTTTAGTGCCCTGAACTTTGACATAGTCACAAGTGATATTAATCATTGATTACCCTTTGCATGAGGGCCTATTTCCATTGTGATGATAATCTAGAAAATTGCCAGTTTCTTCACATTTCCGTCAGTGTTCTGTCTCTGTCCCTCTGGTCAACTCCGAGAAATCAGAGATCTGGTTCCTTCCTTAATATGTGTGGCCTGTGGTCTCTTTAACGTGGGACGGACAGAGTCTGAGTAGGAAGGGTGAGACTTGGTAAAAGTGGGCTGCAGGATATGGACAGTTTTCAAAAGAGAGCTTTATTTTCTTTGAACTCTTTTTTTATGTGTGTCATTTTACTATGATATTTACTGCAGGTGACTCCGTTCCCTTGGACTGTATTCTGGTAGTGGCAAAAGGGGCTACTCTGTAATTGTATAAGACTATTCTCTGGAATATGAGGGATAGGAAGGACAAAAGTCCTGATATAACACAATTCCTTCCTGACATGATAAGGGTATGCTGAACCTGCTGAAGGGGTATTGACACCCTTTCTTGTGAATCCCTCTGTCTGTTGTCCTAATAGTGCACTTTGTGCTTTGTGTATTTGCACCTTGGGAAAGTTATATGTAGTAAATTTTGCTAGTAATTCTTGACTTTTTATATAATCAAATTAAACATTTGTGGAGTACCTGTCCTGTACTGAACACTGTGTGTGGCAGTTTCTTTACCTCATTTAATTTTTTCATCCATTATGCCACAGACACATCACCATCTCATGTTACACATGAAGAAGTGGATTTAGAGCAGTTTAAAGTGTCATAACCAGCAATAACAATCTAAAGAGTTCAATGTACACCCAGGGCTCTTCCCAGCACCTCATAATTCAAAAGATTTGAAGACATATGATCTGGTGTAAAATTAATAGCCAGCATAGTTGTTATATTTTTCCCATTATGAACTCTTAGAAAATTGTTTCTCTTCTTATTCTCTTTATCATCTGATGAATATAATAACTCTTAAAACAGCATCTTGCACAAGGATTCTGTGGTAAACCAAATGATATAATTTGTTCTCAAATATCCTTAATGTGGAACATAGCAGCATTGTATTTACTAATGTAAAAACCTATAGTTTTGGCTATCATATGCATAATGAAGCCCAATCACAAAACCCAGCCAATGGTTAGTGACAGAAAATGAGTACCATTTAACCATAAGATCTGAATAACAATTCCACAGCATGCCATACAGACCTTCCCCTATAAAATTGCAAACTTGCTCTTCTCTCTCCTTCCCTACCTCCAGACAGATTCAGAAGGTTGAAAAGAGAGTAATTGTGTCTAAATATTCTAATATACTTAGATTTATAATTATGTGCTAAATGATACCCCCATAAAAATAAACATCTTGTTTATGGAGATTAGTATAATGTGCTCTGTAGAATTTCATGACAATAGGACTCCTAGGACAATAATATATTTTCCAGAATGGCATTGTGTTCATGTTTGCTCATGTAGTCAGACAGGATTAGCTAGAGCTCAGATTTTATACTCATTTTCTCATATTATTTAGTATGAAATATGCAAGATTTGTGTTAAATCCAATCTCAGAGTTTCCATTTCCTTAGTTTAATTAATGTACCCTTGTGTTCAAACTACCCAAAAATCTATCTTTAAAGCCCTAAACTGTTCTTTTATTTACAGGAACAGGCAGCAGATTGCTGCACAGAGATAAAAATTAGGGTAGTTTTTCTTGCTACCAGAAGAGCAAGCAAAGTTTACTAACTTGTCATGTAACCCTTTCTTAGAAAGAAATGGCTTGTAAATAATTAAAAGAACTGTTTAATATGGATAATTTGTAAATTATAAATTTATGTATGAATTAAGACAAAAAATCACTATCAGGCACAATTCTGTTTGGGAAATTGCAGCTCTTTATTTTAGGATGTAACATTTGGAAAGTAAAAGAGCTAATCCATATCATATATTTTTGTGGAAAGGGATTTTCTACCAAAAAGAATTGGTTCCAGATGGCTAGGCATTTTTGATATGTCCTTGAAGGCTCATACCCATTGCTTTATTAAAAGCACATGCTGGTTATTAGCATCTAAATTTTAAATTGATGGCTAAAGTAGATTCACGAGTGAGAAAGCCTAGTGATAGAAGCAGCACTGCTTTAAATGTCAATGAAATTTCTAACACTAATAGGATATTTGGTTAATTCCAAATTCACTGGACAACTCAAAACCTTATGTATTCACAAATATCAGTCATAATGTCAGATTTTCAAAGTATCTGAGCTCAGCTGAAACTTCCGTAACCCTTTAGGAATTTTAGTTTCATAAACAATATGTGAATACAGCACTGTAAATAAAATATTCAGTTCTCCAGTAAGAACCTGGGCCTTAGTCTCATCTCTTCATTTACTGGTGATGAAGCCTACATTGAGCTGCTTTCTGTTTCAGTTTTTCAATCTATGAAATAGTAATGGATACAGTACCTATTCCATAGGGTTGTTGAAAGAATAAAATGAGATAATGGACATAAAGCACTTTATGTACATACAGCTCTATGTTTCTAATTCTATTTTTAAGAAGAGATTATTCCTATGTGACCCTGAGGCAAAGTGAGGGCAGGGATTATGAGGACTGATTCTTCTCTAAGGCTGTCAACATCCATATGTATTTCAATAACAGACTGCTTAGAGAAATACTCCAAATTCATAATGGTAAAATACTAAAACAGAAGCAATTTTTTTTGGCTGACTAAAACATGTAATGATTCAATGATGTAAGTGAAATGTCCAAATATTTACTTAAAGTATAAGTTTTAACCAATTTACTTACAAAACTGTATTTCAATACATTAAACATAAAGGACATAGATATGTTAATTTTTAAATGTTTATTTCTTTTATTCTCACACTCATCTTCAGTATCAATGCCTTTTTGTACCATTTATGTTATACTTTGAGTCATCTGGCAGGTCTCTAGAGCATGTTTTCTTCTATTTTACCTATGCAGTTTGAGATATGACCAGCCACCACAATATAGCCATTTGCTGCATTTCTTTTAAAATAGTCTTTTTAAAGTCTGTTTTAAAGTCTTGAGCCAAGTAGTTTGGAGCAACTAGTTTAGTCTAGAGAGACAAAGACTTGTCAGAGGAGGCAATATATAAATTGAGCCCTAAATTGTGTGAGTGTTTAGTGAAAGATGATGGCAGTAGTTGCTGTGGTACATTAATGACAAGGAGAGCAGTCAAAGGCTACCTCACTAACCTAGGAATAAATTGTGGGCAGCAAGTAACTAAGTGGAATAGTCAAATCAAGCAATCACATCAAAGGTAAGATAAATCACAAAGATTTAATTGAAGAGAAAGAATATGGGTTGATTATGAGTTGATGTGGATGTCATAACAGGTACTCAAAAATTGTTTGTTAAATGAATGAGGAAGTGATCAAAGATAAGTTCATAGTTTCAGTCCGGAAATAGCACAGTTGGCAAAAGAAGCTTGTTCATTGCTCAGGATGGTGGGATTTCCAGTAAGGCATTAGAAATAAGGGATTGGATAAGAGAAATAAGTGAAGTAAGCACTCATAGAGATTTAGACATGAAAATGGAAATAATCCATGCATGGGAACAGGTGCAAAAAAAAATGTAGCATGGCTGAGATTAAAAGCTGTCTATGTAATGTATGACTTGAGTGTTGCTTTTTATATTCTTTTATGCTTGAGTGGTTATGTTACTCTCATAGAAAACAACTGTAATATAGTAGAAACAGTAATAGGCATGAAATCAAGAACTGAATTCACATTTTTCATGTACTATCTATTAGCTATGTGACCTTTAGCAAATTATTTAACATCCAAGATGGTTTCTTTTTAAATAAATTATTTTAAAAACACCATCTCTTTCACAGTGTTTGTGAGAATTAATGAAATAATCTAGGCAAAATCTATAGCAAACTACCTACTACATAGTAGCTATTCAGTTACCAGTTTTTAAATTACACTTGACAATTTTAATGGTTCTGAAATAGCAAATAAAAATTTTGAATTGTGATTAGACAATGGCTCCTCCCATGCAAAGCACTGATGATGTAACAGAGGAACAGGTTTTTCTTATTTCTGGGTTGAAGTGGGTACACAGCATCTTGTATCTTAGAAGTAAAAAAAGAATGGAGAGCTACCTAGCTTTCCCCTGAAAACACCTGCTTAACTGAATAACTCAAGTTTAGCCAGTGTAAATGACAAACGGGAAGTGTCTAAAAACAGGAGAAGCATTCAGCCTGATCCTCCTTGAGTCTTGTCAGAAATTGCCATTGTGACATCCAAGTTTGTGATTTCCTCATAGTGGTATCTCTACTACTGTCCTCTCTGCCTGATTAAAACACTACTCCTTCTTCGCAGTGGTAGGCACATAATCCACATTTGACCACTTGCAGACTTTTCCCATAATTTTTTTTTAAATGAAGCTAGATGAAAAGGCTCATTTTCTATTCTGATTGCTGAACTGGAACAATGTAAGCCCCTAAATAAACAAAATGTTTTCTGATGTACAAAAGATGCTTTGCATTGGGATATATTTGGGGATTTGTAGAGGGAAATGGATAAAGTTTGGCAATATCTGTGGTACAGCATAGATCTATGTGAATGAAGAGACAGATCATTACCAGAAGCAGCCATAAAGTGTATTAACCTTTAGAAGCAGAGGTACTCAGTAAGATTTACACACACCAAAGCCAGTGCTCCTGTAGCTCTACTTAGAGGAAGAATGAAGAAAAGAAAGTGGGAGTGCCTGGTGGACAGAGTCTGAGAAGGTGGGCTATGGATGACAGCTCCCTTGGTGCCTGCTTTCAGCTTAGGGAAATTACGGTAGTAAAGCTGGTCCCATTGGCCTCAGAGCTTAGGATTTTCCATGGCAGTAAAGTAGGTTCCTGGAGCAGAGTCAGTATCTGCTTTGGTGCCTGCTAAAATATAACCTACTGAATCCCATCCAGGCCTATGAATTGACATTTAAAGAGGTTCTGCTGGTTAATCTTATGCACACTGAAGTTCTGGAACTCTTACTCTATAGCTGCAGGTAATGAAAATGTCCTGAGAGATAACTGGGCTGATAGGTATTGAATCTCTTCTAGTTTATTGAAAAAAGTCAGAGTTGGCATTCTCATTAGAACCCAACTCAGAGTTTGGATCCCCAAAGCATTTTTGTGGGTACTGTGTTCTCTGGACAGGCATAGACTAACTATGATACCTGACTTCTTGCTTTCCCCTATAAAATAAAAGAAAACATTTTTTGTATTTTTTCTCATTTTGATCCAACAGCAGAAGACCTTTTATTTTCCCTTTGTACCATTTCTGCTACATAGAAACGGAGCATCATAACTTTGTCAGGTTAGCCTGGCCTTCGTCATTTATTCACACCGAGGAGGCACTGGTATACACTATTCAACAGCTGGCCTCGGCGTACATCCACACTTACTCCCAGCAATAAAAGCCCTGCTTGTTCAGCATCTTTATAATCTCCTCTGTTCTCACCCAGACAGGCATGACATTCTTCTCTACCTGCCATTTAGTAATAGTAGCCAGGCTGAGTGACAAACACTCTAGTCCCTAACCCTTCTTACTTTGACAAGCTTTTCATAAGAGTTCACCTTTGCTTCCCACCTTTGCAAAAAGGTGAATACATGTTGACATACACATTCTTTTTGGACATCTCCCTAACAGCTGTCAGGATGAACTTGTATTTTCTGCTTGTCTTACACATTCTGTCAGAAAGCCCAGGAGAGTCTTTGCTTTCTGGATGTAATGCAATCCTCATACTTGGAGTTTTTCTATTTATTTCAGGTGCTGGTAATCTGTTTACTAAAAATGCTTCTACATTTATTCTAATTCAGCATTAACTTGAAAACATTCTAAGACTCATTTACTGTTTAAAGGGATGTACAATAAAATCAGAATGAACTACTCAAATATTTCATACTGTTTCTGGTTTTGGAATATATGCTAACCAATTATTCATTATTCCATTTTGTTATGTGAAAAGTACATGCTTATAAGATAGTCTATAGCCAGACTCCTGTTGCTGATTTTTTTTCTACCAAGATGTAGATGAAGAACTTGAAATAATTTAAGGGCTAGGTCAATTGTTCCTAGTGTCAGAAGATTGCTGAAATGACACTCTGGATAACAGGGATTTACCAGCCTCTAGGTATTAATCTAGAATTAATTTTGGTGAATATGTACTAAGAATAAAAACTACATTGCTTAAGAATTTAAGATTATTATTTGAACCAAAAATTATTTATATGGAAAGGAGAAATGGTGAGAAGAGGCAAAGAGAAGAATAAGAAAATATAATAGGCTGAGCACGGTGGTTCACGCTTGAAATCCCAGCACTTTGGGAGGCCGACGTTGGTGGATCACGATCAGGAGTTCAAGACAAGCCTGGCCAAGATGGTGAAACCCTGTCTCTACTAAAAAATACAAAAATTAGCCAAGTGTTGTGTCGAGTGCCTGTAATCCCAGCTACTCGGGAGGCCGAGACAAGAAAATCATTTGAACCCAGGAGGCGAAGGTTGTAGTGAGCAGAGATCATGCCACTGCACTTCAGCCTGGGCAACAGCATGAGACTGTCTCAAAAATAATAATAATAATAAGGAAAAATAAAAAGAAAATATCAAAAAGTATAGAAAGGAAAGAACTATGAGATGAAAGAACATTCATTTTTGGAAGACATATATAAGGATTTTAATCCTGGCTGAGCTGTTTACCACTTGTATAACACTGAATGAACGTATTAACAGCTTTGGTGAGGATGTCATCTGCAAAAGTCTAACATAACAAAAGCATAGGTGATAATTCCTTTTGCACCCAAGTTGTTGGTGTCAGAAGCAGAAATGACTTTAGCTAAATTGAAGAGTAGGGTAATTTACTGGTAAGATCTCAGGGAACTCCTAGAAGCTTTAGGAAAGTGGAAAGTAAAATGGGAGGGAACCAAAAGAAGCCATGTGCAACCATGATCTTATCTCACTGTTATGGAACAGTGGATGGGTTATTATTGCAGAATCTCTGCCACAGCAACTGAAAATAGCCCTTGCACATTTGAGTAACTCCCTCCTGATTCAGTTTTGTAGGCAGATGGACTGTGGTAGTTGAGTCAGGGTGGTGGCAAAAATATTAAGGGAAAAATATTAGAGATAGTAGAGGAAATAGTCACAAAACCCCCTTTGATGGCCAGGTGGTTTGCATAGCTTCAGGAAAGGATGAGCCGAAGGTGGTCGGTTCTTACCCTAGGGCATTAAAACAGTAATTCCTGACTGAACTGTGGTAGTTTAGTCAGGGTGGTGGCAAAAATTGTATAGAGGCTTCCCCAGATAAGTCTGTTTGCCCCTACCTCTGTTAGCAAACCTTTGATCATCTGCGCATGCATAACCGCCTTCTACTAGGGGGATCAGCAGAGTTAATTACCCACAAATGGTGTTTGTTTTAGGCTTTGGAACCTGGCCTTTAGTCTTTACCCTCTAGTGGCATTGACTCAAAACCTTTGTCATTTAATGTGTGCTGAATACAAGCTGAAGAGGCCAGCAAGTCGGGGCCACAGCTGCTATCTCTCTCAGGACTTTCTGTGAGTGGCCACAAACATCCCTAGCTTACTCTTTCACTAGAGATTTATGTCTGAGTGAATTTATTCATCCATCTCTGGGTCAGGTTCTGCAGGTCAGACCCCAACAATGGACAAGCTTAAGTACTCTAGCTGTCCTTTACTTAGTTTCTAAGGTACAAAAGACAGATCTATCTGATGCCCCATTCTCTAGAATTTATACAGAGAGTTGAATCCTAGCTCCCTCTTATCTTCAGAGTCTCTCAAACTAAGAGACATGTTCAGATGCTGGACAGACTGCTATCATTCGTCTCCCTTACAGCACATCAGAGGTTAAAGTAAGTTGTATTAAAAGAAATACTTTGGTAAAAGTACCTGACACTTAGCACTTAGCATGTGTTCATTCAACATAGTTTGTATGGTTCTTTTTCTTTGTATTCCATTCAGATTTTTACATATAAAATGGGACTGTTATTTGCATGTTAATTATGAAAAAATTGAGGTAAATGTAGAGTTTTTGACCCAGGACTTATGCAACATGGCAAATTGATGACATACCTATGAAAGAGCTCCTGCTTCTGAGAAGTGCTTAGACCTTCTTATGCCAGGGAGAGGGAGAAAAAAAAAATTAAAAACTTTTATGTGATTCTCCCATTTGAGGACAGACGGGAAGGAAAGACCTTTCTTTGTTCGCCCCTGTTTGATAGGAATTCAGATTGAATTATTTTGTTTCAATTTCTAGCCTTCAGTGCTTATTCAGCGGAGGCCCAGACTTCTTGTAAATAAATAGTATAGCAGGAGGGTTAATATTCAGATGTAATGCCACTGACTGCTGAGTGAGTCACAGGGTTGGTTCATAGGTATACTTGTCAAAACTCCAAATTCCAGCTGTTTCCTAGATTATCTTAGGTGTTTGGAGTTAGATGATAAATCTCACCTCAATCTACCATTGTTAAAAAATAATTTATTCTTTACTGACATTTAAAATTTCTAAGTATCTTAAGGGCAAAATGTAGAAATGAAAGAGAAAGGAGGAAATACTTATATAACAGCCATTTATTTCCTACCAAAGCTTTCTTGTGCAGACATACATAAATGTCAGTGTAATGATGACTTAATATGTTAAATTATTGTGTTCATTTCAACCATCCCAGGAACTATATATTCAACTAGTAATATATGTATTAAGCCGTAGTCCTTCTCTAATGGAAAGTAAAATGTATCATTCTATTTTTTCATAATAATAAGCACTGAGAAGTGGTCAGCATTTCTTTGTATGGCATCTCTTAACGTCCACCCTGTGCTATGAGGTAACTTTCTTTGTCCTAGATGCCACTCCTGGCCTTCGTGTTTCCTGCCAGGCTCTAGTGTGGTTGCTAATGTCCCAAAGCTATTATTTCTTTATGTCACAAGTGTTCCAAGGGACACTGTATTTCCTCACTAACAAACACTCTTGTTCCCCATGGTCTGTCACAGACAGTTATCCAGTTTCCCCAGTGCCTAAAGTACATTGGGAAGGAATCTCTGCTTTAATATTTTGCTCCAAGGATCCTAGAAGTCTGTTTCTTATGCCCCATTATTTTATAAATTTGATGAGCGTGTCTTCCATTTTTTTATGGGCAACTATTTCTCCCCTAAGGAGCTTTCATTTGCAGGCCTTAACTCAATAGGCGTAAATTTCATCTACAACAGTGTTTCAAGTTGTTTCCTCTCCTTCCATTTCTGTCACCTCCACATAATATTAAATATACTCTGAATAATGAAGCCCTCTTACTGTCCCTTTCTTAACTGTATCCTTGATTCCTTATGCAAATAAATATGTGAAGGGCTCTTGGAATTCCACTGATGCACGTGGCTTACACACAAGCCAAGATCCTGTTACATCCCATATCTTGTAGTCTGATAAATAGACATCTGATAAGCCTGTCTCATTACAAGGATGTTTAGGGGATTTGCCAGGTGTTTGTTTTGGTGACTCCATTACAGTTCTGTATGAAAACACAGTTGCTTCCTCATTTGGAAGAGACCCTTGGGGCAATGTTTTTCAGTAGGCCTTTCTGCCATGAAGATGCAAATGTTCTACATCTCTGCAGTTCACGACAGTAGCCACTAGCCACATGTGACCATTGAGTACTTGATGCATTCCCAGTATTAGTGAGGTGCTCACATTTTAATTCTATTTAATTCTAAGTAGAGTTAGTAATTTAAATAACTACATGTGGGTAGTGGCTACCCCATTGGACAATATAGCTGAAAAGATTAAGAGTAGAAAATTCCCATGCTCAGTTCCATTAGATGTGGCTTCCAAATTTTAAAATCATATACCTTCTGAAGCAACAGTGAATTTAGGTAGGTCCCTAACAACATTAAATTACAAATTAAAGCAGGAAAGACAATAAATAGTAGAGAATAAGATTGCCAGAAAGACTGTCAACAACCTATAATTCAAACCAGACACTGTCAATAAAACTAAAGAAGTGACTATTTGGGTTTAATGTCACTGTGCAGAGCATAAAACAATTAGGAGAAACTGTTTCAAGGAGTAAAATAATTTGATCTTGAAGTGTAATGGGTAGAAGTAATTGCTTTGGTTGGCAGGCATCTATCTAATTTTCTGATTTTAATGTCTTAAATACAAGGCATGCAAGCACTAAAGTCAATTTAAAATAAATCCACTTTTTTTTTCTTCCTTTGGATTTCAAACACGTTTTGAATGGAGAGATGAAAAAGAATGTGGTAGCAAAGGTATCACAAACCACCACGTGACATGAACACAAAACCAAAGTAAAACTAAAACATACATAAAATCATAAAGGAGCAATTGCTTATCCCCATCCACAGCATTTTCAAATATTCCTCAATAAATATTATTTGTTAGAATCATTTTAAATTTAAAGCTCAGGTCACATTACTTTGAAATCTTGTAGTGGAGAGATACAAGTAATTTAAATATTGAAATCTGGGACTCTGGTATATGCCTGGGACACTGGCTTTGTTTCTGATAACTAAAGAAGAGCTATGCTAATTTTTCTTCTTATAAATTCTGTCATCACCACCATAATAGCTCTGGGATGCTGTGAGAATTAGGTGCTTTTGTGCCTGAAATTCATTATGTCCTTAGTAATTTTTATGTGGCAGGGAATTATAGATGTGGTACATTGTAAAGTTTCATATGGAAAAGGGATTAGCAGTGGGAATAAAGAAAGGGAAAGATCAATGAAGCCAGGTGGCTTTGTTTGCCCTATCATTGTCCTTATTGACTTTGTGGCATTGTTTTTGAATCCCAAGGGAAAGTGAGAACATGGAAAGGTTGTGAGCAGGGGGAGTATTATTCACAGCTGTGTGCAGTTCGTCAGAGGGTAATTGATGAGAGAGGCCTCAGTTCTTAGAATTCAAAATGCAAAGAAAGCAAAATAGCATAATGCTTGAAGGATAATGATATCCAACTCTTAACTGCAGAGCTAGAAATTCTGCTTGAAATATGTATTTCTAAATATCATATTTTAATTTAATATGATCAAATTAATATGATCTATTTAATGAAAATCTAAAACAATAGTCACACGATGTACAAAATATTAGGTAGCATGGTATAGTGAACATACTTGCTTAGGAGTCAGACATACATGGGTTTTGACACCAGCTCAATAATTATTTATAGGAAATCCTTGAAAAATTTACTTAAACTCTTTGAGTCTCAGTTTACTGTGGTGTAAAACAGGACCAGACACCACTTTTAAAGGCTTATTCTGAGTGTTAAAAGGTAAAATATCAAAAATACGTTGCTGATCCATACTAGGCACTGAACCAAAGTTAGTTTCTTCTTTCTTTTTTTTCCCTCTGCACCCTGTTCTCTGTCCTCCAGACCTATGGAGTTCAAGTTATTTGATAGAAATGTATAATTTGTTATTCTAGTCAGGGCTGTGTTGCCTTCTTGCCTAGCCTGATGAATCAAGGCACAACAACTAAAAGGAAAGCTGAAGGCATCATTTATCAATTTCTTCTTAAAGCAAGAAGCTAGGACCAGCCCTAGGCAGCCAGCCATGCTAGCTTTCCCCTTCAGCTCAGTGGAACCAAGACTGAAAGCAAAGCAAATCATGCTGACAGTCACCAAAAGCACTTATCCCAGTCTTCCCAAACCCTAGATATTCAAAGAATAACTCATCAAGCTTTTCAAAAAGTAGTTTTTAATTGATAATAATTGTACATATTTATAGATATGTAGTGATATTTGGGTATGTATAAAATATAGCTATCTGATCAGAGTAATTATTATCCATTATCTCAAACATTTATCATTTCTTTGTGTTGGAAACATTCAGTATCCTCCTAGCTATCAGAAACTACACATTAATATATTAATATTACTGTTAACAATAGTTATCTTACAGTAGAATTGAACACTAGAATTTATTCCTCCTATCTAGCTGTAATTTGGTATCCATTAACAAGCCTCTCCCTATCCCTCCTTCCCTATACCAGTCTCAGGTTATAGTATCCTCTGTTCTACTTTTTATTTCTATAAGATCAACTTTTTTCATTTTCACATATGAGTGCGAACTTATAGCATTAAACTTTCTCTTCTTAGCTTTTTAGTTTGATATAATCCCATCCATAAGTTTTTAATTTTGTTGCCTGTGCTTTTCAGGTGTTATTCATAAAATTTTTTCCAAGACTAATGCTTGATGTGTTTGTTCTATGTTGTTTTTCTTCCATGGTTTTTATCATTATGGGTCTTGCATTTAGGATTTTCATCCATTTTGATTTGATTTTTGTATACAGTGAAAAGTGGAAGTCTAGTTTCATCCTTCTGCATATGGATATCATATCCACTTTTCCCTGTACCATTTACTGAAGAGACTGTCCTATCTCCAAACAGTGTTCTTGGCTGTAGATATATGGACTAATTTCTGGGTTCTCTATTCTATTCCATTGTTCTGTGTCCATTTTTAGGACAGTCCATACTGTTTTGTTTGCTATAGTTTTGTAGCATATTTTGAGATCTGATAGTATATTATCTCTAGTTTTTGTTTTTGTTTCTTTTTTTGCTCAGCATTGCTTTGTCTATTTGCTGTCTTTTGTGATTCTATAAAAAATTTAAGCACTTCTGTGAAGATTGCTAATGGTATTTTGATAGAAATTGCATGGAAAAAAAAAAAAGAAAAAGAAATTGCATGGAAACCATAGATTGTTTTAGATAGTATTGCCAATTTAAAATTAGAATTAATAATTCTTCTGATCCATGAGCATGAGATGCCTGTTCATTTGTTTACATCTTCCTCAACTTCTTTCATCAGTGTTTTGTAGTTGTCCTGGTAGAGGCCTTTCATCTATTTGGTTAAATTTATTCCTCGGCATTTTTTTTTTTGTAACTATTGTAAAAGAGATTGCCTTATTGATTTCTTTCTTAATTCTTGTTATATAGAAATGCTTCTGATTGTTGTATATTAATTTTGTATCCTACAACTTTACTGAGTTTATTAGTTCAAATCGGTTCAAATGGTTTTTGGATGGCATCTTTAAGGTACATACGTGTGTGTATGTGTGCGCGCGCGCATGTGTGTGTATTTGCAAACAAGGACAATTTAGCTTTCTTCTTTCTAATTTAGATGTCTTTTCTTTCTTTCCCTTGCCTAGTTGTTCAGGCTAAGACTTTCTATACTGTGTTGAATAAGAGTAGTGAAAGTGGGCATCCTTGTCTTGTTCCAGTTATTAGAGAAAAAGCTGAATTAAAGCTTTGTCCCACTTTGCAAAATGTTACCTGTGGGCTTGTTGTGTCTAGCATTTATTTTGTTTAGATGCTTTTTTTCTATACCTAATTTATTAAGAGTTTTTATCATGAAGGTATATTGAATTTTATAATAATATTTTGTCTGTGTTGAGATGATTGTATAGCTTTATTTCTTCATTATATCGATGTGATGTATGTTATTTATTAATTTGTATATGTTGAACCCATCCTAACATTCTTGGAATAAGTCCCACTTGATCATAGTGGTGAATCACCTTTTTCAAATGTTGTTACTAGCATTTTGTTAAGGATTTTTATGTCTATATTCATCAGGTATATTGGCCTGTAGTTTCTATGTGCATGTGTTCTTGTCTGGTTTTAGTAGTACAGTTATGCCGACTTTGAAGAGTAGGTTAGAAAGCTCCTCTCTGCTTCATTTTTTTGAAAGTTTGAGAAGAAATGTTATTAATTCTTCTTTAAAGGTTTGGTAGAATTCAGACCGAGTCTTTCTTTTGTTGGAAGGGTATTCGTTGCTGATTCAATATTGTTACTTGTTATTGGTGTGTTCTGGTTTTCTACTTCTTGGGTTCAATCTTGGTAAGTTTCATATGTCCAAAAATGTACCTGTTTCCTCTACGTTTTCAAATGTGTTACTGTATATTTCTTCATGATAGTCTCTAAAAAGCCTTTGCATTTCTATGTTATCCATTTTGATGCCTCCTTTTTTGTTACTAATTTATCTGATTCTTCTCTCTTTATTTATTTTTCTTTATTTTATTTTTTAAAACAGGGTTTGCGTGTCCAAGCTAAAGTGCAGAAGTGTGATCATGGCTCATTGCAGCCTTAAATTCCTGGGCTCAAGCAATTCTCATACATCAGCTTCCCAAGTAGCTGGTACTACAGGAACATGTCACCACACC